>NC_053446.1:65029334-65629334 GCF_007990345.1 Gossypium hirsutum
CAATAACCATTTATATGACTAAAACGTAAACTTACTAATGATTTATTCAACTACCTAAGTTTACTCATTATTTATAAAACGATGATTGTTCCCATCCCATCCCTTCGTTGTAGGCTTGCATTATTGATCTTATCAGGAGTTTATATTTTAGAGGGCTCCAACTAGACCTGTGAATTGAACTGTTGATATTAGTTTTAAGTGGGATCAATTAAAAAACGAGTGAATTTCAATTTTGATTTTTTTTAGACTTTTTTCAATTTAGGTTAATTTTGCGTTCTAATCTAACTTCGATTTTGTTTGATAAAATATTGAAAAAATTGAATTAACATGAAAATTAATACTTTCAACTTGTAATTTTTTTAAACATATTTGATAACGCACGATGAAAACAACTAAATAATTTTTTTCCTACAAAAAAGTGTAATATAATAGTAATTACTTAACTTGTAATAACTTGATAAATGCATTTACCAATTTAGCAATCCATTGGGTTTGATCCTGAAATACTCGGAGTGTATTATTGTAACATTTATAAATATTACAATTGATCAGTTATACTTGTAGTAAAAATCGTTTTTAGTTACTTATATTGTTGACACCATTTTTTGGATGAAAACGGGGTCGACTTGGATTTAAAAAAAAGAATGAAAACGGGAGTCGCCACCAATCCTTTTTTGACGAGGTGTGATCGGGTCACCTCAAAAAGTGGTTGTTTTTAATAAATGATTTAATTTTATTAAAACAACGATTTTGGTCTACGAAATTCAGAAAAATGAGTTCGGGAGCCGGTTACGTACGAGGAAGGATTAGCACCCTCGATACGCCCAAAATTGGTACCTAGTTGATTTATTAGTGTCTTAGTGTCGAAAATTGAAAATTTGAAGAGTTTTAAAAAATACGATCCTTAAAAGAAAATCTGATCGTGAATTGAAACATAAGATTCTCTTGTTCCGGAGGAATATCACATCCAGCACGTTAGGACACGATACTCTACACCATCGAAACCAAGATCACCTTATAGTTTAATGAAACCTTACTTTGAAGCTTTAAGAGGATATTTGGCTGTTTAGTCAGACGAGAAATCGAAACCCAGCACGTTAGGGCACGTTCCCTCGATTTTCCAAACGCGAAATATTGCCTTATTTAAGAGTTTAAAAGGATATTTGGCTATTTGGTCGAACAAGAAATCGAAACCCAGCACGTTAGGGCACGTTTTCTCGATTTTCCAAACGCGAAATATTGCCTTATTTAGAAAAATTTTCCTTTTGGTGTTTAGTGTCGATGCTTGACAAAACGATAACGAATACAACAAGGTGAGCAAAGTAAAGTGAGTAACAACAATACAATAGGCAAAATGAAATGACGAGGCGATTACAAAGCATACAAATAAATAAATAGGACTAACATTTTAGAAAAAAGCACATGTATACATAAATAAACAAACGACGACTAACAATAATGACAATAAATACAATTATGTAAAAATGTATATGCATATAATTTTAAGCCATAAGATAAGAAATGCATATAAATTAAGAATATGAAAACATAGATAAGTATGTACACATATATGAAACCGGTAAATACTATGAAAAATGTAAATGTGTATTTATATATTTACAAATCGTGATAATATAAAATATGTATGTGAATTATAAAATATGTGAAATATACAAAAAGCATTTTTAAGAGTGTAAAATATATAAGTATGTATATGATGTAAAATATGCATAAATATATGTAAGTGTATAAAAATTATGAAATGTGAAAAAAAAAATATTTAAGTATGTATAAGTACGTATATATACATATTACAAATATATAGATATATAACAAAGCATAAACTAACAATAATAATAATAATAATAATAACATTGGAATATAAAAGAAACGTACATAAAATTAATAAAATATTAAAATAAAGTGAAATGAAAAACGTTAAATACAAAAATATATGTGTATACACATACGTAATAAAATACTTACTAGTACATAGTTATAAAAATAGTAATACTAATAATACTAATAATATAAAAATAACAAGGATATTTGATAAAAATACAAAAAAAACGAAAAAAAGGATTAAAATCGAATTAAAAACGCAGTTGTAGGGCCAATTAAAAATGAAAACAAAGAAAAGGGACTTGATTGTAACGCGCGTGCAACTTGGAGGGTCAAAAGCGCAATAAACCCAAGTATTAAAACGCTGCGCAGCATGGGGGACCAGAATGAATTCGGGGCGAAACCATGGAGCTAGATTAAAAATAAAGAAAAGCTTGATTGTAAACTCCCGAAAAAGCGGAAGGGCTAAAAGTGCAATTAGCCCTTCCAAAGAAAAACACGCGGATCCTCCCTGGTGCGGGTCGGGTCGACCCGACCCGCGATCAAAACGACGTCGTTTTATTTGTTTAAACTGGGGGTCCAAAACGGTGCGTTTTGGCCCCCTATAAAAGTCAAAAAATTTCAAAAAAAATCATTTGTAAGGCTGAGGGAGAAAAAAAAGAAAAGGGAGAGAGGAGAGGGGAGCCCGGAGCGATTTCCGGCGAAGGGGGGGTCACCGGACGGCCACCGGAGGCTCGCCGGCGCCGGCGCCGGCCACCGCACGCGGTGGCCGGAAAGGTAAATTTTTTTATTTTTTTTGTTATTCTTTTTTTTATAAGTTTATGCTATGTATAGATATATATAATAGATGAATTTTCGAATAAAAATAAAAGAAACCTTAGATCTCTGCCCTTTCTTGTTTCGGATCTTTTTTCGCTTCAATCTGCTCTTTTTTGTATTTTAAGTAGTGTTACAACTGAAAAATGAAAAAAGAAAAAAAATCCTCCTCTTTTACATGCTTGTTTCGGCTTTTATAGCCTTATTTGCTCTCTGTTCTTTGTTGTTTTGTGTTTGCAGGGTATGGAGGGCACGGTGGAGTGTCAGACGCGTGGGGGTAAGGGGGTAGTGCGCCGCTATAGTGGAGCAGGGTATGGGCAACGGCGTGGCAGACGAAAAGGCATGCGGCGGCTGAGGCTGAAGGAGGCTAGGGTTGCTGAAAAATCTTAAGCAAATGGGCTTATTATTTGGGCTAGGGTTTGATGTAAATTGGGCTTGGGTAATTTAGTTTGGGCCAGGCATAATTGGGCTTGTACATATATTTTATGCTAATTCTCTGCTCGGTGTACGTATGCTGTGACGCGGTGAAGTTGTTGGCACCATTGTCAGAGATTATAATGGTGTAAATGTGTTGTTAAGTTAGTTCTTTCAAAAGAACAATATTAGTCGAAAGATGATGGGATTAGATAATACTTTACTTTTTCATGTTTTGTGTTTTCTTTTTATTATTTTATTTGTTTAACTTGTTGAAGAATTTATTTAATCATGTTAAATAATAATAATTATAGGTAGGTAATTAGGAAACTAATACGGATATGACGAAAAATCGAGTTCAATGAATGAAGATTTGACAAGGGATTGGAAGTATAATAGCTATTTTGAAAGGCAAGAGTATTCACAATGTGTCCACCACCAACTATATGATATTTTCTTCAAAACATTGGAAATGGAGAAAGAGAACTACACGAGTTTCCCCCTTTGTTCTTGTAACCAAGAAGGGGCCATGGTCTTTGACCATCTTAATCAGCGTTTTAAGCTCATTCCATTGCCACCCGAACCTTCTCTTCACCACGACCGATTATGGAAACTCAATAATAAGTTATATTATTGCAATTCCATTGAAGGAGGGTTTCAATTATACGAGAAAGATGGTAGTGAACGGAAGCCACAGCACTACATTAAATTATATAAGGAGATATATGACACCTTTCAAATCAGTCCAAATTCAATCCTATCTGTCAACCCTTTAACGAGACCTAAATATCACATATTTTGAAATAACTAGCCATGTTGCAACTTATTGTTTGAAGGCCGAAAAATTGGTCAGAGTATTCTACAAGGATGATATCGAAGAAGAGACTAAGTACGTCAATGTATATCCCTTCGATTTCAGAAAAGTTGATTTGCATGAGATTTCCATCCATGCAGAAATCATCAAATCTGTAACTGTGTTTTGTGATTAGTATCTTTTATTATGCAAAGAAGCATATAAAATGCTACCACAGAAACTCAAACTTTCACTATCCTATAGTACTCCACTCATTACATAAATGGATAAATGGAGCATGACAAATTTTGTTCCTGGTGGGCTCTGCTTTTTTATTCTGCTGTTTGGGGGTTTAGGGTCTGTGAGCCTGAGGTGGGGTGTGGGTTGCTCTTGTTTATTTTTATCTCTGGCTAGTGTTCCTTTATGCCCTTGCTTGTCCTGTTATGTTTCTTTTGTAAAAAGTTTGTCAAAAAGCAAAGCCTAGAGGGGCTACACACCTGTGAATGTGATGCGACGTCGTGATCCAAATTTGCTGATTCAGAAGATAACATTGGCAATTTATACATTTTTAAGCTGCAATTTAATGAACAAAAAAAATACTAATTTACAAATTCTGCAATTTACTTTAAAAGAGAAGTATATTTGATTTCCTATCATTTTGCAAATCAAATAAGTATGCTTAAACCCTAGATGGAATTTAAAATGTGATAGCAACTTCTCTCATTTTCAGTCTCACATGGATCTATCAGATCGCAAAAATTCCACAAATTTCTTTCTATCTTGGACCATGTGCATTATTGCCTTGAGGAGCATTGAGTTCCATTGTTGTCGCCTAAATTTTTTGTATTTTATTTTAATATCTAATTTTGTTTAGAGTATCAATTTGGTATTTATTTTTTATTAGTTAAATTTGGCTTTAAATTTTTTTTAAATATTCGAATTTGATCTTTAATCTTTTAAGAATAATCAATTTGTTCTCATAATATCAAACATTGTTTCTATAGTATATTGGAAGAAATCTTTGTCGAGCTCGATTTGTTAAGAGTTATGATGAAAGAGATGTCATAGAAGTCCTATTGGTTGAATTGCAACTATTAACATCAGTCTCGAAGTTCAACTGTTTAATCCATTGTCAAGAGTTAGTCTTTCCCTTCTTTCACTTGATTCACTCGATTTCACCTACTCAGTAAATTGTTCACTAGAAGAAGTGTGTTAAAGTTCTGTATAAGCAAACTAATATCATGTTCAAGACCTGATGAGTCCGACACTGATTGTATAGTTGTAGCGATTTATTCGCTGTAAACTCCTTAGCTTTTGCGAAACCTGGGAATAAAGCATGGACTCCGAATTCGAATCTTGGTCCAGTAGTTGATGCCATTTATTTCAATGGAAAATTGTATGCTTCGATGTGAATTTTGTCTCGCCGATTTCATGTGATGCCTCTGAGAGGAAATATCTTTTTGATTTGGTTGGAAATCTTTGTGTGGCGTCTCACAATATTGTAATTAAACCACCAGAACTAATGGTGGTTGAATTTGTGATTTTCAATCTAAACATGATCACAAGTGGAAGAAGATTCTTTCATTGGGTGATAGCTCCTTGTTCTTGGGATATAGGCAAAGGGTCTTCTTCTACAGCCATAAGACCGAACATATCGATACAGACTCGGCAAAGGAATCTCCTACCTCGGGGTTGACAGGTTTTGGCTTCTTTGACTGGCAGTGGGGGCTTTATGCCCAGACATCTTTACTATTCAATGAGCAAATAGTGTATTCAATTTATGACACCCTTGGCAAAAGGATTTCTAAAGTTACATATCTACAAATCACCTATTGTCAGATATAACACTAACAAGTACCTACAATTGATCAATAAAAACTAGTATGAAAGATGGGATAAGAAAATGAATCATTTTGGATTATAATAATCATATGACATGATATCAAATTATCGCGAACAAGCTCTTTAAGCACAAGATGGCATGGTTACAAGCACTAAGGTATGGTGGAGTTTTGCTACTTTCAACATAGCTAGATGCCTGCAACTTTTTACAAGCTAGGACCATATGAAAATCACGGCAGAGCCAATTGAATATACAAAATATGACAAAGTAACACTTACAAGAATCTCGAAGCCATGTGGTTATAAGAAGTATACGTCGGAATCTCAAAGTCACCACTTCAAGCTACAAAGATGATGAAGATCACTAGAAAAAAGATGATTGCAGCAAATATCTTGATTAAAAGCCATCTATTTGATGATATTTGGTTAAGATGCCTCAATAGAGCACTACGAGCACCTTCGACATTAGCTAATGATTGATCCATATCTTCATCAATCCTGCTCACAAGTCATATCAATTAGGCAGATTCTTGAACGACTAAAAATGCATATCAAGCTAATGATATGCTAAGAGAAATGATGTAGTAAGTTGCCATTTCTAAACCTTAAGGAAATAAGCAAATAAATATGAGTAAAAGGAGCAGAGACCTGATAGCTAGTTCTCCTTGATGTGCAACCATTGTAGCTAGATGTGTAAAGATCCCACTAAGTTCTGAAATTGTAGATTCGACATTTTGAAGTGCAACTGCTCTACCTTGAGAGTATTCCTCTTGCCTGGGAACTACCTGTTGCAACATAGGCATTTCCATGTGGTTTGAAGGCGTGCCATCCACAGCTGGCCTTCGTCTACAAGTTTCGTAGAGGAAAATATAACAAATAGGGAAAAACAAAACCATAATCAGGCCCATAGAAATAAAATAAAATAAAAGTTAAAAAAGGGAGCATGAGTTCGATCTGAATGCATGGTAAAGGATAAGTACCAAGACGTCTATATTTCATAAGATGACATAAAGATGCTGCTGCAACTAGTTCAGTATTATGACCAATAAGTAGAACGCTTGATTTATGGGAAAAAATAAATAAACTTCGGACTTCAATCAAATATAACAAATACACACACCTCAGTTGGCTTCCAGCTTGAACTCCATTTGGTGGCGGTCTGGTTAAAAACAAAATACATACATTAGTCAAACAACAAAAGTAGTAGCTATCATTTAGCACTTGCAAAAACTGGCACATAAGCGAACTTAAATGTCTAACAAAATATAATAGTCAATGTTATCGAGTAAATTCTAGTGCACTGTGCCAAATGAAAAGATTCTTTTAGATTCAGAAATAATGGCCGGAAAACGACTTGATCCAGCCACCTATACATGAAGACAGGGTAAAAGCTACCATAGTAGTTTCCTATTCCAATGTTCATTTATATATCCTAAATGCAGCACCAAGAAATGAGAGTACCTACCCTAACAGTGGTGAACTCGTGGGGACCTTTGAAGAACTAGACCAAGGAGGTGGCTCAGCTACGGATCTCGTTTGATGTTGAAACGGGTTCTCTCTTATTGTACTTTTGGAGAATAACTGTTTCCTATTTTCATGAGCTTTAATATTCTGCATAACCACAAATAATGCTTCATTAGTTCCTACTCTCATTAAACAAACTACAATTCTAGTATAGTCAAGATAATAAAGAAACCTCAGTTCTTGCAGTCAACACTTCTTGAAAATGCTTTGTAGCACCCATTAACTTGTTCTTCAAGTCATCACAAACAGTCGTCGAATGAACAATTCGATCCTCGGAGTAATTCCCATCGGCAATCTCCATGTTTTGAAGTGTTTGTAAATCAGAAAGTGCCATATTTAAGGTGGTAATATCAGTTTTTATCAAAGCAGTCAGTTCTTGTATTTCAACAAGCGGATCATCGAACATTGATGACCTTTTCGCCACTGCAACAATTACATTAAAAACAATAAAAAAAATCACAACATTTCAAAATCCCAATTGAAAACTAGCTACTAATCTGATCCTTAGGATTTATACCTATAGCACTTAAATCTGGATTACTGTATATTTCAATTGGATCGAATAACAAGCAAAACTTTTTAAAAAATTAAGCTAGGAAAACAATTAAAAGAAAGGGCTTACATTTAGCAAGTCGACCAATCTTTTGAGAGGTTTCATGGATACCCGACCCGATTAAAGAAGCCTTTTTATTGAACTCAGATCTGGAGGATGGAGACGGCAGTGGTTTAGAAACGTGGTCGTCTTGGAGATGATTAATATTATGATTGACGGTTGAGATCCCTCCGCCGAGCTTTTGAAGCGTTTGGGATAGTGATCGGAACTCGGCGGTCCGATCTCTGTACGGGGACCCCATGGGCGGAGGGAAACGGCGCCGTTTAAGTCGGCCGGAGAAAGGGAGATTTGGTTGGCGGCTGCCGGTGAAACGATTTATATTAAGGAATTGGAGAGAAACGGTTACCTGAGAAAAAATCAGAACAAAATTCATTCGGGAGGTTTCTTCTGTTGTTAGCGTGGTCCAATGAGGTGTTGCCATGTCAGCTTCATGAATTCTGCCCGCCATCTTACAATATTTGGTTAAATTTAGGTTTTAATCCCTCTATTATTCCCAAATTTAATATTTAATCTCTATAAGAAATTTAATTTTTAGTTCTATGATGTCATTCCGAAAGTTAAAGAAAAATAATATTCATTCTAACTCATTGCATTAACTATTCAGTCTAACTAATGATAATATAAAACAATAGGTGGTTTTCGATAGTTTTAGTTAAAGGTTTTCATAATTGAATAGATGATTAAATCGGTCAAATCACAGGTTCGTCAGTCTGTCTAGTTTGATTAGATAAATCATTAAAACATTTATAAAAAATTAAAATATTTTAAATTCGGTTCAATCGGTCTATCCGCATGGTTCAAATATTTTGGCCCAGTTCAATTGATTTGTATTGATTTCTGGATCAATCGGTTCAATGCCCTTCTCTAGACTGACAACCCAACTGACTCGTGATCTAATCCAGTTCAACCAACCTTGATTTAGTGAGATCTTCTGATGTTAACATGGTCCGGTGTGATGATGCCATGTTAGCTCGATGAATATGACTCGTCATCTAACATTTTATATTCAAATTAAGCTTTAAATTTTATAGTTTAATTTATATCATTTAGTTCTCGATATTTATAATGGTGTTAATTAACCTAAATAGTTAATACACTAAATTATTTCAATCAAAATTTTTACATGAATTTTTTTTATCATCTTAAAAGCACTTTTTTCTTTTCTAACTCATCATGCATGCACAGCTTTTTTCTAAAAAAAGATGTTTATTAAATAAATAAATAAATATAAATATTTTAATAAAAATAGTTAAGGAAGTTAACAACTTGGGATAATTATGTCGATAATCTAGAAAAATGTTTCGTAAATAAAAAGATGCCAATATGGTTCGATGGACTTACTATAGTGGAAGTAGAATCATGGGGAGCATATAACCGTAAAAGTGTAAATGAGATATTGGTGCCTGCAAGATATTAAAGTTTGACTCGAAAAAAATACGAACTCGATTCAATAATTATTAAGCCGAGCTTGAGCTTGAATAGCTCTTGTTATCGATCGAGTCGAATTCGAGGTTAGTAATACTTATCTCGAATAGCTCGTAAGCCTCAATATATATTCCTTAGCTTAATTATCAAGTTTAGTTCGAGATTGAGTATAAAAATTGATAAACGAACTCAATCGAGCTTGAGCTCAAAAACAAATGTTCGATTGAGCTCACTTGAATTGAGTATCAAATTCTAAATTTCGAGCTCAAACTTGACAGTATTCAGACTCGGCTTGACTTAATTACACCCCTAATGAAAACGGTCAAGGACTAACGTTGTGTAGGTTGCTTGCACCTTTAATTTTTGGATGGGTTTCCATAAAAAACTATATATACTAGAGGGACTAAAACTAAATTTACTAACATGTCATTTTCCTTAATTTACTCCAAACCCTAAAAACCTAGCCCAAGCCCATATAACAAAAAGTCCCAAAACCCGAACCAAATCCAACAATTAAAAATACCCGGAACTAATCTCAACCGTTCGATCCAACCACAACCCCCAAAACCCTAATTCCCCTTTCATTTCCCTTCCTACTATATAAACCAACTGTAACCCTAACCTCCATTCTTCACTAACATCGAAATCAGAGGTTAAAGAGACGGCGCCAATCAGCTGTCCGCCTTGACTGACCGTCCGGCATCGTCTTGGCCCTCGATTTTGCCCTTTTGTAAACCTTTTTTTTCACCAATTCCCGAAATGGCAGTGAAACCCTCCAAGGCCGATAAGAAAATCGCGTACGACGCGAAACTGTGCCAGCTCTTAGATGAGTACACGCAGATCTTGATCGCCGCAGCCGACAATGTTGGCTCGAAGCAGCTCCAGAACATTCGGAAAGGTCTCCGAGGTGACTCAGTTGTTTTAATGGGTAAGAACACTATGATGAAAAGGTCTGTTAGGATGCATGCTGAGAAGACTGGGAACGAAGCTTTCCTTAACCTTATCCCTTTGCTTCAGGTACTTCAAAAGTTTCAATCTTTTTGTATATAAATTTTGGGTTTTTTAGTGTTTAATGAATGAATTGAAGTAACCCCTTTTTTGGTTGTTTTTGAATCAGGGAAATGTGGGTTTGATCTTTACAAAGGGTGATTTGAAGGAAGTCAGTGAGGAAGTTGCTAAATACAAGGTATATTACTTTTACGTTAATCTTTTATTCATTAATGGAAGTTTCGATATTTGATATTAGAATTGTTTTGGCAATTCTTTTAGGGTCTATATATTTGGTGGAAATTTGGAATGCTTGATTTTGTTTTATCTGTAGAACATTTAGTCATAGGAGGCTAAAGTTATTGTTATGTAATTTATAATTTAGTATGGTTAGCCAAATTAATGGTTTAGGTATTTATAGTTTTTCTCATTGATAAAAAATCAAATTTTTAGAATTTTTAAGATTGAATTTAAGCTCATATTATGCTATTTGGTAAAAGTATCATGGTGACTCTGCACTAGGAGTTGGATTGCATCTTGTCTTCTTTATTCAAAACATAGCTAAATTAGTACATGTACTTTAGATAAAAAAGCAAACTGATTTTTTTTGTTAAAATTTTCATCCATTTTACTGTGAAAAATTTGGTGTGGTTGAGGGAATAACCAGACAAGTATTCATGATGTGCTACTTGTACCATGTGTTGATGATGTTGACGTGCATGGATCAGTTTCGAAAGGGATAAATAGATGAAATGAAATTTTTGACAGGACTCTTTTGTTTTTTGATTTAATGTATAAGGACTAATTTGCCTATTTTTTTAGTAGAAGAGGCAAAATGCAATCTGACTTCTAGTAAATGGGCTTTCATGCTACTTTTATCAATTGAAGTTCATATTATGCTATTTGGCCTGCTGTTATTTTGAATTTGTAAGTTGATTCATTAGTGTACTTGTTTATGCTTGAATTAACCAACAGATAAAGTTTCCATTCTCATTGTTGAGTTGTATTTTGTGTGTTTTCACAGTTTTGTTTTAACAGTTTTAAACTTTGCAATTGTGGTTTTTGATGTTCGATGTTGTGAAGTTCAATCTCACTTGATCTAGTAGTTGTTTCTTGCTGTCACTTTTGTGTGTTTGTTCTAATATCATATTATTTTATGAACAGGTTGGAGCTCCTGCTCGTGTTGGTCTGGTTGCGCCTATTGATGTGGTCGTTCCACCTGGAAACACTGGTCTTGACCCATCACAGACCTCTTTCTTCCAGGTACTGGCTATATCCTGGTAGTGTTTTGCTTGTTACGTCTGTTCTTCATGATTGCTTAATTCTTATTATCAATTTTTGATTACGTTGTAGGTGCTCAATATTCCCACCAAGATTAACAAAGGTACTGTTGAAATTATCACTCCCGTTGAGCTTATCAAGAAGGGTGAGAAGGTTGGTTCTTCCGAGGCTGCACTTCTTGCCAAGCTCGGAATTAGACCATTCTCATACGGTCTTGTTGTCTTGTCTGTTTATGACAATGGGTCAGTCTTTAGCCCTGAGGTGCTTGACCTTACCGAGGATGACCTGATTGAGAAATTCGCTACTGGTGTCTCCATGGTTACGGCATTGTCTCTCGCCATCTCGTACCCAACCCTGGCTGCTGCACCACACATGTTCATCAATGGCTACAAGAACATATTGGCCGTTGCTGTCGCAACTGAGTATTCCTTCCCTCAGGCTGATAAAGTGAAGGAGTACTTGGCGGTATGGAATTCACCCTTTATTTCGTTTTATACTTTTGGAATTCCATAATGTTGTTATCTAAATTAAGTTCTGCATAAATCCAGGATCCAAGTAAGTTTGCTGTTGCCGCTGCCCCTGTTGCTGCTGCTGGTGGTGGTGCTGCTCCTGCTGCTGCCCCTGCCGAGGAGGAAAAGAAACCCGAACCTGAAGAAGAGTCTGATGACGATATGGGATTCAGTCTCTTCGACTAAGTTTATTTGTGTTAAAGCATAAACATATAGGATTGTTGACAGGTTACATTATCTGCTTTATTGTTTCTCATAGTTCTCGTTGATGTACTTTGATTGCTCTAAGTTTTGGATGATTTGTGAAGTCTTAATTTAGTCTTTTCGCCTGTTCTATCTACATCTCAGTTTCCATTTTGTGAAAGTGCTTCCTTTCATAATATAATATATTATAGATCTATCAACTGCGTGGATTGCTTTGGATTTGGGTTCTATTGTTAGTTTTAGTTTTTGTCAAATAGGGTTTAGGATGGTCAAGTTTTTTTATTTTTTATGATCAAATATTATTGCGTCAGGTTTGAGTTATAGGATTATGTTGGGTTTTTGTGTTCTGAAATTTGTATTTATAATGAAGGGTTAATGTACCTTTTGGTACTTGGATTAAATAATATCAAATAATATCATGTAATTTTATTTTATTTTTGGTGGAAAACTAAAAAAACATACTAAAACCTATATCTATCGGCTTATCCTACAATTGCTCCTAGATTTGCTTACACTCTTCATTTGAAGCTTTAGACGGATCCAATGCATGGGTAGTAATATACTGTCTTGTTTAACAAATTGATATCTTAATAGTTTTTATTAAACTCCATAATAAATTTTAAAAGATAAATAGATTTTTATTCTTTCATATACGTTATCCTATCAACCCAAAAAAGGTATTTATCCTAGCCCAGTCAAGAATATTACTTAAAAAGAGAATGAGATTCAGCCACACTTCTCTAGCTGTCGGGTGTTGACAAGCCAAACAGGAAGTGTTTTGGTCGATCCCTCTTTGTACTCGTTCTAAATTGGTGAACAACCGTTGTTTGCGAATTAACTAAAAAAAATTCAAGTACCAAATTAATAGTGGTAACTATAATCTTGAAGCATAAAAAAGATTCATTTCAATTTTCAAGTACCTAGGGGATATTGAAGACAATTTAAAGTATTAAAATGGGATTAAAAAAATTCGGAAATTAAATTCAATGTTGAAGTGAAATTTTTTGAACTTTGAAGTGTTTATCATTAGCAATTCAATCTTGATTTGATTCAAATTTAAATATTAATTTGTTTGTTTTAAATAACCCAAAAATTAAATTTATATCTTACTTTTTCTTTTAACTTTTTATAATTTTATCAAAATAGAATACTTATTCTTTTAATGATACTACTAATTCTTTTTTAGATATAATTATGCTAAAGTAAATATTATATTAATTTTATTATCATATATTTTAAACTTAAATTATATAAAAAGTATTTTGATAAATATCTTAAGGTGGAATGGGTTTTTTCTAATTTTGACCTTGATTCGACTTGACTAGTTGAAGAATTAATAATTAAAACCCATCTCAACATATCACCGCAACTCCATTTCTAAAAGGTCGATCCTATAAAATCAAGTCGGGTTAAAGCCCATCAGGCCTGGGTTATTTTGCCATCCATCCCTAACTTCATGGCATTTGGGCCTTTCTTGACTTACTATAATAATAATTGTAAAGTCTCCATCTATTATTTCCCCATAAGTTAAGAAGTTGAAATAACAAAATCTAGGAACAAAGTTGGAACAAGGAAGCAAGCAAGCAAGGTGACGCAATGTCCTAAATTTTATTTCATTTGGTTCAAAAAAGTCTATGATATGTTGCATTATTGATGCCTTTTTTTGAATTAAGAAGTAGTGACCCCAACAACTCTAATCCTTTATTTTTTTGTGGTAGTAGATGATGAGTTTTTGTAGTCCTAGGCTACGTTTGTTTATCTAATGCATGGGTATGGATCATAAAAAAGGAAGTTGATTCTATCCAACTCCATCCAATCCAATTTGGTTATAAAAGATAAATGATTGGAATACAAAATGATTCGAATTTAAAACAATTCAATTTCGAAATAATTCAAACTTAAAGTGAATGATCTTTAACCTGTAATGACTTGACCTAGAATACTCGAGCCTCATACCTGAATGATTTGAATCCAGAACAACTCTGAACTCGAAATGACATGAAATTGGAACAATTTGAATTCGTAACTGACTCAAACTTAAGTGACCTGAACTTGAAACTAACTCGAAACTTTTAAAATGCAAATTGACTTGATCTAAACACAACTCGACACAATTAATTGGCAGGCTTAACCAAAATCAATCTATAACTTCTTTTTTAGGTTTTAGATTAAGAAATAAACTCTGGGATTGGTTTGTTTTTAATTTTAAAATAGTTTTTAATGTGTTTTTTTATTAGTACAATTACAAGTAAAATCACAAATAATACATGTGTAATAATATATTCAAACGTTCACACATGGTAGATTTAAACCCAGAAAAAAAATTTGAGAATAACTCACATATGGTGAGACTCAAACCTAAATACTCAAAGATCTAGAATCTCAACATTACCAACTCAATTAAAAATCATCTCTCGGATTATATATATATATATAATCATCTCTTATAAATAATTATAATAAATAGAATTAAATCATGAATTTTTACTCTTTTTTGTATTTATGAAAAGATAATCGAAATATATTATTATAAAGTAATAGAATCACTTGGTGGAACGCAAGAAGAAGAGATGACTTGAACCTCTTGTCCAAGTTGTTAAAATAATCTTTGGCATGAAAGGGGCAATTATTGGCCACAAAGTTCCACATATGAACTCAAAGCTAGACATTGATCTAATCCCAAGCCATATTGCCCACCAGCCTAAAACTCAATGTTTTTGCTCTAAATACCTACAAATAGATCAAATCCAACTCATTATTATCTAATACATAAATTCAAAAAGTTGGATAATGATACAAACCCAAATTAATTTTTTTTAATTTCTACAAATTACTCAAATTCGAATTAGAAATTATGTAAATAATGTTTATCTAATTCTAACCTCTTGAAAGAACTTAAAATTAAGCAACTATAAGAATTAAGAAGATGGTTTTGACTAAGGATGTAAATGAGAATTTTGTGCTAGTAAATTACTTGAGTTCAATTAAAAAAGAGAGAGGTGAAATCCTATTTATTCATTCTCAAAATAAGCAACTCGAGATATCGAGTTAGCCAAATTTAAGATAAAATTCAAATATTTTAATATTCAATTTAAACAGCAAAATGGGTCTAGTTAAACTGTTTATTATCATTTATAAATGTATTTTTAACATTTAAGCGAGCCAATTTTGAATAATTAAATTAACTTCTAATTAAGTTTAAATTTAAATGATACTATTTTATTAATATATCATTAAACTATCAGCAACGAATTTCAAATCGAGCTCAAATCATAGTATTAATTTTGACAAATGGTTTAAGTACACCTAAATTAAACCTTGTTTTGGATATCAAACCGTGATCAAGAACATTGAAAATTAGCATAATTAATAATCAACTTGATTTGGATTAAAATAATTGCTCATTAATATTGATTAGGCTAAAGTTTGGTCCAATTATACTAATAATTTTCTAGGTCTTAATTAGGACACTTGTCCTACAAGTCTAGCTTCCTAATGGCCCAATTTATTTACCAAGTGGCATTGATCCTATGATAATCAACTTACCAAATTGACTCAATTGATTTGTGAGGATGGGCAAAATTTTCAAAGTGGGATCATATCTATTTTCATTTTTTTACATAATAGGGTAGTGGTAGTTTGGACTTCGGGCATAGGAGAGGTTAGAATTTAAAAACATATTTGACTAATTTTATTTTTTTAAGTATAAGGGTGGGTTTGGATCGACAGTGGGGTACGATGCGGTGCGTTTTGTTTACTTTTTGTCTCATGTTACAATATTTAATCTCACTGCCACCGCTGTTTTTACACTAACCGCAGGTAAACACATCGCCGATCTAAACCCATCCTAAGTATGGTACAAACCACAAATAATACATGTTTGATTAATTAGTTTCTTTTAATACCAAACTTAGTTCTATCCATAATGTGCTTAAACCATCGTCTTCCTGATTATTGCAATAACAACAGTATCAATTGAGTTAAGACTCAATCGACTGATCAATTAGAATTAAAATTTAACTCAATACAAAGAAAAATAGACTGAAAATCGCAATATATTCGAACGTGACCCACATATGGTACGATTTAAACCCACTATAATTTAAAAGGAACGTCTCGGAATCTTAACTTTTGCCAAAACTATCAAATATATTGGGTTTGAGTTGATTTCTTTATTGGTACATAATAATGAAGTTGTAATTCAAGGGTGTAGAAGAATTATGATAAAACCCCAATTAAGCACACTAATTATTTTGGTTTGATTTTAATCGGTATAACAACACTAATTAAAGTTCAAATTTGTGTTAAGTGCATAACCTATAGAAAGCCTGCTAAAAAGATGGGCTCTTTGCCTAATTCTTCATTAACACTTGGGGTCCCATCAATTTAAAATTGTTTAAGATTTTAGAGGCAAATCGCAACAATTTTCTCTTCAATGCCTACCCACCATTAAATATTAATTTTTAAACAAAATTATCTCATTAATTTGATTTCATTATAAAAAGAATTAGGAATTTCAGATTGAACTAAATCATAAATTGCCTTAAATAATAATAAAAAGCCTTTAACTTAAAGTAATCAAAACTCAGGGTGGGTTGGATGGGCGATGGGGAGCGGTACGATGTATTTAGCTTACTTTTTGTCTCACGCTACAGTATCTAATCTCACCATCACCGCTGTTTTTACACTAACCACAAGTAAAATGACTTGAACCCGTAATGGATCAGTATGAAAAAAATTAAAATCGAAACTCAAAATAACTTAAACCCAAATAATCTAAAAATTGACCAAAATTAAAATTAAAATTAACTCAACCCAAATTTAATAGGAGGGAAACCAACCTAACCTAACCAAATTGGGGAATTAAAGTTAAAATGGATTGAGGAAAATTACATTAATTAAATCTCGAATTCTATTTATTTTAAGTTCTCATAATTAATTTTAAATTGCATGCTTAACCTCATCTTAGGTAACTTCAAGATAAGTATAATTAACATCTAACTTAGGGACGTGTTCAACATTAAGATAAGTCGTTCTTCTGTTTTTTTAGAATTTTGACTCAAAAGAAACTTCTAGACCTTTTGGTTGTTGAAAGCATCAACAAATCAAACCCCAAAACAATATTAATTATATATATAGTTTGCTTGCTTTTGTTGTTTTGAGACGATTTCCAATGAAAATGTCCTCCTTTTGAAATAAACCCTAATTTAATCTTAATAATAAAATGATTTTTAAAAAAAATTATTATAGGTTTTGATCATATCTGCTCTTTTTAACACAATGTAAAGAATTACCCATAGCCCCTTCCTAACTCATAAATATGAGAATAATGCGTTTCAGCGCACTTGAACCTATATCCTCCTGCATTGACAATAAATATGTTAATCTTATTAGTTTTAATTAAATATTAAATATTAAATTTAATTTAATTCAATTTTAAGATAAAAATTAATAGCATGCTAAATTCAAATTTAAAATTGATCAAAACTCAAAATAACTTAAAATTAAAGGGATTGAAACTTGATATGTTTTAAACTCGTAATAACATGACCTGAAAGTTCCGAACCTTAAAGTCGAGTAACTCGAATCCAAAATAATTCAAACTCAAAATGATTTGAATCCAAATCCTAATTAGACCCAAAATTATATGAATTCAAATTAACCCGAACTAAAATTATTCGAAAATTTTAAAACCCGAATTACTTCAATTCAAATTATATCGTGAACGATTCTAATTTATATATTTATATATATTTAAAATAAAATTTAAAAAAAGCAGCAAATTGGAAGAAAAAGTTGTGGATAATATAATTGATAAGTTTAAATTTAACTTTAACACGACAAAGTTAATTTTGGATAAAGGAGACAGGTTAGCAAGAATGGGAACTAAATCAGACAGAAATCGACAAAACATGAAACAAAAAATTCTCTTATATTATTATAATAATAACAACATTAAAATTAACAACAACAAAAAAAAAAGTAAAGCAAAACATTTGAGTTGATAATCATGTTGCTCTTTTAGCCGTTTTACTTTTTAGTCTTTTTTCATCATAATATTATTTTATTGCAAACCAATTTTCAGATTATTATTTTTTTAATTTCTTTTTTTTTTATTAAAGGTGAGAAGATTCAAATTCTTTTCTTTAAATAAAGAAAAAACATGTAATGACGGTTAAGCCAAATCTTTGTGTTTTTTTTCAGACAAATTTTAAAAAAAAGTTAATAAATACGAATTTCCATAAATTGGAGCCTTTGCTTAACCTCACAGCAAAGCATCTATAAATAAGTGAATTATAACCCCTCTTTTTTTATTCTTCCTCATCTAAATTTGAGTATGATGGAGGTTTTCATTTTAGAATTCTTTTGATTTAAGTTTAATTATGTATGTCCGATTGAGTATTAGTTTAATTGGTATGTGTATTGTTGTCAATGTAAGAAGACGTGAGTTCGAGTGTGATGAAGCGCATTATCTTCCTATTTATAGGTTGGGAGAGACTATGGGTAATTATAGGCATTGTGTAAAAAAAAACATATATGAAATTTAAGTTTTTTTTAGAATAAATTTTTTATTTCCGTTTCTCAAAATTTTAAAATTTTATCTTAGCCTTCTTTATAAAGTTTCTGACTCTGATTTTGTCCCAACATTTAAATCAAAGGATAATGTGTGCTTAAATATGTTTACACTCGTGTTCTCTTAACCATTATAATAACAAGAATACTAATTAAATTAAGACTTAAGTACAATAACGTTATCCAGGGGCATATCTAGGGGTGCTGGCAGGGGCTCCTAAAATAGATTTTTTTCATTTAAGTCCTTTAAAATTTTAAATTAATAAAGGTAAAATTATACTTTGTCTCGTAAAAATAATAAAATAACTATTTAATCCTTTAAATATTATAAAATAGAGGCTATTCAAATGGTGAAATTATATTTTTATTATCATAAAAATTACAATTTAATTTCGGACTCCTATAAAAATATTTTCTGACTTTACCCCTAACGTTATCGATCATACTAAAATTCAACTGTGCTAAAATTTAATCGAAATATTACCATTTAGTTATTATATAAAAGAATGCGGTAATAGTCCACAGATTTCTCTTTTATATAAAATAAAATTTAAATTTAAAAGTGGATAATTGAAGAAAAAAGGGCGGTGCGTTCACATATTTTTCTATCAACATTGCCCCCCATTTTATATAAACGGCGACAGCGTGTAGTGCGGCGCGTGGTAATTTGGGAAACAAAGCGTGGCTGAGTTGGAGGGCAATACGGGGCCGAGTCGGCTCCTGAAAGGGCAATAAGAAAAAGACACGTGTTTTGAGTAAAAGGCGGTGGCTTTTGGGCGGATATGGCGATTTTGAGGCGGTAAACGCGGAGATTGAGTCTAATTAATGGAAGCTTCAATGGGCAAATAAACTAATGGAATGGTGGATGATTTATCCACCATATTTCAAATCAGTTTCATCTATTGAATAAAATATTGATGTTTAAATTAGATCGAATTAATTGATCGAACTACAAATCGTTCAGAGCATCAATCTAAAGAAAGTTATTAGATCAACTGATTTTGAAATCGATATGGATCAGTTGAATCGGACAAAAAAAATCAATTGAATCAGATATCTTTTATTTTTCAATATTTTAAATTGTTAATGATTTGTTTAATCGAACCGGTGAACTAATGGTTCAATCACTGTTTCAAGTCTGAAACTCTTGATCCATGTTTTCTAAGGTGCTGCAATAGTGTCAATCGAACTATTTTACTTTTTGAAATATTTATTTAAATAAATTTTATTTAGTAAATACAAATATTTAGCACGTTCTAATATTTAAAGGATAATTTAATTAATTTGGATAGATAATAAATGAAATTTTATTTTAAAGCAAATTTAACTAGAACTAGA
This sequence comes from Gossypium hirsutum, assembly GCF_007990345.1. Classification (NCBI taxonomy): domain Eukaryota; kingdom Viridiplantae; phylum Streptophyta; class Magnoliopsida; order Malvales; family Malvaceae; genus Gossypium; species Gossypium hirsutum. The sequence continues at coordinate 65,049,496 of NC_053446.1, forward strand.
ATAAATTCAATACAAAAATATAATGAATTAAAATTAAAATATATCTAAAGTTATATCAAAATAAGCCTAGACAAATCTGTGCATAATATGACATAAACCCAGAATAACCTAAAAAAAACCTCACACATGATATAATAAGACTCGAACTCGACATTCAAGACACCTTTGCAAATTGGATAATTTTTAATACAATAATAAAAGATTAAAAATTTAAATATACAAATAAACATTTGACAAAAATTAAAATATATAACTAATTTTTTACCATATAAATCTTATTTAAGTAGGGGCGAATTTTAAAAAATATTTTAGTAGGAACCGGAATTAAATTATAAGTTTTTAAGATGTTAAAATATATTTCTATCATGTATTAGTTTATGATTTCATCATTTCCAAAAATGTCTAAACAGAATTGTTTCATTTTCGAGCTCAAAGTGCAAATTTACCATATATAAATTTATAAATTTAATAATTCTTAAAGAGACTTAATCGAAAATTTCCATTTTTAAGAGGCCAAAGCTTCTGCTTATCTCCTTTACATTCACCGCCGTATTTAAGTATTATTGCCGATTGAGTGTTAGTTCGATTGGCATAGGCATTGTTGCCAATGCAAAAGGATGTGGGTTTGAGTGCGCTGAAACGCATTATCCTCCTATTTATGCGTTGGGGAAGGGTTATAAGTAGTTTTAGACATTGTGTTAGAAATAATAGATATGATCAGAAACTATAATAAGATTATTCAAAACAAAAAGTGTTATTTATCAAAATTAAATCATTCATCCTACTTTTCAACCAATGGTTAGAAATAGAAAAATTTTAAACTCTTTTTAACACATTGTAAAGAATCAAAATTCCCTTCTAACACTATGAATGAACAACATCATGTCAAACTTATTAAACGTACAACACATGTTAACCATGAGCATCAAGTAATTTATTTGCATAACTTATCACACAAGAATATTAGAATGTATGGGAATTTGTGGATAAAAATTGGGCAAGACATTATGGTGGTTGAACACCATTTACAAACATATACATCATAGAATATTTACATATTCCAAATGCAATACAACTAATACACTACAAAATAGTGTGGGGGTTGGTCCATGCATTTGAGCCTATTTCATGATTCTTCTTTTCTTTGAGCTAAAATGGGAAAATAAGCCAAAATTAGTAGATAAACAATTTGTTTCAAATCCAATCCATTTATGAATAAAAAATCACATGTTAGAATTTTGAATGCATTGGATTAGTATTTAAAACTCGTGATTAGTATTTACCCTTTAATGGGTCTACAGAATGTGGATGATTAGTTACTAGGCTCACTCCGATAGATAACTTGAGAAATAAAAAAAAAAGTTGAGATTTTAAGTTTTAGGTACCCAATTTGTACTACTATCACAGATGGGTTTTATTCGATTTTATTATTCTTCAAAAAAAACTTTCAAAAAAATTATTATTTTTGTTATTTAGAATCAAATTAAAATTAATGCATTCAATATATTTTTTTTGGTGAATTATAAGAGGAGGGTAAAGTCTTAACAGCAACCAGATTAACGCGACTCAAACCCAAGCCATATTTAAGACAGTGAAGACATTGACTATCAGACCAACGCACGGGTTCTTAATGCATACAATATTTGATGAATTACAATGTCATAATCCATGCTACAAATGTCTCCAAGTTGGCCAACATCAACTAGCGAGTTAAATCTTATTTGACTAATTTGGCAATCAATTAAACCTTTCAATTAAATCTTATATGAATTTGACTTTTCATCATTTATTTGGTCCAATGTTAGCTACAAAAACTTTGTTCGTTTGCCAGAAAAACAAAAAATATGAACTGTGTTTTTTTTAGGCAGCTTTCAAGTCAATAAATAAGGTAGGGAATGGCATAGTCGTAAATAGTTGATGAAGATTGGATGGTTTTTGGATAAGTCAGCAGGTAAGTGGTTGACATTTGACTCAAAGGAGGACTTGTCTGTTTGCGAGAATACTGACCGAAGATTGAGGAAGCAATCCCATGAATTGCTTAGGAACAAATGTTTGGTCTTATTCTGATTTTAGTCCTTTTACTATGCTAAAATATGAAATTTAATCCTTTTATTTTAATTTTTCTACTTTTATAATTTTATCAGTAGATTTAAATCGACAACAATATTAATTATTACAATTGATGTAGGTATCAAGGTTGGATGAAACTAAACTCTGATAGATTGTCGATTGAAAATCCAAGTACAGCACGATCAGGCATAATCATTCAAGACCACCATGGTCGATGGTTAAGCGGTACCTACTGATACATACTAAGAACAACCAGTGATGAGGCGCCTCGTAACTTATCCTCACTTTTATTATACCTGTATACAATACTTGTCAACCCTTTAACTTTTCTTTGATACTGTACTAAATATTTTTCATATATACCGATTATGATAATTTTTCTTATTTTTTTCTTCCAAAAAAAAATCTAATTGAATTATATGTTTTGGGAATTATTACTTTGACTCTTCTTTTGAATGTTAATTTGGCCTTTCCAACAAATGTGGATATTTCATTTTATAAGAAAACATTCAAATGTACAAAATTATTGACTAATTATATCAATAATATTAGATTCAAATAATATAATTATACAAATATAGAACTTCTAATTGGATTTGATGTAATATCAAAAGATTTTAAAATTGACAAAAAATAATCAAGTTATAAAATGCGAAACATGCGTTTGTAATCCTCTTTGCTTTTCTGAAAATAATTGTTATTCCCACGTTTTTGTTTTGAGATCAATTATACAACTTTTTATTCAACTTCATAACTTCCACTTTGGGCAATTTCGGCTAATAATCATTTTCATTTTTATTGTACAACTTTAGTAAGTTTTAACTTTTTAAAAATTAAATTTTTTTAAATAAAAAATTTGGGTTTTTAGAGGAAATTAAGTTATTCAATTGTAGGGATGAAACTTAAGTTTTTCTTTACAACTCGATTCTCTATAAAAATTTAAGGTTTTTCTCTTTTAACTAAAAAAAACCAAAATATTAATTCTAAACAATGAAAAAAAGAGTTAAACATATAAATATGGACACGACCCACATGATTGAACTTAAATCAGAAAGGGTGAAACTAAGTTCTCACGGCCTCAAACTTATCGTTGAGCAAAACATTATTAGTTAAAGAAATAAATTATTTTTCGATATATTTACGAAACTATCCATAAACCCTTCAAACCTCAAGCAAGGGCGTAGTTATGGCAGAGGCCCCGACCCTCTCTAAAATAGAAAAAAAATTATTTAAACCCTTTAAAATTTTAAATTAATAAAGATAAAATTGTACTTGGCCGTCTTTAAAATGATAAAAATTGATTTAATCTTTTAAAATTTATAAAAATGTAGGCTTTTAGAATGATGAAATTATATCTTTTCTGTCATAAAAATTACAATTTAATTTTAACTCCCCTGAAAAGAATTTTTGACTTCACCCATCACCCTAAGCTAACTAAATAAAAGGACATTACGGACACGCTAAAAAATGTAATTTCTAAATTATTGTAATAAATATAGTGTCAACCGAACTAAAACTTTATCCACAATCGAAATAATAAAAACCAAGTGGCAATAGAATATTGGTGGAGAGACAAATGAGATAAGCCAAGTATAAAGTAGTTGATCGACTAGCCCAAAAAGCCTGACTCTTTGAATTTCTTGGCCATTAATTCGGACTTTTAATTAATTAATTAAAAATAAACAAAATAAAACGACCAAAGTCCAATTTGGAACCGTTCGCTTCCACTTTTCCGAACACACACCTCATGACATCACTTTCTAACACGACCACTGTTCAGTTCCAAGGTTCGGTCTGAAAATTCAATTCTGGATAAGCTTCATTTCAAAAATTAAATTAAAATTAATTAAAAATTAATTAAATTTGAGAAATCCTTGTTCTTCTTGCTTTCCACACGCCTCGTCTTTTTTGCTTGCCTTATAAATACCCAATCTCTCTTCATCTCTTTAAGTCAAAAAAATACTAAATCTTAAAATCATAAATAACTAATTTTCTGAAAATTTCCATTTTTTGTTCGTTTGATGAAAATGGTTGATCTAGATTGGAAAGCAAAGATGGTTTCTTCAGATATTAGCAACAAATCCTCGAAATTGTCCATTCCGGCGCCGTTTCGGTTGTTGAATATGTCGTCTCCGCTTTCGACTTCGGCTTCGGCTTCATCGGCTTATGAGTACTATCTTCGTTTACCGGAGCTGAGGATGTTATGGGAGGCAAAGGAGTTTCCGGATTGGCAAAACGAGGTCGTTTTGAAACCGGCTTTGCATGCTTTGGAGACTACCTTCCGGTTCATTTCGATCGTTTTATCGGATCCTAGACCGTATTCGAATCGCCGGGAGTGGACGCGTCGACTTGAGTCGCTTGCCACAAGTCAGATCGAACTCATCGCTATGATATGTGAAGATGAAAACGAAGACAAAACGACGGCGGGAACGGCTCCGATCGTTGATTTGACGTCGTCGAACGGTGTGCTTGCTCGTGAGTGTAGCTCCACCGAGGTTTGGAAGGTCCATGGAGAAACCACGGTGGTGAACCGGACCAGCAAATCCAGCTTGCTACCGCGGCTCGCCACGTGGCAGAAATCCGAGGATGTGGCGGAGAAAATCCTTTACTCCATTGAGTGTGAGATGAGGCGGTGTTCGTACACTCTCGGATTAGGAGAACCGAACTTATCCGGTAAGCCCAACTTGGATTACGACGCCGTTTGCAAGCCGAACGAACTCCACGCGGTGAAGAAGAGTCCGTACGATCACGTCGACAACCACGAGAACGCGACGCTTTACACCGTACACCAGATCCTCGAAGCGTGGATCCAAACGGCGAAACAAGTGTTGAAACGCATCGTTTCGAGAATCGACGCCGGTAACTTCGAAACCGCCGCGAACGACGGTTACTTGACAGAAAAGATCTGGAAGCTTCTATCGGAAATCGAAGATCTCCACTTGTTAATGGACCCTGACGATTTCCTTCGTCTCAAAAGCCAATTAATGATAAAATCGGTTAACGAAACGGAAGCGTTTTGTTTCAGATCGAAAGGGTTAGTTGAAATTACCAAAATGTCCAAGGAATTGAAGCATAAGGTTCCGTTTATTTTGGGCGTGGAAGTGGACCCTAAAGGTGGACCCAGGATACAAGAAGCCGCGATGAAACTGTACGCAGAGAAGGAGGAGGGTAATAAGGTGTTTTTGGTACAAGCCTTGCAAGCCATCGAAGGAGCCTTGAAACGGTTCTTTTATGGGTACAAGCAAGTGCTGGTGGTGGTTATGGGGAGCTTGGAAGCTAAAGGGAACCGAGTCGTGACGAGTTCTGACTCGGGTGACTCGTTGAGTCAGATATTCTTGGAGCCTACTTATTTCCCTAGTTTGGATGCGGCCAAGACGTTTTTGGGCGAGTTTTGGAGTCGTGGACAGGGTGCATCTGGGTTGACTCGGTGGATGAAGAAGTGAGTTGCCTCGGCATTCTCATTTTGATTTTGGAAGGTTTAAAATTTTAATTTGGTTTAAGAGATAAAACAAAAATTAAAAAAAAAATTAATTATTCTTTGTAGTGTTGATGTTTGGGAGTCAATTATTGTGTATATCATAAAAATTTTGTACAATTAAAATGGAAAATTCAACTTAAATTACTAGAAAAATGTTGTTATATCTTCAACGGATACATCCTTTTGGACATATTTCTTAGATTTATTTTTAAAGCACATCCTTCGAAAATACTCAGTTTAACATTTATATAGGTTTATATGAATTCCATTCAATAATCATAACTTTTGACCTCAATTGTCACGAGTCTTCTGAAATGATTGAAAGCATGTTCAATCTCCACCCTACTTACCTAAATCCATAATGGTCGACCACTTAGTCATTTATCTCTTACCCATTAATAAGGAAGCGACATGTGGTACGTAAAGAGCTAAGAGTATAAAAATCCTCAACTTTGACAGAGAGGGGACTCTCTCTCTCTCCTCACCTTCAACTTTCTTACTTCACCTTAATTCCATCTCAATTTAGAATACCCTTTAAGGTGGCTCTCATCTCATTGTTTTGATATTTTTATCTTGACTAATATAGAGCGATGGTTAAAACTTTTGTCAAATACCCATTTGATATGGATTTGAATCATATTACCACCATCTCCCCCACATATCACCATATCAAATATATAAACAAAACATCTAAAGATTGTATGCCAAATTGATGAAGACTTTACCACTCCATCTATAATTTAACATATTTTTTTTTCTTTCACTTACATTGTGAGTATAACATAATCTATTGTTTATTAAACATATTTATTTTTAATCATGATTTGGTATAATAAGTATCAGATTTCGTAATTAGTTGAACTTCCCTTAGATATGAAAAATATTTAGGGAATCTATTTTTGGATAACATGTAAGGTAAGACCTTATTATAGTGGGATCCCATGATATCCTTTTTAAATCAACTATTGTGGTTAAAAGACAAAAATGAGAAGACTGTAGTTGTTTGATCAAGCCACTTTAGAAATTAGGAAACTGTGCTAGTGACTTGGAACTTGTTAAATCGATTACCGAATACATTATTTTTCTCTAAAAATTAGTTTCTCCTTCTTTAGTGTGGAAACCAGCTGAATTAGTTAAAAGATATACTCACGTTTCTCAATGCAAATACTACATAGCATGATCAAGGGTGGATTGTTGTTTCTTTTTCTTTTTCTTTTTCTTTTATTTCAACTGTTGATTTAAAAGATCCACGAGATCTCACTATAACAGAATTTTGGTAAATTACACTTATGGTCACTAAATTATTAATAAATTTATATTTTGGTCACTCAACTTAAAAAATTTATAAAATTATCACTAAACTATTAGAAAGTTTTCATTTAAGTCATTGAACTATTCAAAAAAAATTATTTAAGTCATTAGATTTTTTTTTGAAAAATTTTTGACTAGCAAGCTTCAAGAGACGGTTCAACGGCTGGTATGGTAGATCAATATCTATTAACGACTAGAAGAAGATACCTTAGATCAAGTCGATCTAACTGTCAATGTCAGAAATCAGAAAAGAAAGTTGTTTGGATTTTGGTTCATAGATTTGCGATGTTCAAAATTGTTTTATGAAAAGAACTGAATTGTAAAAGAGAAGGTGAATGAAAGCTGTCAATTGGTACAAACAGTGCGAGCAGAGAAGACTATACAATAACGATTTTAACAGTATAGTAACTTAGGGTGGGTTTGGATGAGCGGTGGGGTGCGTTTAATTTACTTTTTGTCTCACGCTATAATATTACTACAATATCTAACATCACCGCCACCACTATTTTTTTTACACTAATAACAGATAAACGCATCATCCATCTAAACTCAAACTTAAATAAAAATTTTCCAATTTTATATAAATGTGACTATTTTTGGAAATATTTTATGAGATATTTCCTTTGAATTCAATTCACGTGGCTAATTTTTTTAAAAAACGTTTTATTTCCTAAAACCATTTATTATGGTAATGGACATTGACTTTCCTTTGGCCCATTTTCCAACTCGAAGAGTTAAACAAGGTATATTGTTGCATGTGAAATTAAAATTTTGGCAGTAGTTTTCCATCAATTGCTATAAAATGGATAATAATACAGCTTAAAAGACATCACGTCAAAGCACGCAAACATTATGGTATTGAAAAAAATAGGATCAAAATGGTAATCCCCAACACAACTTTCTCCAAAGAACATTGCTTTTCTTGTCAGATAAAAACGTGGTTTGCACATTTCAAAGTTATTCGACTTTAATATGTAATAAGATTTGAATGAAAATATTAGATTAAAAAATTGAACGTCTAAAAAAAAATTAATCATTCACAAATTTAAATGGACTTATCAAAATTTGAGTATTGATATTATATATGAATTCAATTTAATCCGAACTCAATTTGATTTATTTCGAGTTATTCATTTTGAAGGTTTGAAAAATGGGTTTAGATAAAAATTAGGTTTATTTAAAATATGGGTTGGATTCGGGTTTAACAAATATGAGTAAGTTTGAGCAAAATTTTAGACATATATTTTAGGTTGAGCTGAGCTTAGACAATTATAAAATGTGTTGATATCATGTTTAGGCTCAACCCACTAACACCTCTAATAGAAAGTAGATTGATTCATAGACTGAACTGGACCCGAACTAATTTTCAAAAAAAATAAAATAAAAATAAGATGGATGTTCCAAAATTTCAAGATCTAAATTTCGTAAAACTTTTACATATATCATAAATGAAAGAGTTCAAAGAAACAATTCACTCAATCAGGAGCGTAGTTAAAGGGTTGGCACGGCCTCGATCCTTTAAAATGGAAATTTTTTATTTAATTTTTTAAAAAATTTAAATTAGTAAAGGTAAAATTATATTTTGGCCCCTTTAATGATAAACATTTGATTTAATTATTTAAAAATTATAAAAATAATGACTATTAAAATGACGAAATTATATTTTTTCTTATCGTAAAAATTACAATTTAATTTCAATCACCCTAAACAATTATTTTATGACTTCGTAACTGTATTCAATTAATCGAGAATCATAAAAACGTTTTAAAAAGGACGAGGAAGATGGTAGTTGGGAGAGTTGTCCTGGTTTCATTAACTTCATAGATGTATTTAAAATGTCGACAAGTCACGTACGTACTTCTGTTGATTGACGGGTCATCATCGCTCGAGTCACACAGCGTAGGTTTCATTACAACGCCACTTACCCTAATGGGGTTAAATCCCAAATTTTTGTAATCAAATACATTAAAATCCAACAACAACATGTCTTTGGTAATAATGCCAAGTGTCAACACATCAAAACCCTAATGTTTTTATTTATTTGTTTGTTTGCAAAGTTCAAAGCTTTTTTTCCTGCGATTTTCTAGCACATATATGAGCAAAGCATGAACTCAACCCACGTGGTGTAAATTCTCAAACCACCGAATTTCACGACCTTGGACAACCACTGCTAGATATGGAAACTCCCTATTCATTCTTTTGATTTGATTCTTTAATCCCATCTGTTATTTTGACAATTGAAACCCAATTTTTGTTTGGTTTTTAATCTTCACACATTCTGGTAAGCTTTTCAACTCTATTGGACGTTTTTGAATAAATGCTCGATTTGTTTAAATCGATCGGATTAGAAAATGTCTCATTTGAAGATTGTGATGTGTTGTTTCTTTATCAGCATTGAGGGGTTGGTTTTTTTAGAACAAATCTTTTAAGTGGCATCCATTAGGCAGTTGATCAGTTTCTTACGATCGAAGGTTTGTCTCTTGATAGAGGGTTTTGTTTTCTGTGCTCTATCGAAAGCTAGCGTGTCATGAGTGACTGCCCTAAGAGCATGGTTCACAACGTTGAGAGCACATGTCCCCTTGGTAGGTGGTTATATGCCTCTATACAATTGAGGCGCTCTCGACTTTGTGAATCAAATTTTCAGAATAACTACTGACTCTCGATAAGGTATGGGAGACAAATCCTCCACCAAAAAACAATATCTTCAATTACTGAGAATTAATTGACTAATCAACAAACTTATTTTGCAAACTTTTCACTACAAAATTGACTTCCTCAACAATCACAACTTTTAGGTTGGATTGCATGAAAAGCAATGACAACTATGAAAGAAAGACACAATGGAGACTTCTCCATATATGTCTTGTTAATATCATTTGATGTTGTAGGTTGATCTTATATCATAGGGCTAATTCCGTCTCTATATTATAGTCTAAATTTTAAATTGATGTCAATATTTAAAATATTTTAATTAAATATTTAAGGTATTCTAATAGTATCAATCATATATATTTTTTATTCAATAGCTTAAGTATTAAATATTAGTTCAAATATGAAACGGGTTAAAATTACAAATATTTGTACAGATTGAATATAGCTGATGTGTAAAAAGAAATAGTCTTACTAAATTTTAAAATAAGGTCTGTTTTTCTTAACACACCAGATTCATATTTACAATTTGATCAATGAATTTTAAGAAAACTTCAAGTTAGATTTGTATTGAAAATTAATGCTTGACACGAATTAATAGAAGGAACTGATTGATACAATAATTGATATATCGATTTCTTATTTCTTATTATTTGCTAGCTTAAATCCCTTCATAGCTTTAATGGTGATTTCTTTTTTTGGTTTTTGATCTTGTTTTAGCAGATAAAAGACCATATTTTATAAAATATGACACTAAATTTTGCACCAAAAAGTATGTTCATAATCAAAGATCCACTAAAATCAGCTTCTTTAATCTCTGCTGTATGGTTAGCAATTCATAGTGGATTCAACCAACAACGTTTGACCTATAGCTTGGTTCATCATTCAACTCTTTTTAGCTCAAGAAACTTCGAATGGCATAGCCTGAAACTCGTTCGCCATGCCCAATTCAACGGTTTCTCTGATGGAGCCGAGGTTCATCCATTCGATGATGCCAATACCAATGCCAATGATGAACAAAGAATGGATTCTTCATTGCAAGTTGAGTTACTTGACTCTAATTTGCTCGGAATATGGCCGGATTGGCCTGAAAAAGACAAGGTTTGCCGGATTAGTATCGAGCAGAAAGCGAACAGTTTCGGTATTCCCCATTCGTTGCAGATGATAAAGCGGAAGCAAAGATGGAAAGAAGGGTTTGTTGATGCAGGGGAGTTTGCATATTGCTCTGTTAAAAAGGCTTTTTCTTCACTTGTGTTGATCATTAGAGAGCTTCAAAGTTACACATTGGTTATAAAGGAAGGATTAAATTGTGAAGATTTAATAGATCTTATGAATAAAATGCAAAGGGACATGACAATAACATTTGTGTGGCTATTTCAACAAGTGTTTTCCACAACACCTACTCTCATGGTTTATGTGATGCTCCTTTTGGCTAATTATTCGGTCCATTCGATGACTAACAAGGCCTTCATCGGTGTTTTCCAATACCCGAGACTCTACGAGAATGTGGTCGTGGCGGAGATCGATGAATTAGGGTTATGGAAATCAATGGTGGCTGAAGCTTCAAGGATGCAAGGAGGGGTATATTATAAGGTAATGGTGTCTCCTCTAAACATGCGGTTGAAACTAGATGATAACCATGGGATGCGTTTGAGAATGAACCTCATTTATCAGATGCGTATCGCTGAGGAGCCGTATAATCCTTTTTTGCTCTCGAATTATGCTCAGTTTCTTTCCTTCGTTATCAAGAACCATGATAGGTAACTTGATTACACTGCATATGATGGCCTAATTGATAGAAAAAAGTTTGCTAATTTTGTTCGGTTATCAATGTTTGGAACTCGATAGGGCGGAGGAATACTTCAAACGTGCGGTTCGGGTTGAACCGCAAGAGGTGGAGGCATTAGAGCTATACGCGGAGTTCTTATGGAAGGTGAGGAACAACCTCCCTAAGGCCGAAGAATGGTACTTACAAGCAACCGCCGTTGATATAGAAAACCCTTTTTGTGCATCGAAGTATGCTAATTTCCTACGGAGCACTGGTGGTGAAGAAACTTGTTATCCTCTTAGATAGTTATAATAAAGTTTAATCTAAGGGACAACTACAAATTATGGTAATAGTGTCGACTAAATCATAGGTGAAGCGACAAATGATTTTACCAGTCTCAGGTTCAATCTGTGGATAACTTCTACCCTTTACTAAGTTTTTTTTTTCATGGGTTGTTTTGTCCATTTTTTTTGGGATAAAATCATAGAGATATCAGATGTCTAATTGGGATAAAATCTGGCAATATTGAAACTTTCCTTCAATTTTCTTTTGTTTGTGTTGAACATAATATATATACTTCAATTTGAGTGAGTGTCGAATAAGAGTATATATTCAATACGAGTTTAATCTTTTTTAAGTTTCTACATATATTTAAAGAAATAAAACGTTTGAATATTATTTAATTATAACTTTGAGCTAATTACAGGTAAAACGAATACCATGCAAGTTAGTTGATTTTAGGTGGTTGACTTATATGTGGATACACATGGTGTTCAAATTATGTTACAATTCGATCCAACTCGTTGAACAAATTCATGAGAGCATAATGGAAATTGTTTGTTTTGAATGCTTCTGATTCGTTTTTATAAAAGCACACAAATTTGAGCGTTATGTTTAAGGTCTGAAACTTATAAAAATACAAGAAGGTGGTAAAAACTTAAAAAATTTGTAGTATAAAGTATCCATGGGTGAGCCATAACTCGATTCTAAAAAAAATTCCAGGTCAAAAGCTCAAGTTTGGCCCATACAGATTAGCCAAGTGGCTTGTTTATTTTTTTAAAATAAAATATGAAGAAAATAGATTAATATTTATATATTTTATAATTAAATTCAAATAAAATAATTTAAAAATTATTTAATTTAAATTTGGGCGGATTGGGCTTGTGGATAAAAAAGTACCCATTTTACTTTTTTTTGGGCTTCCCTCCATTATTGACAATAGCAAGGTAGTCAACAGTGGCAACCAGGATTGGCAAGGGGCTTAGCCTCTAAAATGTGAAATTGCATTTTTGGTCCTTTAAAATCTATAAAATTATAATTTAGTATATAGTAAAATTACACTTTAACCTTCCAAAAATGATAGAATTTTAATTTAGTCATTTAAAAACTTATAAAAATATAAGTTAATAAAATGGTGAAATTATATTTTAGCTCTCCTAAAAATATGTAACTTAATTCCGGCCCTTCCCTCGAAAAAATTTCTAGCACTCACCCTTGGTGGTCAATGTGGTTGTTGGCACCTTAGAATAGTCTTTTTGAATGTAGCTTAAAATTAATCAGCACCATATCTCTGCCGATCGAAAACTTATATTCCCTAAGCTTTGTACGTCAACGGCAACTTGCATTCATTGTTCAAAGAGCTTCGTACGAAATATAAGGCTTTATAGAAAAGTTTGACATCGGAATCTTCTCGAGGTCGTAACTTGTTGCTTAAGCATTGATTACCAAGGCAATGAATTCAAGGCTTTAGTTTCCAAGTTCATGCCTAATGGGAGTTTAGAAAGCTAGTTACATGATCAATCAAAGTGTTTGAACTTTGTTCTTAAAGGTTAAAGACATTGCTCTAGATTACCTTCATGATGTTTGCGAGACAACGATTGTTCGTCACGCGATCTAAAGCTTTTCCAACGTCCTTCTCGACGATGACATGGTCATACACGTCGCGGATTTTGGATTAGCCATGTTCCTGTATATATAAATGGCTGCTGAGAGATTGAGATATCAAAGATACCATCATTGAACTCCATGGAAACTAAAGCAAGGTTACTTCAAACTGGGATTTATAGAAGGGACATAATATATCAAGCAAAAGCTGGTGAAATGAAATATATAAAGTTTTTACTCATCTTATTGCATTGCTTTGTCACCAACAGCATTTCTATCATAAAATCTCAAATTTAATTAATATTTGATGCAATGTTAATGAATCGAATGATAACGACATTATTAAAAATGAAATTGAAATTTTAAATTTTTTTGATGATATCATATTCCAGTCTATTGATATTGCATAAAATTATGCACATCAAATTAGGGTTGAAGTTAGAAAACTGTTCTAAAAAGACTAAAAATGAATTATAAATTTTTAAAGACCAAAATATAAATTTATTATTATATGAACTTATAATTTCATAAGTTTCAAAAACACTAAAAAACTCTCTTTTTTCGAGTAGTGGCCTTAACCCCTTATCTACACTCCATCAAATATAAAACCATGTATTAAGTCGATATGAAGAATTTATTTGAAATAAAATGTAAACATGTCACATTGATAGTGTATAATTCTTTGAAAGGTTAGAATCCGATGACACATCGTTTGATTTTTTTCGAAAATTTTAAAAACCTAATTTATTAAACTTATAGTTTCTGATCATATCTGGATTTTTTACACAATACTTAGAACTAATCATATTCCCTCCCTAATCTATAAATAAAGAGGATAATGCGTTTCAGCACACTCGAACCCATATCATTTTATATTAAATACAATACCCGTATCAATGAAACTATAATTTCCTTTTAACCCATCATGATAAGCAAACAATGTGACCCATTGACAAATGGAATTTCAATCTAAAGATGTGGTACAAAACAACATTTATTCCAAAATAATTAAATTCCATTTCAGCTTCAAACCTATCCTTTTCTCAAAAGACTTTATTTACTGAAATGAAAAAGACTTGAACACCTTTTTTTTTATATTTAAATTTTTAGTTTTTTGTGATGAAAGTTTTAGATCATCAGCAGCCATTTTGTGAGGCTCTATGATTGGGACATACCATCAACATAAACTGTGGTCTTAATTAAATGGGCGGTTGGGGTTTGATATTTAATCTTATCCTATTTTTTAAACATTTTTAAAATTTTTTATATATATAATATGATTTTAGGTATGAAATCATCATTGAAGAATGAACACCTAGCCACCCAAATATTTCTTTAAATACATTTTTGGGGATGATTTATGTGGTCCATTTCTTTTACTAGTTTATTTAGAAATGGTAGCACTTTAATTAGTAGATTAACATAAATTGATGCATGTTCTCAATTATTAAGTACATAGTCTTATAGTCTTAGCTTGCATCCTACTCAATAATAAGATAGAGAGAAATTAATAACCTTTTTTACTTTAATTAGTGGCCATTATCAACCAAACGTAAGCGAAAGATACCATATTTAAAAAAAAAGTTTTTTTTTAATGAGAAATATTTAATAGGCATAGCATTGTTGTCAATGCAGGAGGATGTGAGTTTGAATGTGTTGAAACATATTATCCTCCTATTTATAGATTGGGGAGGGGTTATGGATAGTTCTAGATATTGAGTAAAAAGAAAATATGATCAATGAGATTGTTCAAAAAAAATTTATATATATAACATCTTTCTTTGACACCCTAGATTAAGAAATTGAGGAGAAGCTAAACAACAGATGGAACTATTTGAGCTTCAAGGGTTGTCCAGGTTCGAACCCAAGACCTGATGTTAACAAAGATTTAAATAAAACAAATTATTTATGGCTACACTTGTGACTAATTACTAAGGAAAATCAATTGCAATTTACTTACACTCCTGACAAGAGTAAATCATGGTTAACTCCCAACAACAACAAATAAGCTTATTTGAACCTATGACACTATGATTTGAACACCTAATATCATTAGGCTTAATGTGAACTTTGAAATTTTGCAAAAAATGGGTGAGTGGGACCCAAATTTGCATGTTTAAACAAATTATATAAATCCAAAAATTATAAAATATGATGATGTCTCTAACCTAAAGGGTTTTCCAGCATATATATATAATGATGAAAGATTCTGAATTTGATTAAGATGTTACATTAGATGCCATTATTTTATGTTATCCTTTTACATGTATTACAATGACAGGAATTATTTAAATAAATGAGATTAGGTTAACGAAAGTAAATATTAATAAAATCCCAATTAGTTCATCATTATCTTCTAAAAACAATAACAGTCTGGATTACAGATTGTCAGTTTTCTGCATTTCTTTTGCACTTTTAGGTGAAAATCATTAGCTCATATAAAACCTAATCAAAATTTCGTTAATTAAACAATCAAATAAAATTCGATCATAATGTCAATCGCGAAACTAAAAATTTGCTTTAGGAAAATCAAAGATGAATTATAAATTATTAGAGATAAATGTAATTTTATTATTATAAAATTTTATCATTTTTAGAAAGTCAAGACCACTGCCTCTCTCGCCATGATGTCAATGAATTCTTGACATTATTGAAAAAGAATGAAGTCTTAAGATTTTAAGCGTAACACTAGAGGTGCTTTCAGGAGACATTGCTCCCAAAATAAAAAATTTTCCTTTAATCCTTTTAAAAATTATAAAATTTTAATTTAATTCAATGATAAAAAATATATTTTGATTTCTTGAAATTTAAATTTTAGTTTTATCTCCTTCAAAATTGAAAAATTTATAGTTTAGTCCTTGTATTATATTAATTGGAGAATTTAGTATTTATATATATTTTGATTTAATATAATGTGGTATTCTTATTGTGATACCTTAATTATCGAGTCAATCAGCGGAAATAAAATTTTAAATTTAAGAGATAAAAATCATAATTTCATCACTAATTTTAGAATTGAATTGAATCAGTAAATTTATTAATTAAATTAAAATTTAATTAAAATATTAAATTGAAATAAAAAATTAAACTAATTATGAATTGATTAAATCAAGAATTGATAGTTTGAATTTTCCAGTACTACTTCACCGCCCCACGAGCTAAACATGGTTGATTTCCCAGTTTCACAACACAGCCAAATTCATGGAACTTTGCTCCAACATTAATGGCAATTGTTCTATACTTGGGATCGATCCCATCATTGTCGTCGTCTCAATTAATTCCCCCAAACAAATATTCTACACAGGTTTCATTCAAAAATTTTCATTCTTATTATCTTTTTATCGTTCAAGAAAAATTGGAAACTTTTTAAATGGATATAATAATAAAATTTAACTCTAAATATTTATATATGATTAAATTTATTAAGATTTCACTATTTTAAAGTATATAAAATATTGTCGATTAAATCTTAGTTCAATTGGTATGAGCATTATTATCAAGATAAAAAAATATAAATTCAAATATGTTAAAATATATTATTCTCTTATTTATCAATCAAGAAGAAATCATTGTAAAACAACACACAAAACACTATAATCATTAACTCTCCCTTCATAGATGCAATGGGGCGGTAGCTAAAAATCGTTGGCTCACAAATATGTGGCCAAAATCTAAGCCAACTAAACAAAGGTGTCTCAATAGCCAACCTCATTCCAATGGGTTTTATTCATGTCATTTTCCCATGCCAGAAAACAATTGGTCGGCCATAATTCATTATATTTAAATATCCTGGAAATTATAATTTCAACAATTAATTTATTCATTTATACTTATCCTACTTGGGAGTTGGGATATAAAAAACACCCCCATTAACTCACCAAAACCGTAGAGTTTTCTTCCCTTGGCTTACAAGTTCCATTGTTTATCAGAGCAAGAAAAAAAAGGGAAAATGGAAGGGAAAGAAGAAGATGTTAGACTGGGAGCTAACAAGTTCTCAGAAAGGCAACCTATTGGGACAGCAGCTCAGTCCCAAGATGATAAGGATTACACTGAGCCACCCCCAGCACCCTTCTTTGAGCCTAGTGAGTTGACTTCATGGTCGTTTTACCGAGCTGGAATCGCTGAGTTCGTTGCTACTTTCCTATTCTTGTACATCTCGGTGTTGACCGTGATGGGAGTTGTTAAGGACAAAACCAAGTGTACAACTGTTGGGATTCAAGGGATTGCTTGGGCTTTTGGTGGTATGATCTTTGCCCTTGTTTACTGCACTGCTGGTATCTCAGGTAAACTATATGATCTTCTTTATCCCTTGTTTGTTTCTCAGGAAAATGATAGAAAAGTTTAGTATATATTGATGAGTTATGGTGATGTTATAGGTGGTCATATCAATCCGGCGGTGACATTTGGGCTGTTCTTGGCAAGGAAATTGTCGTTGACAAGGGCAATATTCTACATGGTGATGCAGTGCTTGGGAGCTATATGTGGGGCTGGTGTGGTTAAAGGGTTCATGGGGAAGACAAGGTATGGTGCTTTGGGTGGTGGAGCTAACTCTGTGAATCATGGCTACACCAAGGGAGATGGGCTTGGTGCTGAAATTGTTGGTACCTTTGTTCTTGTTTACACTGTGTTCTCAGCCACTGATGCCAAGCGCAGTGCCAGAGACTCTCACGTCCCTGTAAGTTTCATCAAATGAATGATTGAATTGTTTAAACCATTAAAAACCCAGATTTTTAACCATGACCATGTGTTTGGTAGATTTTGGCACCATTGCCAATTGGGTTCGCAGTGTTCTTGGTACACTTAGCCACCATCCCAATCACAGGAACTGGTATTAACCCAGCTCGTAGCCTTGGTGCGGCCATCATTTTCAACAAGGACAAGGGATGGGATGACCATGTAAGTCAATTGTTTCACCATTTTTCACTATTATTATTTTTAATCATGAATAATATACTTATCTACTTTGGGTCTGGTTTGATTGCAGTGGATTTTCTGGGTGGGTCCATTCATTGGTGCAGCACTAGCAGCACTTTACCACGTTGTTGTGATCAGAGCCATTCCTTTCAAATCAAAATGATCACATTATCAATGGTCATGATCATATGATTTCAAGAAAGTGAAAGTTCCACTCATGCACCCTTTCAGTTTGTTTTTCCATTTTTCTTTTGTTTGCATGCCTTTTGTATTTGGATGTAAGAATCTGTAATATATTGCTCCAATTTAAGTAAAGTCCAATATAAATTTGCTCTCTTTCAAAGAATTTGAAGGATAGTTTAAGGCAACCATGAGAAGTCAAACAACAAATGGAACAACTTTGAGGTTGAACTTCAATGGTTGACCCACAATTTTCTTTTTTGAAGTTTAAACTTGTTACATATCCCATGCAAGGACTCCCTTCGCCACGGCTAACACCCTCACCAAAAGCATGCACGACATTGAACTTTGATAGACCACCACCTTCAGTACCTAACCTAATTCACCAAGGAATCCATCCTTCTCTAGAAGAACTATTCCTCCATGAGTACGCAAGTTAGCTACCATAACAACCTAACCACTCTGACAAGACACTTATCATTGGTCACCCACATACCTTATATCTTAGTAATAGCACGTCATGTTGTTGACATAGCTAGGAATAATTGAATATCGAGTTGGCCAATCAGAATGCACCACGTGTAAGGGGCTAACCTATTCATGTACTCCTTTTACTCCTCAACAAGGGGACCTCTTGTATTGTGGTTCAAGCTTTCACACACCTCTCTCTTCTCCTTCTACAAACTAGAGGTTCCAACTTTCTTTTTCCTTTTTTAGATTGGCACCTTCTTCCTCCTACACTCCCATTTTCGATAGGGGCAATGGACATATTTGACTAACATATCTACAAGTTATTTTTCTACCTTGGAAAAATCTTTCCAACAACATCAATGCCCCTATGCATCCAACTTTCTCCACATGATTAAAACTTTCGCTTGTTTGAAGGCCCGCACATAAGTCAACTCTTCAAAACTTGTTAGAACTCTTCTCTTCAAAACAATAGCACCAAATTAATTTATATATGAAGGGCAATTGTCCTTTTAACCTTTAATAAAAAAACTTTTTTTAAGGCGTAGGTATCATTGACAAGCATTTTTCGAGAGTGGAGTAGGGTTCGTTGTACACATATCGCTTGATGGTAACATCCACCTTTTAAGGAAATGAAAGTTCCTAATAAAGTAGTGGTGGACTAACAAATACGGAAAGGGATTGTATAAAACTGTGATTCCACGTCATCCCTATCCCTTTCCTAGGAGAATGACAAATCAGATTTTTCCTTTTGAAAAAATTCAAATTCAACTAAAAATGCTAAAAATTAGGAGGAAAAATCTAATTTGTCATTCTTCTATTGGAAAGGGATAGGGATCACGTGGAATCACAGTTTCATACAATCTTTTTCTCATAATATACTTTTCCTTCATTAGATGCATGTTGCTCTTAGTGTTATCCAACATGACCTGGCAACCCTTGTGTGCCATGAAGAATACAAACCCTATCTAATACATTCCATTAATGGGAGACACAATATAAATCTTCCAGAACACTCCCACCAAAAGTTATTCACCTCACCATTAACAATAAAGGAAATATGTTATAAGATCCTACCACAAGGTCCCCACTAACTACCTCATGCAATTCCATAAGAGCTCAAAACCTTCACAAAAAGGGAATGGAAGGAAGATGGAATCCAGCCTCAATCATGTATAATGGTATAAAAAGGCTAGCTTACCTTTACCCTTTACGAACACCATACTCAAAGTTTTCTCCTTGGTTGGAATAAAAAATTCGTATTGGTATTTGTCCAATTGCAAACCAGAACATTTTAATAACACCCTCATCTCCTCCATTGTGTGCACTCAAAATTGTCAGTACTGACAAATATGTCAATTGACCTCTTCTTCCTATTACCTTTCTTCTTAACAATATGCTTATACCTATTATTGCTGACCATTCTATGAAGAAAAGAATCTCAAAAACTCCCAACATGAAAACGAAGAAAGAAAGTAGAGAATCAAAGAAGGAAAGTGGAAAATAAACTCGCATCAAAGAACCAATAAGGTAAAATTGCTACCTTATTTCCAAAAGAACCTAACTAACCTTCATTTGTCACATACATAAATTTCATGCACATTTCTCAAAAAACTATTGCTAAACACATCAATTGTGCACATATTTCTCAAGAAACCATTGCAATACCAAAACAAGCATTGCCTTGTGTCCTACATTTCATCATCATCCTAAAAATTCACACGACTCAAGCAATGTCTTAAATAGTGCTTCCCTAGATCATGCTTAATCATCAAGTTAGCACTTAAGTCATCTGTTACAAAGTTTGAAATCTAAAATTTTGAAAATTATGAATATTTGTACCTTATATTGATGAAAATGTCCAAAAAAAATGGGTAAGTAATATTTGCGTTACAGGAATTCATGTATCAAGGAATGCCATTTTGCAACATTTTTTTCGACTAGGGACAATTGTTACATATACCTTGTTAAGGCCTCCTTCTCCACGACTGACTCCCTTGCCAAAAGGATGAATAGCACTGAACTCCATTAGACCACCACCTCCGTTGCCTGACCTAGTTCGCCATGTCCTCATCCTTCGCCAATAGAACTATTCCACAAGGTTGTTAGGAGTACATAAGTTAGCTACCCCTGATAGCCTAACTACTCTCACAACCCACCTATCACTTATCATCCACACACCTTGCAACTTAAAAACATCAGATCATCTTGTTAACCTAACAAGGAACCATTGAATGGCAAGCCGACCAATTAGAACACGCCACATGGTAAGAGGGCCAACCTATTCATATACTCCTCTTACTCCTCGATGATGGGGAACCTCTTTCTCATTTTTGGTTCAAGCTCCCAGCTTATCTCTCCTCCTCTTCTCCAAGCCTTCCTTTCATCAGTTCTTCCTTCCTCTATACCCAGCTTCACCATCTTTCTTTGCAACTCTCCGCCTATAGGGTGAATCACTACATCTACCTCTACCATATTTTCTCTTTCAACAAAACTCATGTCGAAGAACCATGCAATATGGCTCCGCCTATTATTGTGTTGGAACCATAGTATCAAATTGCAATTATGATGTCACAATTGTAGACATTACATTAACACATAATAATTAATGCGAACATGATTCTTTTTTTTTTCAAAAATCATATTTTCTTTTAAGACAATATAGTTATACATTTGAAATTTAGTCCCTCCACTTTTCAAATTATAAAATGCAACTCTAATTGTTAACATCGTTAAAAATTCTTATGTTAAATTTAGATTCTTTACAATATCATTTTTTTGTTACATGACTACCAAATGAATATTTTGTTTATCCTAAAATGTCAAACCAGTGAATTTAACTTAAAATTTTTAATCGTGCAAAAAATAGACTTAAATAATGATTGAATTGCTCGAAATAAAAGTAGAGAGACTACATTTCAATTCCAGAAAAAATACAAGGACTTGAAGCATATGTTTAACTTTTAAAAAAATCTTAGTAATTTTTATGTTTTTCTGAAACTTTGGAAAATTTTGTTTATTTTAAAATTTTTTATGATTTTTATTTTCTATAATTTTAAGAAATTTTGAATATATTTATGATTTATAGTTTTTAAATTTTTTTAATATACCATGTTCTTTTTATTAAAAAAGTTTCATATATTAGAATTTGATTAATTCAAATACATGTATTCAAACATATGGATTGAATTTGAAAGTTATGATATTAATTTTCTTACATATTTTCAAAATTCAAATATATATATATTCAAACATATGAATTGATTTTCAAAAACTATGATTTATGATATTAATTTTGTTAGGCATTTTCAAAACTAAAGTGTTCAAACCAACAAGTGTTGGTTGTAATGGTAAGGGATATTGCTCTTTTAAGTAGAGAAATACAGATTCAAACTTTGAAAATAATATTGTTGAAAAAGGCAATCACGAATAAAGGCTAAAATGTAATTTTACTATTTTAATAGTTCATATCTTTTCAATTTAAAAAGGACTAAATTAAAATTTATCTTTTTTGGGGGGCAAAGTGTAATTTTACTATTTATCAACTTAAAATTATATAAAATTTAAAAATTAAAAATTAAATTTTATATTTTAGGAGGGTCGGGGCCCTTCCAGCCCCTCTCTCTACCATGATCATGAACCTTAAATATAAGTTGTAAGACGAATATAACTTTTCTCTTTTCACTCTTGATTACAGAACTTGAATATAAACTATAAAATGAGAATAATGATGCGTCTAATCTAAAGGTTTTGCCAGCTTTTATATATATATATATATAATGATTAAAGCTGAAAGATTCTGAATTTGATTAATCTGTTACATTAGTCATTAGATGACAAAAATTATTTAAACAAACAAGATTAGGTTAAGGAAATTAATTATAAATAAATTCCCAATTACTCCATCATTATCTTCCAAAAACAATGTAGCCTGGATTACAGATTCTCACTTTTCTGCATTTTTCCTTTTCCAATTTTAGGTGAAAATCATTGGCTCATATAAAGCCAAGATTTTCCCTATAATCTCAATATTTGGATTTTTTAAAGAAAGTGTTAGTCTTGGGTAAGGTATAATATTAATAAAAAATCTCTAAAAAATATATTATTAATAAAATAAAGATTAATATTTGATACACTCAATTCACAAATAGATTTAAAAAATTGTCATGTATCTTATTTATTTTATATGTATTTTTAATATTTTACTCTAATTTATAATACAGTTATTATCATCTCGACTTTTCATTTGGAGTCTAAAAACTCCACTCACAATTTATCAAATATTTTCTTAATAAAATAAAACCAATTTATATTAAATTAAATCAATGAAATCTTCTCACTGTTGGAAAAGCTGAGGCCCTATCACCTATAACTGTGCATGTGTAAGTCTCCTATCCCATCAGTGAGTTTTAGTTTGAATGTTCTTCGTGTGTTTGTGTGTAGTAAACTTATAATGATTTGATTCTATTTTGTAGTTTTGTTTGAATCCGATCTGTTTAAAAAGTGGTTTTGAATTGCTTAAATTGAAAATTAGTATAAATCGATTGAACCGATAGTTGAATCGGGTGAATAATATTTTTTAAAAAAATTTTAAATTTTTTTTAATTAAACCAGTGAAACCAATTAAATCGATGAATTGATAATCAAATCAATTCAACCATCAATCCAATTTAAAAATTACTCCAACATTTACTTACTCAGTTCTTGTAATTATTATTATATTTTACTTATATTATATTTTTACTTAAAAAATTCTTTCTTCCAAAAAATTTATATCGAATTAAACCTTGGAATTCTGTTATTCAATTTTTGACTAAGCTTTCGCCATTTTTGAAACACAAACATTAATCCAATCATTTACACTCCCTTCGTTCTGGCAATGGGGCGGTGGCTGGGATCATCGTCAGCTTAAAAATTTGTGGCCAAAATTAAGCCAACTAAGGTCTCCCAGCAGCCACCCCACCATTGTCCTTCACTAATAATAATTATTCCAATTGTGTTTATTTCATGTCATTTTCCCAAAAACGATTGGTCGGTCATAATTCATTATATTTAAATATAAATATTGAATTCTAACAAATAATTTATTCATTTATACTCATCCAAACATAGTATATAAAACACATACCCCATTAACTCATAAAAGCCATAGAGAATTTAGTTTCTTTAGCTCACAGGTTCCATTGTTTTTCAGTAGTAAAGAGCAAAAAACAGAAGGGAAATCAATGGAAGGGAAAGAAGAAGATGTTAGATTGGGAGCTAACAAGTTCTCAGAGAGGCAGCCTATTGGGACAGCAGCTCAGTCCCAAGATGATAAAGATTACACTGAGCCACCACCAGCACCCTTGTTTGAGCCTAGTGAGTTGACCTCATGGTCTTTTTACCGAGCTGGAATCGCTGAGTTCGTTGCTACTTTCCTTTTCTTGTATATCTCGGTGTTGACCGTGATGGGAGTTGTTAAGGACAAAACCAAGTGTACAACTGTTGGGATTCAAGGGATTGCTTGGGCTTTTGGTGGTATGATCTTTGCTCTTGTTTACTGCACTGCTGGTATCTCAGGTAACTATAAGATCTTCTTTATCCCTTGTTTGTTTCTCCGGAAAATGATAGAAAAGTTTAGTATTGATGAGTTATGGTGGTGTTGTAGGTGGTCATATCAATCCAGCGGTGACATTTGGGCTGTTCTTGGGTAGGAAATTGTCGTTGACAAGGGCAATATACTACATGGTGATGCAGTGCTTGGGAGCCATATGTGGGGCTGGTGTGGTTAAAGGGTTCATGGGGAAGACAAGGTATGGTGCTTTGGGTGGTGGAGCTAACTCTGTGAATCATGGCTACACCAAGGGAGATGGGCTTGGTGCTGAAATTGTTGGCACCTTTGTGCTTGTTTACACTGTGTTCTCAGCCACTGATGCCAAGCGCAGTGCCAGAGACTCTCACGTCCCTGTAAGTTCAATTTTCTTCAATTGAATCATTCGATTGTCTAAACCATATATGAGATTTTTAACCATAACCATGTGTTTGGTAGATTCTGGCACCATTGCCAATTGGGTTCGCAGTGTTCTTGGTGCACTTAGCCACCATCCCAATCACTGGAACCGGTATTAACCCAGCTCGTAGTCTCGGTGCAGCCATCATTTTCAACAAGGACAAGGGCTGGGATGACCATGTAAGCCCCAATTCTTTCGCCATCTTCACTATTATTTTTTCTAACTATGAATGATATACTTATCTACTTTGGGTCATGTTTTGCTGCAGTGGATTTTCTGGGTGGGTCCATTCATAGGAGCAGCACTAGCAGCACTCTACCATGTTGTTGTGATCAGAGCCATTCCTTTCAAATCAAAATGATCAAAATTAACGGTCCATATGATCTGAACAAAATGAAAAATTCCACTCATGCACCCTTCCAGTTTGTTTATTTTCACCATATTTCTTTTGTTTGTTTCCTTTGTATTTGTGTGTAAGAATTTGTAATATATTGCTCCAATTTAAGTGAAATCCAATATATATATATATTCTCTTTTGAAGAATATGAACCCTAGTTTAAGACAACCACAAGAAGCTAAACAACATATGGAACACCTTTGAGCTTTAGCAATTCAATGGCTGTCACACAACTCTTTTGAAAATTTAATTTCATGTGGGAGAACAATGCCATGCAAATATCCCCATTATTATACCAGGGCCAAGGATGTTTGAACCGATTAAACCAATTGGTCAAATTGGAAAGTAATCGGAATATTGGTTCGGAGAATGGTTTTGAACTTAAAAAAAATAATTAAAATGAAAATAGGCAGTATAAAAATTAAGAGCAGAAAAAAATTGACACAACTGATATTTGTTAACGCAATCCAGACACAATGCTCCTACATTTGTATAGTATTGCCTAGTGCATGATTTTATTCAATAATCGTCCAGATTACTTATTAGCTTAAGTCCAATTTATCATTACACAAAAAAGTAATTACGGTCTCAATTGTCACAAGTCACTCACCCAAATACCTGAAATTATCCCATAATTTACGAGCTTATTCATAGCTATCAACAATGACACTCCTAAATATGCGTACAAAACAGACTATTCATAGGCCTTTTCAAGTGGTCAATCAACAACATTTTGATAGGCTTTAAACTCCTATTTATAACCTAAAATTATCATATTAATTATCTTGAGTATTTATCACATAAAGTCTTCATAAATCTATCTTCCAACTGTTTAGAAATTCTCTTGAATAAATCTAATATTTATCTAAAAAATAGTATTTTAATAATAAAACTTTCATACTTATCTAATCATTTCAAGTGGTTGGGTTGGGAGTCTTAGCACCCTAGTCAACCCATGCTTCTAGTTTTGTCAAATATGTCATATTCAAATGGATTGAACTCAACACAAACAAAACCTATTCAAAGCCTAAGTCGATGACTCAAGTAGAGAAACAATTTTGTTATAACAGGACATGGAACGAGTGGCAGCAGCTTTCCCAACAGAACCCATTAAATCAGAAATCGGTACTGATTAGTTGAACCGGCTAAAAACCAAATTGAATCGGATTTATTATTTTTATTGAATTTTTTATTTTTAATATATTTTTAATCAAATTGATTGGACCAAAATTATAGACATGGTTTTTTTTCTTCCAAAAATTATATTTTATTTTAAGAGAATATATTTATACATTTGATATCATATTTTAGTGTCTCAACAATGTAATACTTTTTATCAGTTATGTTTGAAATAAGAACTCTTATTTATAAATAAAATTTCCTTGAAAAAAATAATATGTATCATACTACCATTGAAATATTATCACACTTGTTTATGCACAGAGGAGGCTACAGTGGTTCAAAACGGTTCACAGGATCGACAGAAGAGTCGTATGGTGGTTGGATGTATTTAGCTCAGGCTTTACTTGGTAGGGTAAAAAGAAACTTAGAAGGATGGAAAATTGAAGTGGTAGAAAGCTAAAAGGATGAAAAGCATAAATTTTCTTTCAATTGGTGTGCTTGGTAGGAAAAATTTCATTCTTTCCGTTGCTTGGTAGAGTTAGAAAAAAAAAAAGATTCGAAAAATGCATAATTTTGAACTAACATTCACATCTTTCTTATTTTCTCTCCTTTCATTTTTCTAATTTGGAAAATGATCATCTTTTCTATTTTCTTTCCTCTCACTTTGCACACTTAAAATTTATTTTCTTTTCACTTTTCCACTTCATCCTCCCAACCTTCCATTTTTCCATCCAACCAATCACATCCTTCAAGTCAGATGTGAGGATTTTGGCAAATAGGTTTTTAGTGTTAGGTTGCTTGCCTCTCTAGTTAGGGGCCTTAGCTTTTATACATGAGTTCCCTTAATTCCAAGACACCACATGCCGAGTTACTATTGGGGTTTAGGTACACTAGTACATTGTACCAACGAAAAATATTTTTATGTGACATTAAATAATTGGATGGGAACATGGTTGACGTGGTAAGAAAGACCTACTTAATAATTTTTCTTGTATCAACATGCTTAGGTGGGGTGACTCTATGAAATGTATTTTGAGCGTCTATGTCATTAACCATCAAAATAATCTTAACCCCTACGAAAAGTAAATTTTGAGTGTGTTTTTAGCTAAACAAAAGAAACTTCAAACAAATGTAATCATTTTTACCATTAAATTTCACATCATCTGTCACATATTGGTCACACATTAAT
Source organism: Gossypium hirsutum (assembly GCF_007990345.1). NCBI lineage: Eukaryota > Viridiplantae > Streptophyta > Magnoliopsida > Malvales > Malvaceae > Gossypium > Gossypium hirsutum. Next base: position 65,076,916 of record NC_053446.1, read on the forward strand.
TATTTATGCCTCTCATAAAAAAATAATACTGTTAATGTTTTGGAGCAATTTGTATAATATTTTAAAATTTTAAATACCAAATTAATAAAAAAATGAAAATTATGTGAAAAATGCAGTTTGTTCAAGTGATTATCACTTTTAAGAACAAATGTATTTGATATAATGATTTGATTTACTTATAAAATTGATACGACTATTAACAATCTTAACCAAGAAAATGGTGACAATATTTTTATATAAAAAATATAGCAAAGCAGTCCCTTTCCTTATCTCAATTATTACCATATAATTATATCATTATCACACCTCAGTGCAGCAAATATAATACAAGAAACACACAAATCATGCCAAGTCAAATGCATAATTTACAACAAAAAGCCATTGAAAGTAGGTATTGGTCGGTGTTATTATGAAAATGACATTTGTTTTCACAAATCATAGCCATGCAAATTACAAATGGGTCCAATATTTGCAATCAACACCCTCTCCTTTTTTTAGCTTAAAAAAAAAACAAGTAAAAAAAGGACACAAAGGCTCTCCCCCCATTGATGTAAATAATATATATTACACACATTCTTACATATACAAAATCACAAAGGGCATGCAAAAACAAAAGGATAAATTGGGAAATACACAAACTGAAAGGGTGCATGGGTGAAATTTTTCATTTTGTTGAGATCATATGATCATATGGACCGTTGATTTTGATCAGTTTGACTTGAAAGGAATGGCTCTGATCACAACAACGTGGTAGAGTGCTGCTAGTGCTGCTCCTATGAATGGACCCACCCAGAAAATCCACTGCAGCAAAACATGACCCGAAGTAGATAAGTATATCATTCATAGTTAGAAAAAAAATAATAGTGATCACGGTGAAAGAATTGGGGCTTACATGGTCATCCCAGCCCTTGTCCTTGTTGAAAATGATGGCTGCACCAAGACTACGAGCTGGGTTAATACCGGTTCCTGTGATTGGGATGGTGGCTAAGTGCACCAAGAACACTGCGAACCCAATTGGCAATGGTGCCAGAATCTACCAAACACATGGTTATGGTTAAAAATCTCATATATGGTTTAGACAATCGAATGATTCCATTGAAGAAAATTGAACTTACAGGGACGTGAGAGTCTCTGGCACTGCGCTTGGCATCAGTGGCTGAGAACACAGTGTAAACAAGCACAAAGGTGCCAACAATTTCAGCACCAAGCCCATCTCCCTTGGTGTAGCCATGATTCACAGAGTTAGCTCCACCACCCAAAGCACCATACCTTGTCTTCCCCATGAACCCTTTAACTACACCAGCCCCACATATGGCTCCCAAGCACTGCATCACCATGTAGTATATTGCCCTTGTCAACGACAATTTCCTACCCAAGAACAGCCCAAATGTCACCGCTGGATTGATATGACCACCTACAACACCACCATAACTCATCAATACTAAACTTTTCTATCATTTTCTGGAGAAACAAACAAGGGATAAAGAAGATCATATAGTTACCTGAGATACCAGCAGTGCAGTAAACAAGTGCAAAGATCATACCACCAAAAGCCCAAGCAATCCCTTGAATCCCAACAGTTGTACACTTGGTTTTGTCCTTAACAACTCCCATCACAGTCAATACCGAGATATACAAGAAAAGGAAAGTAGCAACGAACTCAGCGATTCCGGCTCGGTAAAAAGACCATGAGGTCAACTCACTAGGCTCAAACAAGGGTGCTGGTGGTGGCTCAGTGTAATCCTTATCATCTTGGGACTGAGCTGCTGTCCCAATAGGTTGCCTCTCTGGGAACTTGTTGGCTCCCAATCTAACATCTTCTTCTTTCCCCTCCATTGATTTCCCTTCTTTTTTAGCTCTTCACTACTGAAAAACAATGGAAGCTGTAAGCTAAAAGAAACCAAATTCTCTATGGTTTTTGTGAGTTAATGGGGTGTTTTTTATATAGGAAGAAGGATGAGTATAAATGAATAAATTAATTGTTGAAATTTTAATTTTTTGGGATATTTAAATATAATGAATTATGGCCGACCAATTGTTTTCTGGCATTTTTTTTTGTTTAAGGGAAAATGACATGAATAAACTTCATTGGACTGCGCTTATTATATGGGAATGAGACAATGGTGGGGTGGCTAGTGAGACACCTTTGTTTAGTTGGCTTAAATTTGGCCACAAATTTGTGAGCTGACGATTTTTATAGCTACCGCCCCATTGCCAGACTGAGGGAAGGGTAAATGATTGGACAGTGTTTTTTGTGTGTTTAAAAATGGTGAAAGCTTGAATAAAAATCATGTCAAAATTGGAAACTTACAATAAAGTTTAAGTTAGCTGTGTTTAAACACTATATGGTAAAATCATTACTCACTTCCTTTTATCTTTGTTCATGGAATGACTATTTTTTTGTTTATTTTTAAAAAAATATCCACGACGGATGAATTAGTCACTGTTACTGAAAATAAATACCTTGGTTTTGGCTAAAATAAAGAAAGTTGTATTTAGGTTATTTGAAGTAGATGTTCCTATTTTGGTTATCGAAATTTTTTTATTTTGATAATTTCATCTCTACTTAGTCAATTTCAAATTCTAATCACTCTATCGTTAAAATGTTGATGTTATTTTTTGTTGCTAATGTAACAAATTCAATCTTAAATATTTACATATTTTATTAACTTAGTCCTAATTTTTAAAAAAATTGATAGATTAACTCTCATTGTTTACACATTCTATCAATTTGGTCAATTATAAAATTTTATAATATATATATTTTTAAATAAAAATTTTATTTATAACTGTTTTTGGGATTTTTAGAACTAGAACTAAATTGGCTGAATGTATAAACATTAAAGGTTAAATTTATTGATTTAAAAAAAAGACTAAATTAAAAAAATATATAAGCATTAAGCATTAAATTTGCTATTATACCAAAGGAAAAAACAATACTTATATATTTTGTTTAGTGACGAAATGCATTTTAATATAATAGAGTGATTAAAATTTGAAAGTGACCTAACAGGGAACGAAATTAACAAAAAAAAAAATTCGATCACCAAAATAATAACAACATAAATATTAATCTGAGTAATTTACACCCTTTACATAAACACAAATACTAAATATAAATACCATAAATAAACTATAGATAATAAAAGCCTTGTGTGTGTGTGTATGTTTTCCTTTGCAGCATTACCATGGGATTGGGGAGACAGGTGAAAATGTTAAGGACAATTAATTGAGAAGTGAACAATGGTGAGAGTAGGACGATTGCGATTATAGTTCCATTGAAAGATGGTCAAGTTTTTCGGCTGTGTTGAAATCGCCATGGTTACCTCGTGGGGGTGGTGAAGCAGTGGCATCTATTTTCGATTTGACTCCTCTTTTTGTGGTTATGATTTTGTCCTATGTCTTTTTCATTTCACCACCTTCCTTAATTTCTTGTTAGTAATTTGAAAATTCCAACATCCCATTCGATAAAATCAAATTCAAATTTAATTCAATTTATTTAATCATAAAAATTAAATATGCTTAATTTGAACATCAATTTACTCAAATCCAAATTAAGTCGAACTCAAAACATCTCAACCTTGCAACAATCTAAATTTGAAATAGTCGAAACACTCGAATTTCAATTTTTTCGATGATTTTTGGATATAAAAAATCTAATTTTGAATCTATTAAAACTTTTGAGTAAATTACACCCAAGATAACTAAACTATTAGTGAGTTTATATTTAGGTAGCTTCTAAATATATTATTATTGCTGAGCAAAAAAAATAAAATTTGCGTTTAGAACACTCAACTTCAAAAAGTTACAAAATGGTCGTTGAACTATTTGAAATTTTTCATTTAAGTCATTGGACTGTTTAAAATTGTTGGTGTATAGCTTTCTCTATTCGTATTGCTTGCACAGATTAAGAGCTATCTTTCCCGTTCTCTTCTACAATTCATTTTTTTTCATGAAACAACTTTGAACGTTACGAATCTGCAAACCAAAATCTAAATAATTTTCTTCTTTGATCTCCAACTTTGACCGTTAGATCAACTTAAACCTATGGTATGTTCTTCTACTCCTCAATTGGTATTGATCCACTGCCCCAATCATCGAATTGTCGCTTGGAACTCACTAGTCAGACTTTTTTAAAAAACGCTTAACAATCCTATGACTTGAATAAAAAATTTCAAATAGTTTAGTGACTAAATGAAAACTTTTGAATCATTAAGTGGCCATCTTGTAACTTTTTAAATTTAATTGATCAAAATGTAAACTTACTATTAGTTTAGTGACTTTAGGTGTAGTTTGCCCAAAATTTATATATATAAAATCAAAATTATAAATATTTTGTATAATCAATGGATTCAAATATCCAAATTCACAACCATTATTAAAATAAGCACTGTGGATTCAAATAATGGATATATAAGGTATCTATCCGCATCTGTTTTGAATTTAAAGTGGATAATAATTTTAAAATCTGAATTGTAATATCTGAGTTTACAAAAAAAGGATTAAATATCTATGTATATCCAAATCTGCAATCTGAATTGTCATCCTTACTGCTTGAAACAATCTTAACTCAAAATTATTTGAATTTATAATGACCCGACCAAAATAATCTAAAATCAAAATAACTTTAACTTGAAACAATCTAAACTCAAAATTAATCAACTCAAAATAATTTAAAAATTTTGAAACCTCATTTAACTCAATTCAAATCTACGTCTCTAATTAAAAATATACTTCCAGCTTCTTCGATGTTAATACTTTTACCACTTTTACCACCCTAGGGTTGTTCACAGATCAAATTTTACCTGGTTATTTAATTAATGGTAAAAATATCATAGAAGCTCATTTATTGGGTGTTAAACTGTATTTTGCCCTCTTTATTAAAAAATAAGAAAATTATTTATTATACATTAGATCAAAGAGCAAATTGATCATTTCTATTAAAAATTTTATTCATTTTTACCGTTAAAAACCGGCATGGCTAACAAAATAACAAAACAGTGACGCATGGCGTGCCATGTGTTCCTCATGTAGACATACAGAGACCGGATTTTAACAGTAAAAATAGATGAAATTTTTAACAAAAATAATCAATTTACTCTTTGATTTAACATATATGAATTAATTTACCCATTTTCTAAAAATAGGTGAGATAAAATGTAATTTAACTCGTCATATAAAAATTTTCATGATGCTCTTATCAAAATTAACAAATTTTTTTGTTGTTTACGTGATCATATGAGCTAATGATTTTGACCTAAACGTGCCAAAATAATGCAGAAAAGATGGCAATATGTAATCCAGGCTAGATCGGTTTTGGAAGATAATGATGGAGTAATTGGGGATTAATATTTAATTATTTAACCTAATCCCATTTATTTAAATAGTTTATGTCATTGTAATGACATAAAGGATAACATAAAATAATGGGCATCTACTGTAACATATTAATCAAATTCATAATATTTTAGCTTTCATCATTTTATATATATAAGCTGGCACAACCTTTAGGTTAGAGGCATCATTATATAAAATTTAGGTATGGTTAAGATATTATTCATGTCTGTTTTTATAGTTTATAAAGATTATTTTATTAAATTCGTAATTATTTCTTCTAATAATGTCGTTACTGAAATTTAAATCTAAATTCTTTTCTTAAAAGTGTAATGTGCATGATTCAAGTCAGTGAAAACCTTAAAAAATGAAAAAGAAGGAGATTAGGGTATGCACGCAAATGGAAACGAAATAAATTTTAATCAATGTTTTTAGAACTGGATTAGTGATCGAACAAGTCAAATTATCGGTTCATCGATTCAATTAAAAATCATAAAAATAAAAATATATTTAAAAAACATTATTGAATCGTCGATTCAACAAGTCTCTTAGTCAGTTCAATTGATTCAGACCGATTTATTAGCTAACCATTTAAATACTATTCTCCACACTTATACCCCGATCTAATTACTTCAAAAAAATGCTAAGAGGTGTAAATGGTATTTATCTAATTACAATGATTTTCACACATATAATTATAAACAAATTTAAATACTAAATAATTTTTCAACACACAACAGAAGAATGATGACTTAACATCAATGCAATACAAGTTTTTTTTGTAACGACCTAAAAGTTAGTGAAGTCAAAAACGGTGGTTTCGGAATATTATTTTCCGAAGATAGAATTAGTGGATATTATTTATTCATAATTAAAAAGGTATTACAGTATTATATTGAGGTTGATCTAATAATTTTAATTATTAGAAAGTTAGACAAGGTACAAGTATATTGGTACAAAAGTCGATGGTTTCCCTGAACTGGACTCATAAATTTTCACTATATATTTACAGAGTTATATTAGAAGTGAATTAAATTTTTGGCTATGTAATTTTGACGAAAGAATGTTTAATTAAAGTAAAGGGACTAAATCAAATAAGTGATAAAAGTAAGAATTAATACTAAATGATAAGGTGAATCTATATTAAGGGACTTATTAAGTAAATAAGCCATTATTTATATAAGTGTGTGATGGTGGACGGTTTTAGTAAATATTATAAGTATTATATGTGTCAAGTTATAATAAAAATGAAAATGAAACAAAAATATGAATAAAAGAAAAGAAACAAATAGAGTAGTGGGGAAAGAAAAAGGAAAGAGAAACAAAACTAAAGCTTCATCTCTTTTGCATGCCGATTGGGAGAAGAAAAAGGTTAGCACCATTCGGCCTTTAAGTTTCATTTTTGAAGTTTAAAATCATGTAGTAGATTAACTATGTGGAAATTTAGAGAAATTATGATATTTGTGCAAGTTGCCATTGTTGAAAAACTCTAATGTTTGAAGTTGTTTTGATAGAATTAGGGGTTAAATTGTTAACTTTTGTGAACTCTAGGGACTGTTTTGGTGGATTGTTCTTTGTGCTGGAAATTTGAGTTGAATTACTAAGTTTAGTGAGCAAGTAAAATATTTTGTATTATGAGTTTTATTAGTATTAGCTTTTAGGGAGTTAAATGCTATAAATTAAACTAGCATGGTGTTAAGTTATAAAATTAAAAAAATTTAGGGATTGTTATAAATTGTATGTATATGTGGTTGGTTATGGAAATTAGATGAAGATGCAATCAAATTAATTTCTTTTGTGTTAATGATTAAGTTGAGTAAATGTCAATTGTTGAGGGTAAAAGTATAAATTACGATCTAAGGTTAATTGATTTAATTAAAAACAAGTATGGTATTCAAATTAAATAGTGGAATTAATTTGTTAATTTGATAAAGAGAAGAATAGATCAGGTATCAACTGTGGCAAGGAAAAGATCACTAAGTAGACGTCTTCGATTCGTAGCAGCTGTCGTATTTTGGTAAGCCCGTAGTCTCGAACTTAATCTTTTTATTAATCATTTATTTAATTGATAATTAGATGTTATTCAAATACTCGATATACAATCTTATGTTCATATTTGAATGATTATGTTAATTAATGAATAAGGAAATTGAAAATAAATAGATAATTATTTATTCGTCGGTTTATCCGACTAGCGCTGGGCGCAAATATCGTTTGTATGTCCAACTAGAGCTGGGCTCACTATTTGTTCGTTGGTTTATCTGACCAGTGCTGGGCGCAACTTCCGTCAATTTATCTGACTAGTGCTGGGCACACATTTGTCGGTTTATCCGACTAACGCTAGGCACAAACTCTTCCGCGATTTATCCGCTAGGCATTGGGTGTCATGTATCGATTGGACTAGACATCAAGGTTATATAAACCATTGAAGAAGGTTGGTTATAGGTATTACTAAGGAATAATTATATTTACTTATATATATTTATTCATTAGAAGATATGATATATTATTGAGTTAGATTATTAAAGTTGTGAAATAAATTCAAATGCTTTAGATATACTTGTGGTTATTCGAATAAGTGAAGTTGCTTAATGTGGATTGGTTTGTGCCATAATATAAGTAAATTGTTGATTGATCTATGCAAAGCTATTTATATAGCAAGTGATGTGAATTGATATATTTGTTCAAACCAACTAAATGTGAATACTTGTGAAAATTTAGTATAGCATGAAATCATGTGATGAAATGCATGAAATTGAAATGGTGATATCTTGTAATTGTATGTTTAGATAGTAGTATGATGATATAATTCAATTTGAGCATTCATGTATCATATTATGTCTTGAAATGTTCGGATTATAGGAATATCACTGAGTTTTACTCAGCATGCGATTTTGTTTTCCATGTGCAGGTTAGGTACTCTCTTTTGATCGCTAACTCAGCATCCAACAACAATCCCAATCTCAAGTGAGGTGATGTTTAATTTTGTAATAGCATGTACCTAAGGTGTCTTTGGTTGTTAGTTGTTTTGTGAATGTGATGTAATGTTTATATTTGAAGCTAAATGTTAGTATGTGTTTTGACCAAAGGCTTGATATGTGTATGAAACTTAAAGCTTAATATCTTAAGTAGCTTTATGTTAGGCTAAATTGAGTTATTTTGGCATACTTTAAACTTTGATTTGGATGATGCATTGTTGATGTGTTTTGATGATATAAGATGTGGTACCAATGAGGGTACATTGGTTAGGCACTTAGGATGGTTGTTTTGGCATGTTTTGAGCATGTTTAATCGTATTTTGAATAGGTTAAATGATTGATATTTAATTGCTTAAGGCCCAAGTAAGCTTGAAATGGTAAACTTGTTGTTTAAGGTACATTTTAGGTCCACACGGGCGTATGACTCGGTCATGTGGGACACACAGTTTGGCGACACAGTCGTATGTTACTTGTTGAATGCTTAAGGTGCAAGTCAATTAGTTACATGGCCTAAAACACGGGCGTGTGAGACTATTTCGAGAGTTACACGGCCTGGCACATAAGCATGTGACACGGCCGTATGACCCTACTTAGTGAGTTACACGGGTGAGGACACAAGTTGAGACACGGTCATGTGTCCCTAGTTCGAAGGTTACATGGCCTAAGACATGGGCGTGAGTCTCGGCCGTGTGAAGCACACAACCTAGCTACACTGCCATATGACCCCTAATTTCATGTTGTGTGAATTTTTCCTAGGCTTTCCAAATTATTTCAAATTGGTCCCGATTTCTTTCTAAAGTATTTTTAAAGCCTCGAGGGCTCGATTTAGGGATGATATGCGTATGTAGGAATGGTTTAAGTTATTTTATGATTTTTGAATGAAATTAATTATAAATGTTCCAATTGTACGGTAATGCTCGTAACCCTAATCTGGTGACAGAGCAGGGTTTGGGGGTGTTACATTCTTTGCCACTATTCAATTTAAATTTTAAATTATAAAATTTTACTCAAATTACATTCTGGGCAAATTACATTTAAGGTCACTAAACTATTAGTAAGCTTACATTTTGGTCACTCAACTTCAAAAAGTTACAAAATAGTCACTAAATTATTCAAAGTTTTCATTTAAGTCATTGGGTTGTTAAAATTGTTTTTGTATAGCCTTTTCTGTTCACACCACCTGTATCAATCAAAATCTCTCATTCCTCTTATCTTCTACAGTTTAGTTTTCTTTTTATGAAACAACTTTAAACGTCATGAATCTACGGGCTAAAATTTGAATAAATTTTTTCTTTGATTTTCAACACTGATTGTCAGATTGACTTGGATTTAAGGTATGTACTTCTACTCATTAATGGATAGTGATCCACCATACTGATAATCGAATAATCGCTTGAAGCTTGCTAGCCAAATTTATAAAAAAAAAAAAACTTAACAGCTCAGTGACTTAAATAAAAACTTTCTAATAGTTCAGTGACTATTTTATAACCTTTTGAAGTTGAGTGATCAAAACGTAAACTTACTAATAGTTTAGTGGACCTTGGGTGCAGTTTACCCTTATATTTTCAATAACATTTGGGCCAGAGAATGGGTTATAATTGGGCTGAGATGGATAATATTAGGCCTATTATTTGGCCACTATAAAAGGGACCAAAATTCGGCTAAGGTATACAAATTATATTAAAATTCTAATCCAAAACCCTAAATTCTTTGCTCTTCTTCCACTGAAACCGTAAGGAGAAGATCGGAGAGAAAATATGGCGGCCGGCGATCGCACCGTTTTGCAGTTTAACTCACCGTCATCGGCGATCCTGTCAGCGAAAGTTCACCCTCTCGTCATATTTAACATCTGCGATTGCTACGTCAGGCGTCCCGACCAAGCCGAGCGCGTCATCGGCACGCTCCTCGGCTCCGTCCTCCCTGATGGCACCGTCGATATCCGTAACTCCTATGCAGTTCCTCACACGGAGTCCGCTGAACAGGTCTCTTGAATTTTTCCGTTGAAAAATTGTATATTTTTTTTAGATTAATTTGGCTTAAGATCTGTTTAGCTTGTGAGTGAATGTGGATGTTTTATCTCATTATTAGGTATTATTGTTAGAACAATTTGCTGAAATTTAGGAAAAGAACAACAGATTGATGGTGCAAATATTGAGGTATTGTTAAGTGAATTATAAGAGTTTAATGTATTTAACTTTTTAATTGTTCTTTGTACATTGAATTTGTTTCTTAATACTTAATATTATTAGAAATATGAATGATCAAGGATAGGCTTCAATTGCAGTATGAATTACTTTGGATTGAAATAATTTCATAAATAATATGAAGGCTTTGTAAAATTGAAATTTCCAGCTAGGTTTTCATTCTATGGTGTTATGAATTCGGGTTTAGTGGATTGAAAGTGGTGGGTCTTGTACCGAAATCAAAGTGTTAAGTTATTATGTCTTAGCATTTGCTGACTGATGAAGTTAGAATCTTTTACATTTGGTAATCTGCTTGTTTGATTTGTATTCATGTTATTCATTGCTCACTTTTTCTTAGTGATGTGGTATGGTTATGTTAACTCTCAAGTCTTTTGAGCGCTAGTTTACCATTTAGGTTGAAAAGTGCTTTTGAAATGTTTGATAATGTTTACCATTGCTGTCAAAAAGTGCTTTTGAGAAGATAAAACTGTCAATTTTAGACATAACATTGTAAAGTAGAAGATTTAATGGGGGATTAAAAGGTAACTTCATTGAAAAGCACTTATCTGAAAGCCAAAAGCTAGAAGTTGTCTTTTTTGGCTTGGATTCAAATCTCAGTTTAAAATCAAGGATTGTGTTGAAAAGTGCTTTTCAACCTCAATGGTAAACAAAGCCTAAGTAATACTAAAGGTTATGTGTTTTTAGTGGCATAACTCAGTTGAGTTTTCTTCTTTTTAATTGCTTTTGGTAATTTCAGTTTGGTATGGCTGCAGGTTGCTTTGGATATTGAATACCATCATAATATGTTAGTCTCCCACCAAAAAGTGAATCCTAAAGAAGTGATTGTTGGATGGTAATTCTCATAGTTCTACTGAGTTTTATTGTTTTCTCTTGGAAAAGTAAAAATTAATAGTTGTTGATGCTCATCAGTCTTTTATGTTTTGTGCAAACGTAATACTAGTATTAAAATCGTCTCTTCTATCTGTTCTATCTTACACTGTCACAGTTGAACTTATTGACTATCTTATGCTAGTATGCATATTTCCATCCTAGTACCAATTTAGCCTTTGATTCTGTTGAACTTCGCAGGTATTCTACCGGGCTAGGAGTCACAGGGGGCAGTGCATTGATCCAAGATTTTTATTCTAGAGAAGTACCTAACCCTATTCATTTGACGGTGGATACGGGGTTTAGGAATGGAGAGGGTACCGTAAAGGCTTTCGTTTCTGTCAATTTATCTCTTGGAGACCGACAACTTGCTGCTCAATTTCAAGAAATTCCTCTTGATCTATGTATGGTTGAAGCTGAGCGAGTTGGATGTATGTATACGCAAACCATATTATATATACAACCTTATTTCCATTAATATATTGTCCTCTCTCTCTTAACAAAACACAAACACATGCATGTTCACTTGAGCACATTTTCACCCCTAGCTCAATGCATGTTTAAGAATGTTTGTGGATGCAATTGGCAATGGAGTGCCTAATGTTTGAGATCAGTCAGGTGATTCAAATTATGTTGTTTTTTTCTCTTTGGGTGTTTAGAATGATAACTAAACTGCCTCGGTACCAGAAGTTAGACATTTCTTCAACTCTAGGGTGGGTAAAAGCATTATGGAGGCTCTTATACTAGGAGTCAGATTGTATTTTACCCTTTCTACTCAAAAAATAGGAAAAGTAGTCCCTATACATTAGATTAAAAAGCAACCTGGTCATTGTATTAAAAATTCCATCTATTTCTTCAGTTAAAAATTGGTCCATATACCTCAGAATGAGGTACACGTGGCACGTCACGTGTAATTGTCTTGTTATTTTGTCAGCCATGCTTGTTTTTAACAACAGAAATGACCAAGTTTATTTTTTTGATTTAATGTATAGGGACTAAATTGTCCATTTTTTATGTAAAAGAATTAAACTGCAATCTAACTCTTAGTACATTGGCCTCTAAGGTACTTTTATCCTCTAGTGTGTGTTCAGTGAAGAGGAATGTGTATATGTTACTTGTTGAGTAATCTCGGTGCAATCTAACATCGACAATTTTGTGTTGACAATCTAATTAAATTAATTCATTGTAAAAACAGTTGACATCCTCAAGAAAACAGCGGTCGACAAACTTCCAAATGATTTGGAAGGAATGGAAGTCACAATGGGAAGGCTATTGGCTTTGATAGACGATGTCTACAAATACGTTGACGATGTTGTGGTACGTAAAACATTTCTCCACCTTCATTACCTTATTTTCAACTGCTGTCTTATATATAATGTTTGTTTTGTTTCATTCTCAGGAAGGCCGTGTTCCAGCCGATAACAACATAGGTAGATTTATAGCAGAAACAGTAGCTTCCTTACCTAAACTATCTCCCCCAGCTTTTGATAAACTCATGAATGATAGCCTACAGGTAAGTTCAAGTTTCAAATTTCAGTGCATTGCCGGTAAAGTCATTGTTAATGGTCTCGAAATGATGTTTGACTCTAATTCTTGCGACTCTTGCCCTCTCATGCAGGATCAATTGCTGTTACTATACTTATCGAGCATCGCTAGAACTCAACTCGGGTTAGCCGAAAAGTTGAACACGGCAGCTCAGATTCTGTAAACTTACTTCCAAGTGATTAATTTTTGGATCTGGCATTTTCAGTTTTTGATTTACTTTTTAACTAATAGCCTGTAGTTTTGCCAAGATGCTTCTTTTCCTTGAACGAATAACCTTTGTTTCAGTGAGTCTAATTTACCATATATTGTTTTTTAATTCCTCTTTGTTTAGTATTTGCTGTAAAGTTATCCGTTCATTGCAAAATGGGATAATCTTTTTAAGCCTGAACTAAAAAGTTTCTTATCAGATACTATTAGTGTTATTGTTGGAAGATGCAATCACGAATTTCAAGTGTGAATCGTAAAACAGATATAAAAAATATTAAAAAATAGATGAAAATATTACATGAACTGGACTTAGAAAAAATAATTAGGCATGTTTCGATTATGACAAAATGTAATGGAGTGACAATTTTCTTAATGAAGAATTATAAACATTTATTGTATTAATTAATTATGAACGTATTATGATTGCGTAAATATATATTTTTAACATTAATCTTATTATAGATATTTATTATATTTATTTAATTTTTAAATAGAAAAATAATACGTTTCAGTTAAGACTCAATTGATAATTATACAAATATGTTTGGATAAGAACAATAGTTTTCTTGCAATTTACGTGCTTTTGACAAGAACAAATCACTGTTTATATATTGCAACTCGAATTCACGACATGAGTTGTAGCCAATGACTATTAAATTAAATACGAATCTATGACGTGGGGTGAACACCCTAAGTTGATATAAACATGATATAAATCACTGGGAATTCAAGATGAGTTCAATTTTAATAATTGCAATTTTTTCATGGGCCAGTTGTCCTGTTTTGCACTTTTTAAAAAAAATTATACTTGATTATAATTTATTTTCAACATCTAAATTTAAGATTACATGAATAATATATTTTAGTCATATCTTGAGAATAAAATAATGATGGATGAGTGATTAAATTTGGATAACGATGGATGGGTGGATAATGCTCAACAAAATAACCTTAATGTTTGGTTTGTTAGTCATATATATTCATTTGGCATTTTATATCATGGGTTGGAATCATAGAATTATTTGTTTATGATGTGTATGCGTGATAGTGATTTGTTCTTGTTAATGGTGCGTGAGTTATTTTAGAGAATTAAAAAATAAAATTTAAATGTTAGATTAAATTTAACCGTTATTTTTGAATAATTTGTAAATAACATAACCTAATAATATATGATCACTTAGCTCAATTATAGATGGAAAGTTTCAACAAACAAACAAATTAACCATACTTTGCCTTTTGATTCACCCCACACCATATCTACTCTCCTAAAGTGCTCGATGACCAACCCAAAAAAATAGAAAAGAGCACTTAAATCCATGAAACAAGGCCTCGAGCTAAAAAAAGAAGCATGGGGGGAGTTGTCTTGTAAATGGTCATCATCAACATCCCATGTTTACCTGTGTCCCCATTACACATTCATTTCCACCATTTAAGCTTTGTTATTGCTTTACAACAATGCTTCCTTTCCATGATTGGGTGATCAACTACAATAAAATACACACGCGTAAACATCTATGGGTTAATTCACTGAACGTCCCCAAATTATGACCCGAATTCTAAACTGTCCCCTAAACTTCAAAGCATCTTAATTGAGTCCTCAAAATTCAATATCATATCAGCCAAGTTATTGCATCACTCTATCGGGTAGTTTAGGCATTGAATTCCGGTTCGGATTTGACATGAAGTATTTTTAAAACATGTGGATCAAATTGTAATCATGCGTTTACTTGCTATACAGATAACTTATATTTGACATGTTAAAAAAACATATAATATCATTGAAAGTTAGATACACTTGTGTATACAATTTTCTTTTAGGAGTTGATAAATTTGAATTATAAATTTTTGAGGAGGTCAAACTACAATTATATCATTGTATTAACTTATAATTGCATGATTTAAAAGGACTAAATTTTACCATTTTGGAGGGAGGTCCTTGCTCGCCCCCTAACGTTTTCCCTATTTGACCTGCTTGCTTTAAATATGCACTACTCAACATTACTGATACTTTTATAACTCAATTCGAACATTTTGAAGTTTTTGAACTAGTTTGAAATCTAAGCCAATTGAGGACTTGTAGCGCAATTAACCCAATATATATAAAATGTTTTCTTTTTGCCCCTGATTACACTGCCTGATATCAGATTGATCAACCCACTTCTTTTTTGTCTTTTACTTGAAATCACCTTTTTAATCATCTTCCAAAATACAATCTTCCTTTTAGTGGGGGGAGGAAGAACTCATTCATGTATTTACCGACAAACATGAGTGGAGACAATTGAAAAATGCCAAAACAAAATTTGAAGAAGTGGCAAAAAACTTGGGTTCGGGGATGACCTAGATTTCACGCGTGCCCCCCCACCCCCACCCTCGATTGCTCTTTTCTGTATCTACGTAAAATCTCTCTTTATAGGGCTTATAGGGTTTAGGTTTAGGTTTAGGTTTAGGTTTAGGGGTATAGGGTTAAGTTTCTCACTGATTAACATTTTCTTTTTAGACCCATTTTGTCTTTGGAGGTTGGATTTACTTGCTTAGGATCAGAGTACATCAATACCCGACATTCATGCCATACATTTTTTGGCTCTTTTTCCAATCTCACTCCTTTGGCTTGCTTGTTTAGTTTTATTCAATATATTTATATTGACCAAATCTCACTTTTAGTGTTTGTATTAGGTTTGAATTGAGTATTTAGTTTATATACTTTAATTTCATCCTTACTAAAATTTTTGAATTTTAAAATTTCGGTTCTGATTCATTCAGTAACAGTTAAATTTATTAGGTTAAATATGCTATTAATTTATATTAGGTTAACTATATGTAAGTTGTGGACTTAATCTATTTTTTAATTTGATCATTTTTAGTATTTATACTTTTTGAATTTTGAAATTTTAGCTCAGTAATCGTTAAATCTATTAAGTAGAATAATGTAAGTTTATTGTGAGTATCAAGTGGAAATAGAAAAATGACATGACATTACGCATGTAATATTTTGGTTGCCGCATAAGATTTAATGGTTGTTGTTTGGGTTGGAATTGAAATTTTAAAATATAAAGACTAAATTCACAACTTACGCAAGAATTAATACCAAAATTTGACCCTTCTTTTTTATCCTTGAACATGATCAAAGATCATATATAAATTTATAAATTAAATCAAATATTCAAATCCAAACATTTCAAGCTTAAGAGTTCTCGGTAAAAGTAATGTGATCTATTGATAAAATGTTAAATTTTTAGTTCTAAAGGTTAAATCTTATACAATCAGTTCTCTTTATAACAACCGCCCTTTAGAACAACATTTCGTTATAACAGTCAAGTTTGTTACAAAACTAATCTTTTATATTTTATTTTTACCCTTTATAACAGATTTTCATTTACAACAGCAACATCCCTAAAATATGAAGTACACTCTTGACTGAATTAGTTCTTTATAATAGCCTCGTCTTAAATTTGAGTAAAATTAGTTCTACTCCTAAGTGAAATAGAAATAATAAATTTTAGTTAAGATATTATTTCAATAAAATATTTTATTAAATGATTAAAGATAAGATCTAAATCTCATTGAATTTGAAAACTTGAGAAAATTCACATACATATGATTATTATTGGTTTAAAAACCACATATTTTATTAAAGATAATGTATCTTTAAGCTTGATTTTTTTTTATAAAACTCCCTATAATCCCTCATCAACTCTTACATAGGAGGAGAACTGTGCTTCCTACATTTTCCTATATTGGCAATAGTACTAATGCCAACAACTCAATTGGATGAAATAATGTTATACTACTAAAATGGAACTCATTAAATTATATCCAACACAAGTAATGAAGTGAAAAAGGCTAAAACGAAGTGGTTTAAATTATGTTGGAGTGAGAAAGTGACGGCAGTGCTCAAAGCAAAAGGGGTAGAAAGTCTAAAGAAGGGATGGGAAAATCAAAGAAAAGGATTAGGTTTCTAACTCTAAATTATATATGCACACATCTTATTAAATTACTTTCAACATGATGCCTTGAAGTTAGAACACTGTCAAGTGCTATGAGACAAAAGTTTTTTTTATGTTCAATTTGTTTATCAAACACCTTTGGGAATTGTAGACCAAAAAAAAAAACCCCCAATAAATAATTTTCTTTGCCCTCTAGTCCTTGACTGAATCAAGATGCGATCTCAATCTAGCTAGACTTTGATCTAAGTTTAATCTTGATGAATGTTACCGAGGTAAAACTAAAAATATTAACTAGATTTGAAATCCAATGTTTATTTCAATTGGTGTTTGAATATGTAATCCCTTTTCTTATCTTAAAGCAGGGTGAAGTTAGAAAATTGTTTAGGGGTAATAATGAATCGTAGTTTTACGAGAGTTTAAAGTATAATTTTATCATTCTTAAAGGGTTAAATGATAGATTTGTCATTTTTAGGGGTCTAAAGTCATTGTCTGCTCCCTTCTTATCTACACTCGTCTCAAGGGGGAGCTTTTCCAAAACAAATTTCGGCAAATATTAAAAAGTCGTCTTAACTTATATCATATTTCAAAAGAGTTATTAGTTGATGCATTGATAGTGAAGTTTTTTAACGAGCTAGAGTTAAGAATTCGCCGCATGTCTAATTCTTTTTTTAAATCCCAATTAAAAATATATGACAATTTTTTAACTTTACTCGAAATCACTCGAATAATAATAAATTCAATGTTTGAGAACCATATCCCTTGTATGAACCAAAATTTTCAATTCCCACGCCATGCAAAAATCTCCAATTTTCTTTCAAAACTTGGTAAGTTTTCAAAACCCTTGCATGAGGACAAAACCTAAATTACAAACCAATCACTCTTCTTTTTAGATTATTATTATTATTATACTACCATTCTCTCCTCTTCCCTACAATCAAACTCATCAACTTTCTTTCAAAATTTCCAAAGGAACGAAATTTAAATCTTTACTCTCAAAAATGAAAAATTGAGTTTTAATCCTTTCATAAATAATGAAATTAAAAGTTTATAAATGACCAGATTGTACTTTATTTCAAAAATAATGAAATCATAAGTTCATATATGATAAAATTATGTTTTGGTCCCGAAAAAAATTTACAATTCAATTCCTCCACTAAAAAAGTCTCTGGATTCGCCTGAGCTTTATATTAAAAAATTGAAAAAAAGATAAACAAGCTTATAAATGAAGAAATAGTTTAATCCTAAACTAAACTCAATCAATTATAAAATTAAAGGTGATTTTTTTTCTATGAAATTCGAATTTAATCCTTGATAACTCCTCTTTAATCCTTAAATGAGGTTATTTTTAAAGCAAATAAAGATGTAGTTGCCTAAAGACAGGAAGCACAGTGACATAAGAAAAACCCAAGTGGTTGGTATGTATGTACGTATGCATATAAATAAATTTTTGGTTAAACTTTTTGGCTGGTCATGAGTTGTCTGTCCCTCCCGAGTCTCAATTTTGGTAGGCTTTATTGTCTTATAGTTGGTGTTCCCACTCCCTTAAAAGAAGGTTTTTCTTTATTACAAATATTTACAAATTACTACGTACCATCCATCTTAAAAAACCACCTTTTATTTATGTTTTTTTTACTGACAAGTTAATGTACTACTCATTGAGTCAACCTAACTCAGTCTATCTTTGTCAGTAGTTTCGATCACAACCCTCCAAATAGGATCCAAACAATGTGAACTTTGACTTTCACTTACATCTATATTCTTTGTCTCTCATGAAACATAAATATTAAACTATACTCGTAGGAGAAGTATGAATGTTAGATTTGAGGGTAAAATTATTACGAAGACTTTTGTATTAAAAATCGGATTGCATTTTGTTCCTTCTACTAAAAAGTGAGTAAATTAGTCCATGTATGTTAGATCAAATAGCAAACTAGTCATTCTATTAAAAATTTCATCCATTTCTACTGTTAAAAATTGGTCCCTATACATTAGCATGAGATACATGTGGCACGCCACATGTCACTACTTGGTTATTTCATCAGTCACGCTAGTTTTTAACAGTACAAAATGGAAGAAATTTTTAACAGAAATGATCAATTTGCTCTTTAATTTAACAGTACAAAATGAATGTTAATAAGCTACTAATTAATTTAGTGGTAAGATTTTGTGTGGGTTTCAAGCTTGTTGATGGTGAGGGACGAAACCAAGGGGAAACCAACCGCGTTAGCTTCCTAACTAAGTTGGCCAACTTCAGTTTTAGTCTCTTTCACATATTAATAATTTAATTTTAAGTATTTTCATCCTTTGGATATAATTGAAAATCTTTTTACCCCTAAAAAAATTAATTATTTAATTCAAACCCTTTTAAAATAAAATTTTTAACTTTAACTCCCTCAAGCTTTTATAATTTTATTTTTAACTCTTACACAAAGTTCATGGCTTCATTCCTGCCCAAGGTTCCAACTTTGAGTGTGAAAACCCTTCTCCCTTTCTTCCCATAGTTAAAGAATGTATGAGGTTTATTTCATAACAATAAAATAAAAATTTACAAACTATACTATAATAAAGTTTTTGTCTGAGTTTGGTGTCATGAGTCAACTCGACACCAATTCAGTTAAAAATGACTAAAAAACTAAGATTTTTACAAAGCAAATTATATTTTTGTAGGATAATCTCATTATAGGTTCTGATCGTATCTCTTTTTGACACAATGTCTAAAACTACTCATAATCCCTCCCCGATCGAGCTAAGACTCAATCAACTATTTCAACCAAATTTAATAAATATGATTTTTACATAATTTTTTTCACCCACATTACAAATATCGAATATATATAAATATTCGAAATATTATTATACTAATTCTTATCAAAAGGAATAACTGTAAAACTCATTGACAAGTATACCACTTTGATTTGTTTCCCCCCTTACCTAATTAAAACAAATTACTTGTTTAGCTATCTAAAGTCACCACTTGAAGTATTAACAAATGTTGAAAAACACATTAATTATTGCATTCTTTAGCAACACATGTATTAAATTAATCTTAAATCTTGGATTATTCACATGTCGTGGTGGGTTTTGGACTTATTACACCTTAATAGAGATCTCCATTAATTAAAAGAAAAAGCATGCACACAAACACAACAAAAATTAAATTAAATTGAAAAAAAAGCCATAATTTAATATTTATTTATAGTGGAAAGTGTTCACTTTACTGAAAAACACACACAAAAAATTAAACCCTATTTTTATACGTGCAGAGTGTTTTGAACAGTGGCAGCTTTTACGCATGTCTCACTCTTTGCACAAAAAACCAGACGATCATATCAAACCTTTTCATTAAAATCAACCTCATGATCCCTAACATCAAAGCACAACTGATTTAAATAATCAAATAAATTAAGTTTTTTTTTTTAAAAAAGGTTTATTTAATGTATCTTGTTGTGTTCATCTTTTTTTCTTCATATATTTATATATATATATAATAAACGAACTACTGCCATTTCAGTTCAGATTTGTTCAGACTTGTGAGAAAAAAACAAAGAAAATTTCTAGGTTTTTTTCTAGATTTGATTTTGGGGGGTGTTTTTATTTGAAAATATGGAAGAAGGGTTGTCGGGGTTTTGTATTAAAGGGAGTCATGTTCGTGGTAATAATGGGAACAACAATGGTGGTAGTGGAACTAAGTGTGGGAGATGGAACCCTACGACTGAACAGGTTAAGGTTTTAACCGAACTGTTTAGGTCTGGACTCCGAACACCGAGTACTGATCAAATCCAGAAGATTTCTACACAGCTTAGCTTTTATGGGAAGATTGAAAGTAAGAATGTGTTTTATTGGTTCCAGAATCATAAAGCTAGGGAAAGACAAAAGCGTAGAAAGGTCTCTATTGATGAAAATGATTTCATTTCTAGAGATAACATCTTCAATAACAACAACAACAACAAGATTTCATCTTCGAAACGTAGGTTTCTCGTCTTCTTCTTCTTCTTTTTTTCAAACTACATTAGTAGTCACTTAACTGTGGGTTCTTTTTGTTACCCAATTATGAAAAGTTATAAAATAATCGCTCTCAATTTTTTTTGTTACCTAACTATCTTAGATTTTTGGGTGTTTTCATTTTTACGATAGCCACTTGATGATCAAAATAGACAAAATTGAATAGTTAAGTGATCATTTTGTAACTTTTCATAGTTGAGTGATCAAAACAGAAAAAAAAATAGTTGGGTGGCCTCTATTGTAGTTTACCTTTTTGGGGGGTCAGATGATGTTGTGTCATGATTGTAAGATGATATTGTCCCCTTTGTGTACTCACTAAAAGGTTTTTTCATCTGAAGTTGCACTTCATAATCAAATCCACGGCCTCCCATATAGGCGTTTTACATGATAATGAAAATGACTTGTATATGACGAGGTATTGGATTTGAATTTAGGAAAGTGCATTATCGGGTGACAAATTCTTGAAGAATTTGTGGAATTCAAAGAGTACAATATGAACTTAAAAGTGATATTATAATAAACATTTCATTTGATTTGATGAGTTTTTTTTTTTAAAAAATTGAGTCAAGTATGTCATGTCTATAAGATGATATTATCCTCTTTATGTACTCACTAATTCTTTAAGGTTTTCTCACTAAAAAATGTATCATAGATTCATATCCAGGGTCTCCCCATATAAGAGTTTTATGTGGTAGTGAAAATGAGTCGTATATGAGAGGTCTTGAGTTCAAACCTAATAAAAGTATTATGAGATGACAAATCTTTTAAGAGAACTTAAAAAAAATGGTATTATTATAACACATATTTCATTTGATTTAATGGGTTTTTTTTTCTTTAAATTTTTGCAGGGTTTTTCGAGGTTAAGGAATATCAATCAGATCAAAGGGTTATCGAGACATTACAACTATTTCCATTAAATTCCTTTGATGAAAATGAGCAAGAGAATCTGAGATTCCATGCAAACGAATGTAGGGAAACATCATCATTTCCATACACAATCAATAACCCAGAAATGGATCATCCACCATTGGATCTTCGTTTAAGTTCCCTGTGAAAAAAAATCATAAAATGTTAAAAAAAAAGTAATTTTAGGTTTAGGCAATGATGAAATTAGGGGTAGAATTAATTTTTATGTTGTAGTTTGGAAATTTTTACGTTTGTAATGGTAATTTCTCTTTTTTTTTAAAAAAATTATGTTAAATATTGAAAATTATATCAATGCTAAGACATTCCTCCTCTATATGCTCATAAAATGATTTAGTTCTTTTTTACTTTTTTTCTCTCCATGTTTTATAATGTTTAGATTTAGTTTTCAATGAAATTTTAATTGCTTGGAAATTGGAATTTTGCTTCCTCTCATACAAAAAAAAAATGTTTGTCTTTCCTTGAAATGCATAAAAATGTATTCTATAAGATTAGATTCTGCCTTGGTTTTGCTTCCAATCTTTGAATTTCATGTATGTGTACATACATTAATATATTTTTAAATTTTGTTTTTGGTATTCTAGTAATATAGTTTTTTTAATTTCATAAATGAAATTAAGATTAAGAAAATGTCAAATGCGATTTCATTTTTAATATATATTATTGTATTGATTTTACTTGTAAATTTTAAAAGGATTTATATTTGATGTATTTATATGAATCTATATATCAGTGTCACGGGTCGCGGACTAAAGCTTATGATCATGATAAATGGAAACAGAATGTCCATGAAGGTTAATTGATTAAATGGGGTTCATTTAACTCATATGAACTAGTTCAATTCGTGGAATACATGGAAAAATACATCTACTTAAAGTCTTAGTAGCCTAGTGTAACACTCTAGTAAAGCTAGAGTCATCATGGTGAATATTGTAAATCCTAAGATAAGATTGTATAGTGCGTAAATTTCTTAGGAATCTCATCTTGTAGATAGCCTTTAATCTCAATTGTCGATGTAATTTAAAATGTATTGTTAGATTTAGGGAAGCTCAACTATAAATAGAGGCCTTTCCTCCCATTTGTAACCATTCAGTTGCAATTCTTCAAAGTAATAGAAGCACTTTGAGAGAATTTACTCAAACACTTACGTGCATTTGCTTTCTTGTAGCTTTTCTATTCGCTCGTAGCTTCTTCCTTGAAAGTTTGCTTTTATTTTATTTTGGGGCCCTAGAAAATTTCCTTTGTGTATTCTCATTTTTCGAGAGTTAAGATTGATTTAAGTAGATTTAAAATTAAAAAAAATCATCTAAAGTCGCGTGGATTGCTAGCCTAAAGTTCTAACATTGTGACACTAGCAGATAGTGCCACACTCCCCCATCTCGTTAAAAATCATTAAAACTAATACAAAAAATTAAATTTTTAAACTCTTAACTAAAACTTTTAAGAGATGGCGTTGTTTGATGCTGTTTGGCTTTGTGACACTACTTCGATTTTTTCTCAGCAAATAGATTTTATTAATGAAGTGCAAGTGCAGTGATACCAGATTAAACATAAGACATTGTTCCGATTAAGGATAATTTCGAAAAATCCGTCAAATGGTGGTGAGAATATGTTTAAATTGAGTCTTAAATGTAAAATCGGAATTCAAATTATACCTAATTTTCTTTTGTCAAAAATTATACTTAAATTATCAATTTTGTCACATTTTACCTCAAGACATGATACCGGGGGTGAAGGGAGGGAGTAGCAGGGCCTGCCCTCCCAAAATTGAAAATTTTTAGTAGGCCCTCCCCAAGATTAATAAATTTTTAATTTAATCTTAAAAGTCATAAAGATATAAGTTAATATAAGAGTGAAATTGCACTTTTAATTCTTATAAAATTATCTAAATCTCGGCTCTCAAAAAAAATTTTGACTTCACCCTTACATGTGATACATTTTTTAAATAAAATGAGATGAACTTGACAATTTACGTGTTATTAAAAAAAAAACTTTTAAGTAACTAAGCGAGAAAGTATAATATTTTGAGAACCGATTTTGAGGTTAAGCCTTAAATTTAATGTGACTCTAATGGTGTGATTTTGGCCCCCTTGTGTGAAGGATTCCAATTACGCAAAACTAATGGTGTGAAAATATGTTTAAATTTATTGCTATCTAATTAAATTTTCAATAAAACTTTGATTTAGCTGAGAAAAAAATTATAAGTTTTATATTTAATGTGTTTTTAGTGTATAAATTAGAATTATTTCTAAATTAGGTTATCCGATCAAGTTTGAAATTTGGGAGAGTTTGAACAATTTCTTTTCTTCAACAATGAAAGTCTTTTTATTAAAGAAAGAAAGGAAAGGCGTAAACAGTGGTGGAGTGTAGTGGAGACCCAGGCCCCCCTAAAAAAGTAAATTTTTAGTAAAATTATACTTTGGCCTTCCAAAAATGATAAAAATTTAGTTTAATCTTTTAAAAATTATAAAAATACAGGATATTAAAATAATAAAATTATATTTTTATTATTATAAAAATATATAATTTAATCCCGGTACTTCCAAAAAAAAATTTCAAGCTCTGCCACTGAACACAAAGACCCGTGAGTGACAAAACAAGAAACACGTCATAGTAGAAAGAAAGCATAAAGACCCCTGAGCATGAGCAGAGAACTTAAACATGAGAAAACGGCCAAAAAACACATTCCATGCCAAGACCATAAACCCAAAAAGCATTGCTACGGTAGGGATTGTCAAAGAAATTCAAGACAAGCATGGAACGCAAGGATCTGATGCAGAGGCAGTTTCATGAGTATTGTGGTAGAAGCCATAGGTTGAGGGACAATGAACGTCTGGTGAAAAAGTTGGAAATTTGCATTTCTATGTTAGTGCAACCAATCACATTGTTGCATTTTCATCTCTGATCGAAAGCTAGGTCATTGGTTGACCTACCTTGAAGATAAGAGTATGTCACATTCCAATAGATCCGTTTAAAATATGAGTTTGGCTCTAGCTCAAACATTCAAGACCTAAATTTGGTGCATTTTTTTTATAATATATTATTCATATATATTATATACTTTATAACACAAAAATTAGATCTATAATAATCTATAATACTATATAATGTGAATATTAAAATAATATAAAGATTCCTATATATAAACTTTTAACAAATGAAAAAAAAACGAGATTATTAAATATTAAAGTAAAACTAATATAAATATTTTTCAAAAACACTTTCAAAAAATATGAGTAGGTTTGAAATGGGTTTGGATTAGCTATTTAGAAATATAGGTGGGTTTAGACAATTTTAGACTCATATTTTATGTTGAGCCGAACTTGAGCAATTATAAAATGCATTAATATCATGCTTAAAGCAGACTTGAACCCGATCTGGCTTGGCCTATGAGCATCTTTAGTATATATCTATATACTAATAATAAATTATGTGATTTCATGTGTCAAAAAATTTAATTATCTAAATTTATTTTCAATGGATTTTAATGATAGTTGTGTATAGTTCACTTTGAGTGCATAAAAGTATATTGCAAAATCAATATACAAAGGTGAAGAATTTCCAGAGGAATCACTTCTAAGTAGAAATGTCTATGGGCCAAACCTGGTCTGGTCAAGGCTCAACTTTAAAATATTTTCAAGCCCAAGCCTGTTTTCAAGCCGGACTGTCCAAAAAGCTCATTTTTCTATTCAAAAATCAATAATATATAAATATATATATACACATGTAATTGTTATTTTATATATTTTATAATCAAATTTTAATTTAAAATATTTTTTTACTCTTTAAATTGAATTCGAGTTGATTCAGCCTAAAGTGAAAAAAAAATTTATCCAAGTCGAGTCAAGCAAGCTACCTGATCCTTAAATAGGTCTAGTTCCAAATAAAACTTATTGTGGCATTTTACGCAAAATTGTCACTATATATATAAAAATTAGGTGTGTTTCAATTTAGTGTTAGCGACGTTGTTTCTTGAAATGCCGCAAAAAAAAAGATTAATCAAAAAACAACAGTGACATATTTAAGAAAAAAACTGTCACTAAAAAGTAAATATTCGACATCATTACTAATATTATATAAACTCCGCTAAAAGTAGAGTACTACGACTTTTGTTGTTGCCGCACTTTAAACATATGTCATTAAACTTGTAGTGGCTCTTATAAAAAGTAGGGGCGTAGTTAGGATGGCTGACAAGGTCTCGACCCTTTTGAAAAAGAAAATTTTTCATTGAGAAATTAGTTTAAAAAAAATTGCACTTTGGCCTCCCCTAAAAATAATAAAAATTTCATTTAATCCTTTAAAAATTATAAAGATATAAACTATTAAAATGGTGTAATTACATCTTTACTATCGTAAAAATTACAATTTAATTTCGACCCCTAAAAATATTTTCTGACTTTACCCTTACTTCCTACAACATTTTTCAAAAATAATTTTTTAAAGTAAAGATTAATAGCTCACCGAAAGGTTTAAAAATACCCATGCTGACATGTTAGCATTATAATCAATCTTTTAATAATTTGCTTTTCAAATGTAAAAACTTGGTCGGTCCAATTTTTTAATGATACATTTATGTCCACCACAAAAAAGTTTATTGTAGGCAACATTGTTATAAATACCAATGCAGCCCGAAGGAGGTTGGGGTCCAATTCCATTTTAGGCTCATCACAGAAGAACCAATTTGGGAATAAATGTCCATTATCTTTAATTCTGTTGGGCCCAAAATATCATTTGCTCTGCATCAGATGTAGTTTTGTGTAGTGGGAGTTAGAATTATCCCAAACTCCGACTTTTCGTCTAATTTTAAAGGTTTATTTGAAATTTTGATGAAAATATTAGGTTGAAAAAATGAGTTCAAATGAAAAAAATTTCAAATATGTTTAAAATACGGTTGAGTCTAGAGTTTAGCATTCAACGCTTAAATTTGACCCGATTTAACTCTTTTTTTTTTAATTTGTAATATATTATATTATATTTACGAGGAGGAATCCACCTACACCAGTGTAAAATTAATATTGTTTTACATATTTTCGTATATTTTTGTATGATTAATATTTTAATATAGATCATGTATGTTAAATTTGATGTAAATTAAAAATTTTAACTATTTGTTTTATATATAAAATTTTCGACCAATACGATAAAGACATCTGACCAACATGCAGAACAAGTACAATTATATCGATAAACTCAGAGGTTAAATCATTAAAATATTAGTCGTATAAAAATATAAGAAAGGGTGTAAAGCATCATTAATTTTACACCGATGTTAGTGGATTCCTCCCCTATATTTATTATATAAATTATAACACATAAAAAATATTAAATTGTTTGTATATAAAATTATTAAATGTTAAATTAAAAATTATATAAATATTTTTGAAAAATAATATGATTGAACCTAAAATAGTTTTAAATTAATCATCTAGAAAGAAATTAAACAAACTTTTAAACCAGTTATCGAGTCAGGTTAGGCTTGAACAAATATCAAATGTGTTAATATTCTATAGCTACAAAGGTTATCATTAAATCAAGTTCGATACCGATTTTGTTCTATTTGAACTTATATTTTATTTAAAAGATATCGAATTTTTTATTACGTCATTCATCTGACACAATGAAAGCTATAATAATCTTTATTTGTGACATGAAACTAATAAACCTTTTCCAACAATATTTGGAAGTTATTGGTAATTGAAATAGTGGTGAAATGGCATTGCAAGAGTGGGCCAAAAGCTTTAAATTATATTCATGTGCCATTGAGTCAGTCCCATTGTAGAAGCAACAATTTCTGTTGTTGTTGATTGAATCATCAACCATGTGACTGCTCTTTTCCAAAATGCTCTCTCTGCTCACCCAATTTCTTTTTCACTCCTTTTGGGAATTAGTGACTGAATAACAAACTTAATTTGGGATTTGAGATTCAGTGATAACACAGAAGTATATATATATATATATATATATATATTTTAAATAAATACAAAAGTAAGAGTTGTTTCATAATTGAATCTGGAACAAAGAAATCTCATTTAAGAGGAATTCAACAAAATTTTAAATTTTAAATTTTAAAAATGAGTTTGGATCACTCGGTTGAGTCTTAATTCGATTGGCATAGATATTATTATCAATGTAAGAGCGTGGGTTCCCTATTTATGAGTTAGGAAAGGACTGTGGATAATGTTTGGCGTTATGTCAAAAAAGCAAATATGATCCGAAACTATAATGAAATTATTAAAAGATGAGTTTAGATCAAAAAATTATTCACCCGACCCATGAATACTTATAATGTCAACAACAACTTGTTCAAATAGGGATTCTAACAGTCATTATATTGTTGACCCATTAGATGTTTCAAAGTTCTCAATTTTTTATAAATAAATTTTTATTATATTGTTGATTTCCCATTCTTAATAATTCAATCCTAGTACTCCAATTTATGTATCATTTTATTGGGAGTGTAAATTTGTAATTCTTAAATTTAAAATTGTTTGGTGCGTGGAGATAAAAATAAAATCATGAGAAAATAATGAATACTTCAAGGTATGTAGCCATTGCATTATTTTTTTAACGCTCCTACCTATATTTCCATGTGCAAAATATTTATTGATAAATGAACTTCGAGGATACAATGAAGTTCAATAATTGACTGTGTTTTGCATTGACTAAAATAATCCACTGAGTATTGAATGGAGTATAATAAGAATATCAAATTCTATAAAAAAATTTCTACAATAATTCTTTATAGAATAATTTTTGAACGTTAGAAGATGAAGAAGAACGAAAAAAACTTTTTCTAAATTTTTTAATATATTATTTATTTATACAATTTTTCTATGTCTTTTCATTAAGACAACTATTCAATAGTTACCTATTTGAACAATCAAATACATTAAAAACAAACATAATTATACATTACATATTAATTGAATAATCAAAACTTTGTCTTAATAATCTAGAAAGTTATAAACTCCTCATTTACAATTATTGAGGCACTCCAAATATTTGGCAGAATTGCAAAATCCACCCTCAATATTTTGGGGTTTTTTCATTTCAGCCCTTAAAGTTTCTTTTTTTTTTTGCAATCTCACCCACAATGTTGCAAAAAAATTCAAATAAGGTCAACATTTTTGGGTCACATGGCATGCCACCTTAGTTGCTGATATGGATGACATGGCATAACACATAACCAATGACATGGCAATTTTGGGTACTTTCCAGATATGGGCAAAGTTACAGCCTTGTACCCGTTACTTTAGCTCTTCTAATCCTCTTCCTCATCTCATACGCCAACCACGGGTGCCGACTAAAGCTCCGCTCTTCTTTCAGCTTTAGCAACCCCACCTGCCACGAGCTCGTGGCTTTTGACATTCTCGTCGCCCAATCAAGCGTCGCTGGGTAGATTACCAGGTTCAAGCACCGACTGACTTGGGGTTTAGGGTCTCTGTTTGGAGATCTGAACGGTCGAAAGGTACCCACTAACAAGGAGAATCACATACCGGAAAACCAAGGCGATCTAACCGCCGGTGGCAGAGATCTAGCGAACGAAGAGTTCGAAAGTGGGCTTTATTTTCAGGGATTTCTAGCCGTTCCTGGCTAATCTGGACATATAAAGTGAAAGAGGTTAGCCATGGTGTCACTTGACACCGAAAAAAGTAACCGGCACCGGTGGAGAAGGTTGATAATAGAAAAAGAAAAAGAAATGAATGCTTGAAGAGAATAATAGAAGAAAAAGAAAACGGTAAATGTGAAAAAGAACATTAATTAACTAAAAAAAAAAGAAATACAACATAAGCTTTTCAGAGCATTAAAGAAAGATTTTTGAAAATTTTTAAATAGTTTATATAGTTTTTTAGATTTTAGATTTTAATATTTTTTTGAATTTTTTTATAATTGTCATGTCATCGATTATGTGTCATGCTTGGTCACTCAATCTCGACGGGTTCGGATCTACACCCCTTACGCGAGGTAAAATTTCAAATTTAGTCATTCAATAATTCTTAAATGGGTTTTCATATATTTACATATCTCATACTTGATATTTAACTAATATGAGATCTAAATTTTTTTTATTCTCAACAAATATTCACAAGTAGTTTACTTTGAGCATCAATTTCTCATTCATCACTCAATAATTTTCAGCATACGATAAAATTATAATTTTATGATTCAACTCTCCACCTTTATCAATCAAGAATATGCCTTAAAAGTTTCCAAAAATTACAATTTTTCCAACACCCTCACCATTGTCCTGCAATTTATGTATCATCTTATGGGGAGTGTAATTTTGCAATTTTTCAAATCAATATATATATATTTATAACTACATGTGTCATCGTCTATTTTATGGTCTGAGACTAGTCTTGTTCGAACTAAGAATGGTATTCAAGTAACTCAATACAAGCATTAAAATATGGAATATAAAGGATCAATAAACTCAACAAACAAAATATTAGAGATGGAACAAGGTGGAACATCGAAGACATGTCGGTCAGGTCCGAGTTTCATCGCTAGCCTAACCATTCCATCGACTAGTTGGTTTATGCTTGTTGCCACATGAGTAATCCTAACTTCCCAAGGGTATGGCATGAGAGCTTTAATTGTTTTGGTAATCAACTATCTTTCATCATATTGGCTAGTCATCAGCTCAACTGCCTCCAAACAATCCATTTCCAAGATGATGCGCCTAGTTCCTTTCTCCTAAGCTAGCATCAAGCCTTCAACAGTCCCCCACAACTTAGCTTCCAGAATAGGACATGAACCAATAAACTTGGTGAATCCCCAAATCCAACAACCTCAATGATCATGCGCAACGCCGCCAACTTCAGCATTGCTAGTTGTGCTATTCAAAGATGCATTAATATTTTAGTTTAATGTTATTGCCAATGTTACAGAATCCTATAAGGTCACACCATTTGGTTGGGACGACCAGAATGTAATGAAAGTTGGGATTATGTTTAACATGTCATAAAAAATAAATTAATTATGGAAATATTCAAATAATTAATTTAATTTTACAATGTTAAAATTAATCATAATATATGTACATACTTGATGCACATACATATAAAGGACTAAATTAAAATAATGTGAAAATATGTTTCACATATTTTAATTTATAAATCTAGCTTTTCAAATTTATTAAATATTGTATTTAATAAAAATTTGGTTAAGAAAAGAAAAGGAAAAGATGATAGGATTTAAATTTAATCGATATCTCCTTAAGTAAAGGAGAAAATCTCATTTTAATATATACCCTATTTTTTCCTCTCAGTGGTTAATGACTATTCAAAATGGTTTTGAATAAAAGGAAGGACTAATCCAAATAAGGTTACCTGAATAAAAACTTTGACTAGTAGCAAAGTTCGTTTCTCTCTTAAATTTTTTTTAAAGTTTTTCTGATCATTCTCTTCCAAGTGGATCACATACAGGTCAAGACTTTTTTGCTGCGGTTGAGGCTTGTGACACTTGTAATGGAATCAACCTCGTTGTTGTGTTGTTTTCAAATTGCATAAGGTATATTTTTTACCTTTTCTCAACCCTGGTTCGTGACTAAGATAATTTATTTTGGCTTTTTGACCCTATATTGTAAGGTGGATCTCGAAAGACATGAAAGATCTCTCTCTAAGTCGTACATACGCCTTTCATCAAATACAGTTTTTCAATTAATTCCATATATATGTATCTATGAAGTCGAGTATGGAATTCTATTTTCTCACTTTAAATTGAGTATCCATTTCCCTCTCTTTCTTGCTAGGATTGGAAATCATGTGTTTTACATATCCATATGATTGAGTCATTTGGTTTCCGAAATAGTGTAAAAAAAGTGCTTCAAATCATTTCTATTTGAACCAGACTTGTTCTAAAAGAGTTGAGGCATTTCAAATTGTTTGTTGCCACGGACAAAGTCAAGGAAAACTTCTAAAATTATTTTAATATTGGACCTTGGACACATAATAGTTCAGAATCGAATCTCTTAGAAAGTATCTTTTGTCTCATGGTAGCCTGCTCCAATCCCCTTACGAAACTTTTGTTATTGGGTTAGCCATACACTTCACATGTTTCTAGTGGTTCACATGGCATCATCGAATGATACAAGTCTTGGATAAGAATCTACAATGCACTAGAACTCCCTTGTTAACCTTTTACTCTGACAACATCTAGGGTTCCTTGAACAATGTGATATCTCACACCGATTAAATCCTTAACTCTTCCCCCTCTTACTAAGACTACATAATGTTCTCGTGAATTATGACCAATACCAAGTATATAAGTAGTGATTTTAAACCTAGAGGTTAGTCGTACTCTATCAACTTTATGTAAGGCAGAGTTTAGTTTTTTAGGGCGATAGCAAAAAATTGATAGATAAGTCATCCTTACTGCCACTCTACAGAACTGTGCATGAGATTTTCACCTTATACGGCTCCTCATTCAAATATTTCAAAGTCATTGGGCCCTTTTCCACATTCGAGAATCTCCTCCTTTCTTTCACCCTACCTTGAAGGGTAACTAGGACAAATTCAATCATGTTTTCATGTTCCAATTGAACACTTTTGCTTTTTTTATTATTCTCAAAAGAGAAGATTATTTTCACCAAACATCTGCGAATCTAATCACACGATCTTATAATAAAAACAAGAGATCTTTCTCGATCAATCTCTTTGCTCCTCATTCTTCGAGAATTAGAAAGATCTTTTTCAAGTTTGAATTTGTTCATTTGGATCTGGGTTCTTCTCCTTCATTTTTATTTACTTATTTACTATTTTTATTATTTCCCCCTTTTTTGTTTTTATTTTATTTTATTCCATTCCATCATTCCCTAAGTCCAATAGGTTTAATCTTATAGAATTTGACCCATTTTCTTATCGAGCGAGGGATGCGAAAAAAAATCAGATTGATTTTTTGATTCTCATGCAAGAATCCATGACGAAATAATTTTTCATTGCGTCAAAAAACGTACCAACGATCCAACAGTGATTAAATTATACCTCAAGCACCACACTTAATTGATTAATTTGATTGGGACAAACGTATATGTCTGTACATGATGACACATAAATTATTACTAGGTGGGGGAGAGAAATACATGTTTATATGCTTGCCTCTTGCTTCTATTGCATGAGAAACACTTTTTGGCCTATTTGTCCAAACATACTTTAAAATTATGTCTTGTGCTAACTTTTATGGTGTCTATTATAATAATAAAATGAGCATTTTCAACCGATTCTCTCATCAATGACTTTAATTTAATGAAAAATCGAAAAGCATAGTTTAGTATGCCCAACCTTAAAAAATAGTGATATAAATTAATTATATTTAAGAAAGATTAAATTAACACTGATTGGATTTTGGCTCGATTGGAATCGACATTATTGTCGATGTAAGAGGACGTGGATTTAAGTACGCTAAAGTGCATTATCCTCCTATGTAATGATTGGGGTTAATGTTGGGTAAACTACAGTAGATGACACTCAACTATGATTTTTTTCCTTTTTGATCACTCAATTATGAAAAGTTATAAAAATTATCATTCAATTATTAGTAATTTTCTTTTTTAGTTACTCAACTATTCAATTTTATCTTTTTTTGTCATCGAATTATATTAAATTTTTGGATGTTTTCGTTTTTATGTTAATCAATTGGTGATAAAAATAATAAAATAATAATAAAATTAAGTAGTTGAATGACTATTTTATAATTTTTTATAGTTAAATACCTTCTACTTAATTTACCCTAATAATAAAAATAATAAATGATAATAATTTATTTACTAAAAAAAACATATAAAAGATTAAATTTACTGATTACAAGGTACAAACTTCAAAGCACAAAGCTATTTCCAACAAAACAGAAACTGAAAAATATTACAAAATTACAAACCCACACACACAAACCCAAAAACCCAAACTTAATTCGACACATATCGCATAAATTCACCGTCCGATTCAATAGCTGCCATAGTTTCCGGCGCCAAAACAACCTCTAAATCAACGCTACCGTTCCCTTCCCGCCCCGGAAAGGCGGAGATCTTCCCATCAAATTTATTAGCTCCGCCACTCCTAACCGCCAACGGCCGTCCCCACCCAAAATCATTGTCATACATCGGAAACCTCGGTGAACTCCCCATCGTCATCGACGCTCCGTCGAAATTCCCTAACGGGAAACACCGTGGATCCTTTTCCCATTCTTTAATAAAACGACGCACCGTTTCGTCGTCATGGGCCTTCACGTTCTCATTCAATCGCTGCGCACACCAGCGTAGATCACGTGACGTGACGTCACCTGCTGACGCGTATGTTGGGATGCTTTGAATAGCGTTACCAAAGTATAATGTATTAAGCTTTGGGCTTAATCGGTGACGACAATTCACCGCCATGCGAAACGTCGTCGTTTTGGAAGCCGGTAACTTCCTCCCACGCGTGACGGCTCGCCAGAGTAGAGCGGAAAGTGACTGAAAAGATGAAATCTCCGGTATGGGTTTATATTTGTCGTTACTTTGTTTCCCCATAATTTCACCGGCGGAGTTGAAATCGCCGGCGTTGAGTTGAAAGTTGTTAGCTTTAGCTTTAAGTTCCATTATTGCTTCTTTACTGAAACTGAAAATTCTTTCACGTAACGGTTCGTTTTCGTTGAAAGTAACTTTGGGTCCTCCCTCCGGTAATCGTAAAACCGCTGGCGAATTCAACACCGTTTCCCTTGTAAAATCCAGTCGCCGTGTAATCTTTTCAATACTCTGATTACAACAATTATCACTAATTCTTTTACAAATTTCAGCGAAACTATTGAAGAAATTCCAAAACGACGTACCGTCAGTCACTGCATGATTAACCGAACATCCGATGAAAACCCCATCAGCCAACTCAGTGAGTTGGACCGCCATGATCGGCATATAATGTCCTTGATAACTCACTGTTTTATCATAACAAAAGAACCCTTTCACAAACCATGGAACATCAAGTGGACTAATGACGTCTCTGATGAACAAAGTGGTACCTTTTGCATGGTGAAACTCAACGCCGGCGTCGTTGCATGTAATATAAATATACCCATTCCGATCAGTATAAAGACGACCGGCGAGAGGTGAGAAAAACGACAGCGTTTTAGAAAGGGCTTGTTTCAGAACCGAAATGAGTGTTAATAGGGATTGAAGGACGAGTAAAAAGACAACCTTTCTGAATATAATGACAAGACAACATAGGTAGATCCGAAACTGAAAGCTTAAGTTCGCCAAGATTTGATTTTTGGTCTGGGAAAATCATGGTTTTTGAAACTAAAGTAACAGGGAAAGTTGAAGAAGATGAAGGCATGTTTGTTTTAAGGGAAAATTTGACTCTTTTTTGATTGGGAAGGATAGAAAGTGAGGGAAAATGGAAGTGTATGGAAAGGGTATTTATAGGGAATTGTGAAGAGGGTGCATGCATTTATACATTTTTACATATAAGCCTTATGTTGTTTTGTTTTTTTGATTTCCTTTATTAAATTGTGTGTTAAATGGGTGTTTGGCTTTTTTATATTTCTTTTAGATGTTCTTCTTTGTCTCATGTGGCTAAATATTTTCTTATCTGTTTTTCATAATAACATTCATAAAATAATGTTAATCACAATAATTCAATCAGATCTTTTTATTTTTTTATTTAATATCTTATTAAATATTTGTTTATTGATCTTTTAAAAAGATATTCTCAAGTTGAGATATTTGCAAAAATTGGTTGACTCTAGTTATTAAGGTTTTAGTTAATATTAATTTGAATTTTAGATAATTTTTATCTTTATTTAGAGGTGTTTATAAATCGAGTTGGGCCTAAGCTTGATTTAAAAAAAATTCAAACCTAAAACTCGGGCCTAACTAATTTAGCTCGCCCAAATAACATTTTTCTCAGTTTTTTAAAAAAATCATAATAAAATTATAGGGAAGGATCTATTTACACTATAGTTAAAATTATAGTTGAAATAACAGATACTAAACTCGATCTCGACCACTACATGCCAACTAGGCCGGCCTAGCTGGATGGACCGCTCATTAGCCTATCCTTCATCAATTATTTTTTTCTATTAATTAAGAAAATTAAAATCAATATTTTATTTTTTTTATCAAATGTTAATATGGTTTATGAATTTGAAACTTAAAGTAGTATTGGCTTGCCTATAATGGAAAGGTTCATCCCCACTATTTGTAAAGTAATGATGATTTTATCAAGAGTAATTAAATGCACTTTAAGCTAAGTTTAGAGATAATATTTGTCCAAACGATTTCCAAATTATCATTAATTAATCTAAAATAATTAAAAAAAGTTAAGTTGTTTTGATATCGACATTATTATTAGTGCAGGAGAGCATTAAGGGTTGAGGAGGGGTTATAAGTAGTTCTAGACATTGTATCAAAAAAAGCAGATACAGTTAAGAACCTATAATAATATTAGTCGAGTTACTTTTTTTTGGTGAATTATAAAAAGAGGGTAGAGCACTAACAATAACACGACTCAAACCTAGGCCATACCTAGGACAGTGAACATCCTGACCATTAGGCCAATACACGAGGTTTTATTATTTTTTAAATTAGTGCAAAAGGATCATTACCCTATATTTTTTTCAATGTTCAAGTTCAAGTTGTTTTTAATTTAAGCTTATGATTTTACAAGTTTGCTTCTTATTCAACAAGTGGGAGTAGCTAGTGGGTAATGAAAAGAATTCTCAAAATTGAAGGAAGCTCTTGCTATTTGATAAATCTTTCTATTAAACTAAATTGGTCATATTTTGACTAATATTTTTTTAACTTTGGCCTCTTATATTTTAAATTTTATTAAAAATAAAATTTGAAAAAAAATAATTTTAAAACATTAGAAATAATTAAAGTCGAAGACAGAAAATTTTGACCACTCAAGATTAAAATGTGTCAACTTTAACGAGATGAAGGGAATATTAAATTTCAAAGTTCGGAATAAAATTTAATTTATGATATCATTTTCTAAGAATGACATTGAAGTTGGAATCTTGAATATTTTAAACCCTTTCTTCTAGATTGAGTAGAAAAAAGAAAAATAGATATAGTAATGGGGAGGAGATTTTTACTTCATATTTGAGGAATCTATCAAAGACTATATAAATCTTGGATTTATACATAAAGAAAGCCCACATATGCGAGATATGCATCCATCCAAATCCATATACCAAATCTCTTCTAATTTGCCATTTTGCTCCAAGGTTTGACTCATATATATGTTTTAGATTGCATCTTATATAGATTTTAAACTGATTTGGTCGGTAATAGCTAGGGATATCCCCATTATATATATATATATATATATATTTGTTCTTATAATATAATTAGACCGGTCAATTTTGATTCGAATTCGAGAATTCAATTTTATTAATTTAAATTTGAATTCGACCCAACTTGATTTGGTCATATTAGAGATGATTTGAATTAGAAATGATTTGAACTTAAAATGACTTAAATTTGAGATAATCTTACTCGAAAGATTCAATTGGTAAACTTGAATCACTTGAACTCGAAACAATCAAAACCCGAAATGACAAAAACCCAAAAGTCATAGAAAAAAAAAACCCAAAATTGAATAAAACCAACTCGACTCGCCTAGTTTCTTGTACAATTAAATCTTGTTTTTTTTGGGACGATTTTAAGGGTACATACTTTCTCATATTGGACTTATGTATTTGATATATGCATAATGTCAAATTTAGCCCTCAATGTTTACAAGTTGTATTTTTTTTTAAATGCTATTAACCTTTAAAAAGTTATATCACTTCTTTAAACAAAAATGTTGATTAAAATATTATTTTTTTAACATATTGGTGTAACAATCCACATGGCAATTCAATTGCACTTTTATAGTGACATGACATTATTTGCCTTACATGTCACACCGACAAGTAATTTAAAAAGTTATAAAAATTCATAAATACAAAAAGCATGAAGTAAATGTGATTGCCATTTGAGCTATCATGTTTAAAAATTTAATGTTTTAGCTAGTATTCCCGTTAAAAAAATAACAATTCAACTCTTTTCAAAAAGTTAACGGTCAAATTTAGCTTAAAAAGAAAGAATAATGACCAAATTAAAAAAAGATGTAAACGTTGAACTCAAAATAACTAACAAAAAGTCAATTTCGAATTCAACCCAACCTGATTTCATCATATTAGAAATGACCCGAACTAGAAATAAGTTGAACTTGAATAATTTGAATCTAAAACAATCAGAACTCAAATAATAAAAACCCGAATCTAAAACTAACTCGACTAAATGGCACACACTTTAATATGTTGGCACTGAAATCGAAATTCAAACCTTGACAACCCTTCTTACCAATTAAATTAGCTCATTAATATTTGATTAAATAACACAAGTGAATATATATTATTTGTATAGCATTGATTTGAATCATTCTATTTTGTAAATTAAAAAAAACACACACACTAATTTGGTTTAAAATAAGCACAATCCAAATCTCCATAACATTCTCAAAGATTCCATAAAAACAAAAATCAAAATATTTTCATACAAAATACTAAGAATCCACCCTCACCCACTTGTGTCTTAATAACATAATTATCTATGTTGGTTGTCACTCTTTTCAAATCCCAAGACATTAGAAAGAATCTCAGTTGTTTTTAGCTAATCTTGAACTGTCTCTAATGATTTTTCTTAAAATATGATGCTGATAATTACAATATCTTATATACTCTTAATTATTTAGCACATTATTGTTTGATCTACAGTTAAAAGTCGGTTAATTAAGTTAAGAAGAATCTTTAAATCCAGCCATTTCTGATTTGTCGGCGTTTGAGATTGTTATTTTATTTTTTAGGTCTAATTTTGCCCCGCTCCTTGTGCTTTTTGGACCTTTGCAATTTAGTCCCCTACATTTCATAACACTGTTAATTGATTTCTATTAAATTTGAACATGTGTTAGCAATTGGAGATTGATCTTTAAATCAGACCTTTGAATATCAGAATGTCTAATGTTAAAATTTTACTAAATTCCATTAGCAGTATTATTAATTGGACTTTAATTTTTAAATCAGACGAGTAGAGTATGTATTAGCAACATTTATTTATTTTTTTAGCTTGCCCAAATCTAGTCTAACCCGAAATATGAACTTAAAAATTTTGTCCAAGCCTGCCTATATTTATAAATGACTAACCCAAATTAATTTTATGCCAGCTCATATTATTTTTTATTTTTTACATAAAAGGCTATTTTTAATTTAATATTTTTTATAAATTTTTATAACATTATTGTATATTTTATGTGGTATAAATTATATAATATATCAAAACAATATAATTAAAAAAGGGGCAAGGCTAGGCAGGATTGTTCTTGACATTTTTGAGGCTGTAGGTGAAATAATAAATTGTGCCCTTTTAAAAAAAATTATAAAATGTAATACAATAAAAGCTGAAAAGTTTTTAGGGCCCTAGGGGATGAAGCATTTAAGGTGAAAAATTGAAAGTTCTAGGCATTTAATAAATTTTGGGCCCCTTTCAGCCTTAGGTCTTGGACGAATGCACTCTCAAACAACCCCTAAGTCTAGGCTTGAGGCCAGATCTGATACCTTGAATGTTAGAAATCAAGTTAGACCTAAATCTAATGTTTTTGTCTAAACCCTCTAAAATATCGAGCAACTGGCCTGCCCCATGAATGCAAACTTATGGAATTAAAAATAAATGGACTAAATTTAGAAAACCCAAAAGGTAGAAATACCAAAGGGCATAATAAAACCATGTGATTCAAAAAGCTTCGTAGCTTACTTAATTGTTTGACTTAAAGAAATAATAATTAAATTAAAGATTGGTATGGAATGCCAAAAGAGAGGAGGGGTGATTTTAATCATAAATAAAAAAGGCCTTGACAAATTGCCACGTGTATGACAGTTCAATATATACCGACGGACCATAAAGAATTTTATGATTTAATTATTGGTGTTTATTTTAATATATAGTTTAATTAGTACATTTAAGTGAGTGTTGTTGCACTGAACCTTGGCTAGACAGTTCAAGAACAACTATTTAGTCGGTGAACATATAATTTTGGGTACATTCAGGTATCTGCTGGAATTTTAATGTAAAGGTTCATCCAATAAACTTTTAATCTTTTCTTTTCCATCACCATTTAATTTTCTAATGATGTATTCGATTTTTTTTTAAAAAAATTAATTTAATTTGATTGTAATAAAGTTTAGTATCTTAATATACTTAATTCGAATAATTTGAATATTTATTAAGTGACATACAAAATAAATGGTATCATATCAATATTTAGTATACGTAAACAATCATGCGAGTTATTACGCCAACATTGTTAAAAAAAATTAAAATTTCTAAACAACATTTCGATTTAAAATATTAATAGTCAAATTTAACTAAAAAGAAACTTGTTAATGTTGAGGATTAGATTTATCATTATGTTTTTTCTTCCGCTTTAATTAATATTGAAAAGTCTCAATCTGAATTCGAGCACTAACATAAGTGATCAAGTTGAAAGTCAAGTATATGTTGGTTGAGATTTTTTCACTAGATTACTTTTTTTTTTTTTGTTTTTGAATATTATCTCATTATAGGTTTTTATCATATCTGTTATTTTTTATACAAATGCTTAGAACTACCCATAGCCCATTTCCAACCCTTAAATAGGATGATAATGCATAAGGGTGAGCAAAACTCGATTCGATTCCATTCGAAAAAATAAAAAAAAATTGAATTTTGAGTTAATCGAATAAAATTACTCGAGTTATTCAAATTATTCGAGTCAACTCGAATAACTTGATTCGAGCTTCGAGTTCGAGTCGAGTTGAATTTCACAATTCGAATAATAGATTGGTGTAAATACCCTTTTGGTCCCTGTTAACTTTGAAAACAAGCAAATTGGTTTCTCTCAAACAAAAACTACAAGAAATCAAAATAATTTTCAAAAATTCAAAATATTTATAAAAATTTCAAAATTTATATATTTTTTAAAAATTATAAAAAAATATAAAATAAGTTACAATTTTAAAAAATTTCTAAAATAATAATTTTGGGACCTAATTAATGATTCAAATTCATCAACTCAAGTATTTTTATTATTATTTTTCTTTGAAAAAAACTCAAATATATTTGGTTTCAAATTTATGTGCTCTGACATGGAATTAGTTATATTATAACAATATTTTTATTTGATATGTTTATTTTTTAATTTCACTTGATTCGACTCGATTTGAAAAAAATTCAAATTGAGTTAGGATGATAAAACAGGACTTGTGAACTCGATTAACTCAAAATTTTTTCACTCGATTCAATCGAACGCTCATCCCAAATAATGCACTTTAGCGCAATCAAATCTAGGGTCGAAGCTAGAAATTCTTTTTTTTGGGGGGGGCTGAAATAAAATTTTAATCTTTAATATCTATATCTTTATAGTTTTTAAAGGATTAAATTAAATTTTCATAATTTTAGGGGGAACAAAGTACAATTTCACCTTAACTAATTTAAAATTTTCTAAATGGCCAAGACAACAAATTTCCATTTTAGGGGGACCGGGGCCCCTGTCAGCCTCCTTGGATTCGCCTATGATCGAATCCATATCCTCTTGCACTGATAACAATAATAATGTCAATCAAGCTAAAACTCAATTGATAATAATTAAAGAGTCTGATGGAGTATAATCGAGTAAATCGCACGAAATTAAACTCGAATCAACTATTATTTTTTCCAAAATTTAATACAGACTCTATTTGATTATATTGAAAGTGGAATTTTACCAAACAAAATAAAAATTTTCCTCATTATATATGTTTTCTGAATTTCTTTTATTTAACATATGTCACACGTAAATTTTAATAAGTAGTGATTTATTTTTTGACCAATAATTAAGGGTTGTTGTAATTATATATGTTTGTTCACCAAACTAGTCCCTTAATTCAACTTATTAAACCTATATTTTTGAACTATATACTACGTACGTATAAATGATCAATGAACCAAGTCACCTTTTTCAGAAGAATATTCTAACAATGCATGCCAACTTTTGTCCAACACTCGACCCACCAATTAATTTACACCCAAAGAGAAAGAAAAACCAAAATTTTAGGTATAACATTAACACATTTTATAGTTGTTTAAGTTCGGTGGGATTCAAAATAAAGTTCGTTTGTATTTACAAATGATTAATTTTAGTTTATCTTTTCACATTCGTTTTATTGTTTATGTCCGGAGTTTGTAGCATTCCATTCCAACAGTTTCGTCTCTAAATTTTAAACATGTGTTATTTTCATGAGATTATGTGATTTGCCACTGCACCTAAAGTGGTATTTAAATTTAATATTTAATAATTTATTTTGTTGGGTATTAAATTTTTTAACATAAATGCTTATTATTTTTAATATTTAAACTATTATTGAAGGTATTTATTGAGTTAATGTTCGGAGTGAACTGGATGCTAATCCAATAGGAAAATGATTAAAAGACCCTTACGTTACAAAGTGACCAATATTAATACGAAGGTGTTTTTGTTTCTATTTTGTGATTACTCAGATAGTCTTTTTGTAATTTTTTGATACTTGTGGTTATTCATACACATATTTGTAACTTATCACACTTTTAAAAAAGAAAAATTTATTATGATGAGTTCTGAACCTAAGACATTAATTTCCAAAATTTAACCATCTTAATTAAGGTCACGTTTTCTAAATATAAACTCCTTATAAATATATATATATATATGTAAGTTTTTTTCACCCAAGTGTAATCTAATTTATCTTATAGTGTTATATAATATTATAGATCTACTTTTTATTTTATATAAATTACATTATATATATAAATGCATAATTAGAAAACCGAATCAAGGTCAAAGTTGAGCATTGAATGATGGAGCCTAAGCCCGAGTAATATTTCAAACAGGCCTAAGTTTTCTTGCTGAACTTATTTTTTGAACTTAGTACTTTTTCCTACCTTTTTCAAATATTAAATTCAATTTTGGATTTAAATAGATAATCTAACTCATAAATAGATTTAATTTTCGTCATTGTTTTCAAAATCGGACCGATCAAAATACCAATCTAAAATAAGGAGTTAAATCGATTGACTTATGAACTGATTGAGCCAGCAATCGAACCAGCTGAACCAAATTGATTAGGTTGAAAACTAATTATTTAATCGATTTAACCATTAATCCGGCTCCCAAAACCTTATTTACCGTAGACACATTTGATTAATTATAACTGTTATAATTATGATTATATGAAATTTTAATTCCAAAATTATTATTTATTTAACCTATAATTACTGTGTTACATATCTTAGATCACAAACATCAAGACCGTTATGAAAACCACCAATCCCATAATCCTGGACCCATCTTTACTTAAAACCAAACCCATCCAGCGGTCTAAAACATAACACGTAATAACATAAAAATACATCTACACCGTTCGATTTTAAACAGTTACATATTGCATGAACTCGCGATCCGACTCGATCCCGGCCATCGTTTCTGGCGCCAAAACCACCTCTAAATCAACGCTACCGTTCCCTTCCCGCCCTGGAAAGGCGGAGATCTTCCCATCAAATTTATTAGCTCCGCCACTCCTAACTGCCAACGGCCGACCCCATCCAAAATCATTGTCGTACATCGGAAACCTCGGTGAACTCCCCATCGTCATCGAAGCACCATCGAAATTTCCCAACGGAAAACACCGCGGATCCTTTTCCCAATTACAAATAAAACGACGAACTGTCTCGTCGTCATGAGCTTTCACGCTTTCGTTCAATTGCTCGGCGCACCACCGTATGTCACGTGACGTGACGTCACCGGCCGATGCGTAAGTCGGAATGCTTTGAATTGCGTTTCCGAAATATAAAGGATCCATTTTTGGGTTCAACCTGTGACGGCAATTCACCGCCATTCTAAACGTCGTCGTTTTGCTAGCCGGAAGTTTCCTTGCTCGTGTGACTGCTCGCCATAGAAGAGCTGAGAGTGATTGAAACGATGAAATCTCCGGCGTCGTTGAAACGGCGGCGCATTTGAAAATTTTTTCGAAAATTCCCGGTAAATACTTGTCGTTACTTTGTTTCCCCATAATTTCAACGGCGTTGAAGTTGAAATCGCCGGCGGTGAGTTGAAACGCATCGTTTTTGTTGTTAACTTTAGCTTTAAGTTCCATTATAGCTTCTCTGCTAAAACTGAAAATTCTCTCACGTAATGGCTCGTTTTCGTTAAAAGTAACTTTGGGTCCTCCTTCCGGTACTCGCAAAACCGCAGACGAAATCAAAACCGATTCCCGTGAAAAATCCGGCCGCCGGGAAATTTTT
Organism: Gossypium hirsutum; assembly: GCF_007990345.1. Taxonomy (NCBI): domain Eukaryota; kingdom Viridiplantae; phylum Streptophyta; class Magnoliopsida; order Malvales; family Malvaceae; genus Gossypium; species Gossypium hirsutum. Next base: position 65,121,227 of record NC_053446.1, read on the forward strand.
TCAACGCTCTGGTTATTGTTATTACTAACTTTCCGGCAAATTTCAGCAAAAGTATTGAAAAAGTTCCAAAACGACGTACCGTCAGTCACCGCATGGTTAACTGAGCACCCAATAAAAACCCCATCAGCTAACTCAGTGAATTGGACCGCCATGATCGGTTTATAATGTCCTCGATAACTCACCGTTTTATCAAAGGTGAAAAACTCTTTAACCAACTCCGGTACATGAACCGGACCGATGACGTCACGGATGAACTTGGTGTCACATTTGGCATGGTGGAATTCAACGCCGGCGTCGTTACAAGTAATGTAAATGTAACCATTTGGGTCTGTGTAAAAACGGCCGGCGAGAGGAGGGAAAAACGACAGCGTCTTGGACAAGGATTGTTTGAGAAGGGAAATCAGTGAATTAATGGGGATTGAAGGGCGAGTAAAGAGGCAACCTTTTTGAATGTAATGGCAAGATAGCATAGGAAGATCGGAAACTGAAAGCTTGAGGTCTTCAAGGTTTGATTTTTGGTCTGGGAAAATCATGGTTTTTGAGAGAAGAATCAACGGAGAAGAAGGCATTTTTTTGTCTTTAAAATTCCGGGTTTTCTTTTTTCAGTTCACTGGGTGCACTGGTTATGGATTTGAAGATTGTGAATGGAGGGCAACTATTTATAGAGATTTGGGTGCATGAATATGGTAGATTTGGGTTTGTTTTTCTTTCTTTCTTTTTAATTGATTGATTGAAAAATCAGATGGATTATTTTATTCTATAATTTGACAGGGGAAAAAGAATGGATATTTTTTTGTATAGTGAGTTGGCAAGTGAGTTGAGGTATAAGTCAATTCTCCTGTCTCCATCTTTTCTTTTTGGAAATATTTTTTCCTTTTAATCAAAAGATTTTATCTCAAATAATTGCAATAATTTCAAATCACTTGTGATTTTGTGAATATGGGATTTTGGTTATATGAGATTTCTTTTTAAAACTAAGTTTTAGATGTAGATGCAAATCCAAAAAAATTTAATCAATTAGTATAGTACAATCCTAAATATATTTGAATTTAGATTAGAATAAATTTTGATAGAATTTAATATAGTAAGACTTAAACTTAATAATAATTTTGGAAAAATATTCACGCATAATCTACACCTAATGTTTTAATATTAACTGTATGTTTACGTTTTAGTCACTCAACTTCAAAAAATTATAAAATGATCATTGAATTATTTGAAACTTTTTATTTTTTAGGTTGTTAAGTGTTTTTTTTTAAATCTGGCGCTAGCGAGTTTTAAGCAACTATTTGACAATCGGTACAATGGATTAGTACCTATTGGCTATTGCCAAGTAGAAGAACATATCTTAGATCCAAGTTAATTTGATGGTTAGTGTCAGTAATTGGAAAAAAAAATTGTTTAGATTTTGGTTTATAGATTTGTAATATTCAAAATAATTTCATGAAAAAAAAATTGATTAGTAGAAGAGAAAGAGAATGAGAGTTTTCGATTGGTATAGGTGGTTGAACAAAAAAGACTATATATCAACAATTTTAACAATCTAATGACATAAATAAAAGCTTTCGAATAGTTTAATAACTATTTTATAATTTTTTAAAATTTAATAACCAAAACGTAAATTTAATAATATTTTAATAAGATTATATTAATTATTTTTGTTGTCAAAACCTTAATCATACTAAGATTTCATTTGCATAAGTTAGATTGAATTATGAATTGTGCCAATATTTGAAATTAAGAAGAAAACATATATAGCAAGACGCCATTTCCCAATATAAAAAAAATATAGAATTTATTTTTAAAAATAGTCATATTACAATATATATTTAGGAAAACACATAAATAAATATATATTTTAAATAATTTTATCATAGGTTCTGAATATATCTGGCTCATAATACTTAAAATTACCCACAATCCCCCCCAACTCATAAATAAGATAATAATATGCTTCATGCATTCAATCCTATGTGCTCCTACATTGGTAACAATACCCATGCCAGTCGAGCTAAAACTCAACCGACATTTATGTATATATCTTTTAAGAGAGAGTCTTTTTTTTTTAAGTTTATAGTAATGGTACAATTAAAGCAAAAATATAAATACAAATCCCGAAACAGTAGAGTTAAACTATTTCAACACAACCGTGCATAAAGATGTCCGAACAAGTAAAATCAAATTATTACAACACAAATAGATTAAGAATTGGAAAAATTAAGACAAAAACGGCTAAATCAAACAACAATCCATACATAGGGAGACTTTGAAATCTACACGTATAATTAAACATGATGAATTTCGAACACGAGTATTTATACATCAAAATTTCCCTTTACTTTATAAAACCTCAGCAATTAGTCCTTTTAACTTTTAGGGATTCGGTCCTTAAACTTTATGAAATTTGAAAAATTAATACACTAAAGTAATACTATTAAATCCTACTCTTAAATTATTGACTTAGGAAATAAATATATACATAAGAAATTAACAAAAAGTCAACAGTTTAATAAATTATACCCAACAAATTAGTAAAATGTAGCACTTGAAATTCATGTGTTTTTCACCAATATTTTGGTAAAATATGATAACCAAATTTGGAAAATTTATAGTAAAAAAAATATAATTATTTAAGTTAAAAAGTAAATTTTTTTAACTATTTCATTATAGGTTCTGATCACATCTGTTTTCTTTAACACAATAACTAGAACTACCCGTAACCCTTCCCTAACCCATAAATAAGATGATAATACGCTTCAACGCAATCGAACTCATATCCTACTGAATCGACAATAATACTTATATCAATCAAATTAAGACTCAATCGACTCGAGTTAAAAACTGTTACTATCTCTACAAACTTAATTTTTTAAAAATATTCTGCAATCAATATATCCACAAATTTCAGATAGATTCCATATTCCACGGCAAATCAATTTCTTTTCATGCAAAACAGTAAAAAAAAATAAAGAAAAAAAATTTAAGAATCCCACTAATTAAAAGTTGAAAAAATTGGATTGGCTGTCATCCCCTAATACCAAGCAAAGTCGGCTAAGAATCTCAACTGTTTTAGCTAATCTTGAACTGTCTCATCAGATTTAGTTTGGTCCTTAATTATTTATTATCTATTGTTTTATAGTACCCTTAATATTTATATTACTAGTGTCTTTTTCTCTAATCATTTAATTTACTATTCAATTTAGTCCACTATTTTATAAAAAAGGTCGGTCCATTTAATCCCTTTTTTATTTCTCGCGTGTGGGATTTCGTTTATAGTTTATTATTAAGTGCTTTTAAAGGTAATTTACTCATTAGCTAATTAATTAGTTATTAAAAATTGGAAGGACATTTTGATATATGCCACATGTGTGACAGTTCAAGACCAACCCATGAAGGATTTTCACTTGCTTTGATTCACTGGTTCTGTCATATTAAAATATTTTATATCACTATGTTCTAGAGGGTGGGGGATTATTAATGGAGTGAGAGAGTTGAGCAGTGAACCTTGGCATCATCAAAATTACCAGCAGATGACAGTTCAATAACAGCCATATACATATTTCAAACATGTTTCTAAGTGCATTATATTTGGCTAACATTCAAATTTTTGGAATGTGTTGAGCTCCTTCCAACATATTGGTATATGACCCACTTTTATTTTTATTTAATATTTGATCAAGTACTTAAAAGAAATATCAAGTTGCTCTGGTCAAAGGGCAATGTTGAGGGACAAAGGACGTAGAAGGAGGAAATGGCGATTTAGAGCTGTGGGAGGAAGAATAATAAGAAGCTTTAGGATGGTGGGGTTCAATGAAGAAGAAAGGTAGTAAGAGAAGCATAAGCCCCTTCTCAGCCTTGGATCTTGACACGTGTTTGACATAGGTCCCATTATGGTTCGCCACTTACGTAGCACAATAGTGTTCTAGATAGGCAATAATGAGATTGAAATAAGTTAGATAAGATTCCACGTGTGAGCCATGTAGAGGACGGTTTACACTTATCTTTAGTAAGGTAGATCAAACGAGCTCTACGTGTCGCAAATATGCATGTCTATGAAGCTTGATCTTGATTAGAGCTATCCATGGGTAGAGACGAATCTAGGGGGGCTGGCAGGGGCCACGACCCCCTTAAAATGGAAAATTACTATTTAGGCTCTTAAATTCTTTTTAAATTTTAAATTAGTAAAGGTAAAATTGTACTTTGGCCCTCTTAAAATTATAAAAATTTAATTTAATCCTTTAAAAATTATAAAGATATAGACTATAAAAAATTAAAATTTCATTCGACCCACCTAAAAACTTGTTCTGGCTTCACCCCGTCCATGGGTTAAGTGATCCATTTGACCTGACTCAACTCTGTCCGACCCAATTTGACTCGTCCAATTAAAATGTAAATAAAATGGTTTTTAAAATATTTAGAATGAATAGCTCAACACATGTGTATTTAAATTGAAGAAAACAGTGATGGGCCAAATTAAATTAATGAGAAATGAGTTTGCCCCCACGAGAAGATGACAAGCAAGAGAGACAGTGAACCCTTTCACAATGAAAACAAAAACAAATAAGCCCCCTTTGTTCATGGTACCTATACTTTGATGTTGATAGCTTAATTAATTAATTAATTAAATTTGTAATCACGACTACTAACAGAAGTCAAAGTATCAACTTCTTTTCATGTTAGTTCACGATAATTATTGGGTTTACAGTGTAAGCTTTCGTTCATGTACCTAACATATAATTTTTATTTTATCTTTTTTGCATGGATTCCCTTTTTACGTTCTTTGAACTAGGGAGTACTGGTCGGCCCTACTCCTTGTGTTGGTTCAGGGTACCAGCTTTTTGAGGAACTTTAAGAAATGAGTGAGGATGTCGACCTTTTAACTAACTTCAATGTAATTTGATTTAAAAACTATGTTTATACATTTTCTTTTTATAATACATTCAACAGGTCTAATTTGGGGATAGAAGAAATAGGTATGAAAAGTGAGATTTGAATATTAAATTCATTTTGAAAGCAATGGAATAGACAACGGGCATGCAGTGGTTTTGGCTCTCAAATTGTCTATTCTCAAAATGGCAAATATGTTTTTTAGTCCGTCCTTTTGAAATTTATGAATGGAACAAATTAGTATAATGCTAAAGATACAATTTGCCACTCTAAAAGTTAATGTTTCATCTCTGGCCCCTCAAAGGTAATTTTTTGGCTTTGCCCTTGGTTGAAAGTTGATATAAATTTGTTGACAAAGGCTTCGTGAACGTATCATGGTTTGCGTATATAACTGTTACCAAAGGGCACAAAACAAGTCGAGGTGATCGTTTGAGTAAGTCGAGGTTACTCAACCCATTAGTATTGGCTCAATTCTTGGAACATTGTGGAAAATCCATCTACTTGAAGCCTAGTGGCCCAGTAAAACACTCTAACAAATTCTAGTTACCAAGGTAATTTTGTAATCCTAAGGATAAAATTATTGAGAGTTTAAATTCCTTAGAACTTTATCTTGTAGATAGATTTGAATCTCAATCATTGATGTAATTTGATTTATACTGTTGGATGTAGGGGAACTCAACAAAAATAGAAGACTTCCCCACCTCATTTGTAATCACTTAATCTTGTAATTGTTCTTTACTCAGTAATCAACTTGAGAGCATTTACTCAAGCTGTGCTTTCTTTCTGATCATCTTGCTTACTTTGCTTAGTTACTTTCTAATATTAGTGCCTTAGAAAATTCTCTTTGAGATTCTCAAATTTTGAGATTCAAGCTGCGACTTAGGCAAATTTAAAGCAAATTCACTCCCCAAGGCCACGTGGTGTGTTAGGCTAAAGTCCTGGCCTGTGATAAATGCATCTACAACTTGGTCCACAACTGAGCCATAGTTGACTTGAACCAACCCTTCTATCACTTTTTTACAGACAAAACCAAAGGTCTAGTTCAAGATGCTTTAATCTGGAACGCTGAATAGGGTTGACTGATTGAGGTACTGCACTAGTGTTATTACACCAAATCAGAAGCACATAAGAAAGATTGATACATGGCATTTGCAAGCTTTTGTACTTAACTTCAACTGATAATCAAGAAACTCCCTATTACTTGAAGCTTCAAGCAATTGGGTTACCTAAAAAAGAGAGGCAATGACCAATAGTAATCCTGCGGTCATTTATAATACTTTTCTAATTTGAATTAGAATAAACTATGAGATTTGGTTCAGTAGTCAAAATGGAGATTAATGCATGGTGTAATGTTTTTTGAAGTAAGAAAAGGGTGTATTTTACATATTTCCAAAAAGCTTGTCTAGTGGCTCTTACAAAAATTAGCTGACTCTATTGATATTGTAATCGATGTTTAGTTGAGTTGTGTATATTTGGCATTAGGATGTAGAACACCATTTGTAGCTAATATTAGTGGGGCTATGATCATGGGTGTTGAAGTATAAGTTGCATCAAACATGTTTATCTTTTGAAGTAAGTCAAGTATATGCTTTTTTTTTTGCTAAGAATTAATCCTCCTTGGGTAGGCTAAATATCTATGCCAAGGAAATAATTGAGATGTCCTAGGTCTCTTAAGGACAATTTCTAATTGATGGCAAAAATAACTAAGTTAATCTCCTCAATGTTAGCATTAATTATCACGATGTCATCAATGTAAACCATTAGAAAGATCTTAATGTTATTAACATGTTTGATGAAAATGAGGGATCAAAACATGATTTAATGAAGTCAAGTGTTTTCAAAAGATAGTTATTCAAATTTTTGAACCAAGTTTAGAGGCCTAGTTTAGGCCATATAAAGATTTGTAGAGGTGACACAATAGTGGTCATCCATTAACTTCCATCTACTTAATCCTTAGAGACCGGTTTATGTATACCTCCTCAACCAGGTTACCATTTAAGAATGCGTCATTAATGTCAATTTTCTAGAGAATGTAATTGTGTAATAGTGCTAGGGTGGAAAATGTTCATACTATCACTAGTTTGACATTAAGGCTACGTATTTCTTGGTAATCAAAACTAGGATGTTGTGAATAACTTTTTGCAATAAAGAAAAGGCCTTATGTCTTGCTATCGAACAGTCAAAAATTTTTTTGAGCCTAAAAATCCATTTGAATCAAACAAGAGTGCAATCTGGGGTAAGGGTACAAATTCATGTGCTAGTTTTGGTCAAAGAGACAAGCTTATTATGTATTGGATTTCTCCACTCCCCTAATTTTATAGCATCATGAATTTAAGTTGGTTCAAAGTATGTCATCTAATATTAGAACGTTATTAGTTTAAAGATCTCAATCTTGACTTGAGTGACCATTAGGTGTATGGAATAGCAAGGTTAAGGCTAAGGCTGTATAGTGGTGATGCTTGTGGAAAAGGTGATTAAAGATAGGGTGAGTATATGTTTCAAAACTTATTAATATTAGTTGAAGATCCGTAAATGATTGTTGACGATTAATTCATAAAACCCTTGGAAAAGATGTTGAGTGCGACTCGATACGTAGAAACGAAAGTAAAATAGTAGAATTACAAAAAGAATTGAAAACTGAACTTGAATTGAAGTAGAAAATTTTTTGAACAACGAAACTACAAATAAAACCTTAGATATAAGAATAAAAAAATTTACTAATCCCCAAAAGCTCCCTAATAAAGTCCTGAGCACCAGTATTTATAGTAGCGTTGTTAGATGACCAAATTAGGTCAAATAAAGGCTAAATGTGTTAATGAAGGTTATGCAAAATAAAAACACCCTCAGTTGATAATTGAGCCTCGTCGAACTGGTGTCGCAACACCTTATAGCTAGTGTTGTGACATTGGACTTTGAATGTAACACCTCTTGCTTCAAAGTTGGTTGTCACAAAATCGAAGTGCTAATGCTCCCTTTGAGGTTTGAAGTTTTTTGTCGCGACATCCTCTCTGAATGTTGTGGCATCCGGGGCAGCCCACTGATTAATTGACCTAAAATGTCGTCCTATACACTCAACCAACACATTAGTCCTTCCTTAGGCCTAGATTGGCTAATAGGTCATAAAACACACTAAAAAGCTTATTTTTTGAATTCAAATGTAAAACTAAATAAGTTCATAAACTAAATAAAAAGATAACAAGTTGCTCGATTACAAGCTCATTAAGTGTTGAAAAGAGCTTAATTTGTCACAACGAATTGTGGCAGATCAGACTTGATGCATCATTTGTTATGTAACACCCGAATTTCTAATAACTCAAAAATTAAAAATAAGTGAAGGACTAAATTCGAAAGAGATCGCAGGTTAGTGGCTTCTATTGGAAGGAATGGGAAAGTTAGAAACCAAATTGGACATGGTTGAGAACCAATTCTGGTTCGGCTAGAATGCAACCTACCGGTTCTTTAGTGGGAGACATAATAATAGCACATGAAGGGCTATAAATAACTAGGAAATGACTTCTTAAGGATGATTTTCTTTTCGACTTTGTTTTATTTTCTCTTCTTCACCTTCTTCGATAGCTTAAAGAAGGAATAGCCATGGAAGGTTCTGTATGGAACAGACTTCATGAGGATAGAGATGGATAAGTAGAGAAACCAGAAAGCTGGTAAGATTTTAGCCCTTCTATGTACATAAAAGTTAAAGGGATAAAGTTATGGACTTCAGAACCATTTTATAGGTTCTGCATGCTTACTAAATTTTAAGTTTTTAAGATGAAATACAAGTTTAAATAGTATATTTTTTGTTGTAATGCTTAGCTGCTAGGAGAATGAAAGCTCTAGTGTTCGAGAAAGTTAAGCTGTGGAAACGATAAAGTTTCAGGTAAGCTCTAAACTCCAAACCTATTGAAATGATCTATGCTATCTGAGTATGCCATGTTTGCATAACATGAATATTTATAGATGCATGTCAGTAAGCATAAAACGATCATATTATAGTGTACATCGCATAACCATGAAACATGATGATATGTGTACACTTTGCATGATTATAGGAGAAACCTCTTTGGGATAAATAAAGTTAGGAAGGCAAATAGGGAGTGAACTGAAGCTTCGGGCCTTACGAAAGGATAACTACGGTGTTTGAGCATTTATGTTAGGTGGTGTAAAAGAGGTAATGAGAGGAGGATTAAGGAAATGAGAATCGTGGAAAGGTATTTATTACAACTATGGTATCGACTAGTCCTTTAGGGTGATACCGTAAAAGATGCTATGGTAGTCTAGTATGTGGTACATAGCCTAAGACCATGGATGAAAGACACCATGACGGTATGGTACAAGGTACAAGGTATATAGCATAAGACTATAGATGATAGATGCTATGACAACTAGGTATAATGAGTAAGACCATGGATGAAAGACTCCGTGGCATTATATGATAGTACGCTAGGATGACAGATCAATGTAAGACCATGGATGAAATAATCCATGGCATCCACAGAGATAGTCCGCTGAGACAATAAACACAGAACAAAGATAGTTCACTGGGACAGTAAACACAAAATAGATAGTCCATCGCGACAATAAACACAGATAGAGCTTGTCGGGACAGTAAACACAAAGTAAGTATGCCAAGATAAGAGAACGAGGTAAGAAAGGTGTAAAACCATAGCTTGGCTACGACAACCTATTGATTTTTCCAGTAAATGAATGTGGAAAGTCCGCAGGGATCTCAAGTGAGGGGTATACTGCCAGTGTGACAATTATGAGAAACCACGTATATGGGAGAAAAGTTTAATGAGAGATGTGAGTAAGAGCAAGCGAAATGAGAAAATGAAAGGCCTCTCGAAGGATAGACGTGAAAGCCGATAAGACATATGGGTGAAGACCCAACAAGAATTAGAGGAAGATAGGCCATGCGAGAGCTGGCCAAATTATGAAAAGGTAAGAAGGGAAATTGTTCGATGACGAAGTGCAAGGATCTGTCATGAAGAGCCCTTAGAGAGAGCTCAAAAAAGTTGTATACGAGTAGCAAATCTCGTGGTAGGGATGAAAACTCCACTCCTAAGATAAAGATTCTGTCCAAATGACATAATGTCTGTCAAGACTATTCCTTATTGAGGGAAGTCTAATGCAGGCACACCACTGAAATGATAGCCCAGTAGGGTGGTATTAGTATGGGTTCACCTGAGTGGCAAGGTCTGCTGTAAAGTCAGCATAATATGGAAATGTCAACGAATCCTGTGGGACTAAGGTATGGATAGAGGGAGTCCGCCAAGGACTAGAAGTCTACCAAAATAGGTAAGCCATAATGACCTTTAGGCGGAAACACGAGAGAATTACCATTTATGTATATGATTGTAAATAGGTGTACAACCAAGTAAGTTAGAGTTTAACGGACACCTTGTTTGCAGTGTGAATGAAAGGAAGAAATGGCAAGAAGTAAGGATAGGTTTCACTGATAGGGCGAAGAATCTGAGATATGGTTGAGTCTGACCAGATGAAGGTCTTAAAGCGAACCAAGTAGCTCGGAGGATCGAGTGGAGTCCGCCACCCTGATAGATAACACTCCTCTTGAGCGAGTAGGGAGTAAATTTTATGATTAGTCATTTTATAGTTGTTACCCTCGTATGATGGGGTTTAATTATGGTGCAACGAAAGAACTCACTAAGTTAATTTAAACTCACTAATAAGCGACTTCGCTTTGGAGTCAAATAGTTGTAACCTGTTAATGCCCCTATAGTTTGGGCTTCGTTGTAACCGAATAGTCCAATTAGAGACAGAAACCTTAAGGGACTAAAATTATTCAGTTAAGCTTAAGATCTTTGTTGTAAGATTTATTATTAGTTTTACTTTAATCTATTTTAAAACAGTTAAGTAGATAAAAATTAAATTTAAATTAGCCTGGTACATTTCTGACGCTTTGAACCGAAATCCGGTGAACATGTTGGGCTAGGGTTGTTATATGTTAGGCGATTGTAGCAAGGTCTATTTCTAACGAGCTCTAGAGCCAAGTAGCATATTGCATACTTTATGAAGGTTATAGAGTTGTTGGCTAGATGTAATGGCAACAATTAGAAGTTAATATTAACTTGGTAACCCAATTAGGATGGTAGAGATATGCATGGTTTTAACATGTTTTACCTCATGCTTATATTAGGTAGACATGCGATATGTTCTTATTGGTTGAGTATGTTACATGTTTTTTTTTAACATTCTTAACTTGTGGACTAAAATCTATAACGAAAGAAAGATTTAGATACCAAAATAAGATAAAAATAAATTTAAATACCAAATAAACAGGAATAATATAATTTCAAAGGCCAAATCTTGACCTAAGCCTTCAAGCATTTAATATACTTGAGTGATTTATTTGGACCAAGTTCAAATATTAGAGTCAACATTTTTACGAGGATTTTACCTAGATATTACCACCGACTTGGACAACATTAGGCTCAAATCATAAAACGAATGAGGACACCTATGGTTATGAAAAAAAAAGTCATTTAACCAATATATAGTTCAAAGAAGTAGAAATGGAGTTCTTCCCCAAGAACTCAGAACAAAATTCAAATCTTGAAGTCAATATAACTAAGAGAGCTTTATTTAAATACCATCCCTAACTTAAACATAATTATACTCAAACTATAAATGAACAAAGTTAAAAAAAAACTATTTTCTAATTTTAAAAAATCTAATTATTATTAATCCTTCTTTAATGTAAGCAAATACACACCAAGTCACCATATCGATGACGAGAGATAAGAGGTAATGAACCTTTTTATGAGACAAAATTCATGGTACCTACTGCTTAATATGTATATATGATGTTGATTGATAGCTTAGTTTCTTTGCTTAAATCCAATGGGTCTGAAAGTCGTAAAAGCAAAAAAAAAAAAAAAAGTCTATAATAATAAGGTAATAATTAGCATTCATGTACCCAAAACAATAATATTTTATGAATTTTAGTGTATAAATTTATATATAGATAATAAATTAATTGATAATAATTTAATAAAAATTTTAAAAATACATTTTTTTTGTTTTCAATAAGATAACATTATCAAATTTATTAATGGTATATAAATTAATATATATAATGCAACCGGTTAAATTTTAGCTCAATTGACGTGAATTTTTTAGTCAATATAGGAAAACGTGGATTTTAGTGCGCTGAAACGTATTATCCTCCTATTTATAGGATAATTTTAGATATTATATCAAGAAAATAGATATGATCAAAATCTATAATGAAATTAATCAAAAATATAGATAACATGAAATACAAATAAAAGATAGGAATATAAACTTTGCATTGATTCCCATTTGATTATGAAAGCAGTTTCATAAGATGATTGTGGAATATACATTTCAAATACAATGATTCAGTGGCTGTAATGGCATTCATTGGAGATACGTGGACGTATTCCTTTTCCAATGCTATCATATTATAATTTGACATTTATATATTATTAAATTAACATTATCTTATTCCAAAACATTGAATATGGTAAATAAAATTTTCAAATCCCACGTCATATGTGCATTATTATTTTAATAATTTAAAAAATAAAATTTAAAATTTTAAGTAAAATTTGAAATAATTGGATAAATTTTAAAATTTTATATAAAATTTTTAAGTAAGAGAATAAACCTATGTAAAATTTTCATAAAGATAAATAATATTATGTAAGAAAATAAAAATATATTTTGACTTATTAGTAAAAAAAAAAAACTCCCAATTGAGTCTTAACTCAATTGAAATAGACATTATTGCCAATATGAAGCATATTGACGACATGTTGCAGCCACATGTACATCATGCTAGTGTTTTACATGTCGAAAAATATTTTAAAAATAAAAATACCTTTAAAAAAAAATCACATCTAGGATGAACTTGGACAACTAAACAATCACTAGTCCAATTTCTGATTTGGTTCTTTAGATAATTACTAGAAATTTACAATAAAATATAAAAAATTATGGAAAATTATTAATAATTATAAGAGGTTATAACAAATATTAAAAACATTAAAAATAATAAATATGTTTAAAAACTATTAAAAACTATGCTTTGAATGAATTGTTGTCTAGAAGAACTTTGACAACAATTTTTACAGGCTCATTCTAAGTGTGATTTTTAATCATTTTTAATGATTTTAATAAATTTTTATAATCTCGTATAATTCTTAACAAATTTTAAATAATTTATAATTTTTATATATTTTAAATAATTATTTAAAAAATCACATCTAAGATGAATCTAGACAAATGGCTGTCTAGGTTCATTAGAATCTCACAACCTTTTGTCCAAGTTCTTCCTAGATGCATTGACCATTGAATAATTGTTGACTTCCCCACCTACATATGATAAAATGAACAAAGACATGTACTTTTTTTAATTTAATTGTTTGTTCAACGTACTCTTTTACTTTATTTGGCCGCTAGAAAGTATTGTATATATAATTTGGGGCAAGAAAAAGAAAAGCATTTTGGATGATGTGATATTATTTTTGTCTTTTTTCCCAATTTAAGATATTGAAAAATGATATGTGCATGGATGGCTTTTGTTCACCCCCAACAGACCAATTTTTTTTTTTAATTAAAAAGTTGGAACTTTTCAATATTAAATTCCATGGATAAATCACGAGATAAGGGGTCACATTCTTTTTACGAAGGACTGAAGGTTTTGATGGCCTGAATATGGTCCGTTCCAGTCACTATACATATGTTTATCATAATATATGACATGATGCCATTACACGAATTAAATACTCTAATATAAAATCAGTGAAAATGATAATTTTATTTTTGGTATTTTACAATTTTGAGGGTTAGTGCTCACACGTACCTCACGTTATACGCGTACACACTTTATCTGTTTAAAGGGAGTTATCCAATTAAAAATCTACACTTGCTCTTGTAGCAGCTCAAACTCGCATAAATTTTATGACTGAATAGCCTTCAATGTTCAAGCTAAACATGAGAGTTCGTAACTATTAAATTTATTTCTGTTATCTAATGTAATTATTTAACTTTTTTTTATCAAAATAATAATTAGATATTATTTTGCATTAATTTAGCAAATTAAATTAAAAATGTTACTAAATTTATCATAAAAAAATATAAATCATAAAAATCAAATTAAAAAAAAAAAGCTTTGAAAATTTGTTTGGAGGCCAAACACAAATTTATCATTTTCTAGACATTAATTTAAGATCAAAATAAAAATTTTAAAAACTCAAAAGAGTTTAAATTATTTTTACAAAATAGGGGTCAGGATCCCTACCAGTTCCTAAATTCACCCTTATAGATGACATCCTCTTAGCTCTCTTTGTTTAACATAAAGGCTAGAAGTAAAGGATTTAATAAGTTCTACTTTATTATGGTTCTAGCTTCTTTGTTATGCTGACAATCGAGAATTAATCGTTCTACTTTAATTTAATATAATTATAAAAAAGAAAAACTCACATATGACATTCTTTTAGCTTCTCTTTAGTTAATATAACAATAGAGCTAGAAACTTTTTTAGGGGGACTGGAATTAAACTGTATATTTTTATTATAGTAAATAATGTAATTTCACCATTTAAATAGTCTACATCTTTTTAATATTTAGAGGATTAAATAATTTTTTTATCATTTTTGAGGGCCAAGTGTATTTTTACCATTACTAATTTAAAATTTTTATAAATTATAAAAAACCTAAATAAAAAATTTTCCATTTTAGGGGGGATCGAGGCCCTTGCCAGCCCCCTAGCTCCGCCATTGAGTTAACTGAAAAACTAAACTGTGCCTTTTCAAAAACTAGGAGACTTAATAAGTTCAAATTTAGTTATGGTTCTAATCCCTCTACTATGTTGACACCTGGGATTTAATTGCTCTACTTTAATTTAACATAATTTGGAAGAAAACTCACACGTGAAATAACTCAAACTTGATATCTTACTCCGAACTTTACTATTAAACTAAAACATTTATGATAGATTACTAACTCTTTTACATAAAAAAATAATTAATTAAATATAATCTTCATGATAAATTAATAAATTTCTCAACTCTTACTCTTCAAGTCTCAGCAGCCATTAATACTATATTATATCTTTGTTGTGGAATTATAATAGTATCTTTTGACAAAATATCCACAAGATCTCTTAATCAGCTCTAGTCTTTTGTAATATTTCATAAATTATATATAATTTTTATGTAATTTTGATGGAAGGAAATAGCATCCTTGAAAGCTAGATGTATATCACTTTTGATTTTATTTTAAGTTTGAACTGTTTTCTATGTTTTATATACCAAATTTCCAATCAAATTATGTACTTGGTCTATTCAGATTATTCACCTCTTTGAAAATATACAGTTGATGTACCATTTTTGACTGTTCTTAGGAATGGATTTTAGACTAAAGCATTTTCTTTGAGCTTTCCTTTAATGGAGAACACTGTTTTGTATTCCATGTAATGTTCTAGAAATTTTCATAATTTTCTTTTACAATAGTGAGAAGATATACTATAACTATACCAAATTTTTTGTTTGTTTTATTTAATATTTTTAAACAAAATAATAATTTTTTTCCTGTTATTTTTTGACATAATGCTTAAAATTATCCATAGGCCATCCTCAACCCATAATGCGCTCGAACTCACGTCCTCCCACATTAACAATAATTAAGACTCAATCAGCAAAAAATTGCAAAAACAAAAATTAAACCACTTCTCACTTCAAAAAGGTGTTGAATCATTATCACTTACAATTTTAAGCAGCCATAATTCAAAATTATATAAGATTTATCAAAATATATCACATGAAATGTATTTCTTAGGCCCAATTATGAATTTTTTACAAAATTGTTTCTTTCTTTTCTTTTGGGTTATATTTTAAATTCAATGATTTCGTCTAAAAAATTTATATTGAAATTGATGTTTTGATTCATCTAAAAAAGGGACTTTTTATTTTTTCAACAATATAAACCAAAACATTAGCTAGCTCCAAAATTTAGACCATTTTGTCTTTGATTTTGTCATTAATTAAAATAAATTAAAATAACAGAATTATTTAAGAGAGTATGACTTATATTTGTGTAATTTTTTCGTATATTTTTATATGATTAATATTTTAATAATTCAACGTCATATTTCATCGTCTATTTATATAGATTTTAAGCTATTTTTTATGTAAAAAAATTTAACTATTCAATCAACATTAATAAATGCAGTATTTTAATTTGATCAACAGAGATATCGAATTGGTTCCAAAAGTTACATGCATGACAAGTATAATTATATTGATAAATTTAACAGTTGAATTGTTAAAATATTAATCGTACAAAAAATAAAATAGTTTTACACCAGTGTAACTGGAATCTTCCCCATTATTTAAACTTAAATTTAGATTGTCTTGACTTGTATAGAGCGATGGTTAAAGCTTTTTGTAAATATTCGTTTGACACAGATTCAAACCTTATCACCCCAACTTTAATATTGTACAAGGAAAACCTCAGATTTAATTTTGAAAAAAATGGAAACTACTAAGGACTATGGTTTTATTAAAATTTTGAATTTAATTTATCTACTTTAATTTGAATTAATTTAGTATTTTTATTTTTTATAATGTTATTAAGAGGTCCAAATTGACGATAATGTTAGTCGCTTCCATTAAAATGATGTAACAAAATTTAAACCTTAAGTATTAGCTAGTTTGACATGAAATATTATTATTGGTTGAATAGGGCTTTCCTATGCAATAAAATGATAGTAAAAAAATCCACATAATCACTTGAATGAAAACTAATGATCAAACATAACAATATAAAAGTAGAGAGACCAATTTATGCCAAATTAAGATGATTAAATCTTAAATTTTAAAATAATAGAGGGACCAAAACTATGAAATAATGTTAAATTTAGCCTTCAATGTTTACATTTTTTTATTAATTTGGCCCTTATTTTTTTTAAAGTTAAATTTGGCCCTTAATTATTAAAAAAGAATAGAATTATTGTTTTCTCAACGAAAATTCTGACTAAAATACTATTTTTTTGAATTTTGTGAGCTTTTAAATTGTTGGTTGATGGGGGCATATAAGACAAAATAATGTTGTGTCAGTATGAAGTATATATGGATTACTACGCAAGTTATCATGTTAGCATCGTTAAAAAATTTAATGTGTTAGTTAGCATTTCCGATAAAAAAATGATTTTACTCTTTTTAAAAATTAGTTAATGGTAAAATTTAAATAAAAAACAATAAAGATTAAATTGACAAAATATATAAATATTGAAAACTAAATTTAATATTATCCCTAGTGAAACCAACTTTGTCCATCTCCAACAGACAAAAGGACAAGTGCAAGACTCAATATCTTCTGATTGCGAAATCATGCAAAATTGTCAATGAAGAAGATAAGTCAAGAATCCTTCCCACACTTTGTTGGCTCATTCGATGATTCACTTAACCCAATCTTCATGGCTTTAATGTGGTCCCTTCTTGTCACCATTTGCTTAAACACTATCTTGGTTTAAGCTTTAAAGGAAAAATTAAATATGGGAAGAACCTAATTTAACTAGCTTAATGAGATAGGAGAAAAAGAATTTATAATAATTATATATGTGATGGAGGAATGGTGTGGTGGAAGATGGTTTAAAAAGAAGAAAACATAATAAATAAAGGGTAAATTACAAGAATAGTCATTTAACTATCTAATTCATTCTTTTTGATCATATACTTTTTTTTTTAGTTTTAATCACTCAACTTTTTCAAATTAAATATTTTCGTCACTCTTCTGTTAGTTGTCTAACATAAGTCTAACGTGGACTTTGTCACGTTTGTCATGCTTCTTGAGGAGCTACATTTCGAAGCCAATACCACTAGTAATCTTCCGAAAATTAACATTCTTCATGTATTGCCCTAGCCCTCATCAAGATAATGATCTATTAGCCGAGTGATCATCTTTTTTAGAAAATAATTTTAGTTTTAATCATCGTTATATAAAAAAAATAACCTTAAATAAGATAAATAGATTATACTAAAATTTTCAAATAATTTCTTTGCTTAATCGAAATTTAACACCAGTCAGAATCAAATTAATTGCTACTTGAAATCCTCATTGTAAGAAATTAATCAAGATACTCTATATAAAATATTCCAAAATATAATTTTGGTTGAGCAATGTCCAGTTACAAAATGAATTTTACATGATGTTTATACCAATCACCATGAGGCAAACTTTGTTTATATTAACACAAATTGATACATAGATTTGACGCAATTAAAGAAAAACTTCATGGAAAAATCCAATTTTTTTGGTTACCAACCCTAGAGAAAAAGAATAATGATGTAATACTAATGGCGAGTAAATGCATGAAACCTTTGAAATGCTTGACAAACTAGGCTAATCATTACAACCTTCTTTCCTCTGTAGGTATGAAGAAGAATTTGATCAGTGCAACAACTAGACGCAACCCAGCAAACAATTCCATGAATTTGGCACAATAATTTGAATATATATATATAAAATATAATAAATATGTGTGTGTTTCAACTTGTTTCTGATCAGACAAAGATCAAAAGCCAAAAAAAAAAAAATGCCCATGATTCATTAATATATGAAGATCTTTTTCAAATCTTTATAGTTATTAGGGTCATAGCTAGCTACCTTCTAATATTTACCATGAATTTAATTGATTTATTCTAGCTAGTGCAAATTATGTGTAGCACAAATGCTTATGAAAGTCGTAAACCTATGCTATATAAGTCTAAACCTATGTTATATATTCGAAATAAAATGTCATGCGAGTATATGTTAAATATAAACATGTGGTTTATTTTGACATTTTTTAATATATATTGAAAGAAAAGAAAAACAGATAACAAGTAGCTTGCTACATGCAATGCATGTTGAGCTGAATTGATGATGACCAGTCATTGAAGTTGTCAAGAATTGATTTGTAGAATATAAGTTTCTGAAATAAAGTTGTCGGCATGGCGAATTCTTCCGTAAAAAAGAAAGAAAGAAAAAATCTCTGTGCTTAAGAAAAATAATTGTTATCTACAAGAATGCTCCACAAAAGCTTCAAAAGCAATTAACAAGATAGAATATATATTGATTCGTGGGTAGGGTTGGTTTTGGGATGTTTGAATATGAATAGAGTTAAATTGGGTTTTAAATTTTTTTGGAATATTTCGGTTTAGGTCATGTTTTGATTTGAGTTAGTTGAGTTTGAGGGTTGATTCTTTTAGTTAGGTTATTACGAGTTTCAATTATTCGAGTACTTGCATGAGTCATTTTAGGTTCAACATTTTCAGATATTGAGAGGAAAATTGAACAGGTGGGTAGTGTAGTATTCTTGATGGCAGATTTGAAAGATAATGAAATGGCTTTAACCTTGATGGTAGCAGGTAGTAATCGTGGTGACATGTTTAAAGCTTGGTAGTGAGTTTTAGCTTTGATGTCGAGAATTTGTTTTTTTAATTATAGGAAATGTTTCATTGTGGTATTTTGTAAGTTGTTCCTTTGAATGATGTTCTTGTTGTATTTACAACAGATCAGTTTGAAAGAAGCAATTTTTTTTTTTGAATTTGATTCATTTGAGTTCAAGTTGAATAAATTGAGTCAGATTTTTTAGTATAAGTCAAAATTGTCATATATATATATATATATAGAGTAGGTTCAAGTTCAACAAGAGGCGTGTTAATTGGTTGGACTTGGTCAAGTTTAAATATGATATTAATACATTTTATACTTATTCAAGCTTGGTCTAACAAATATATCCTAAAATTTTACCTAGTCTCACCCATATTTATAAATGACTAACCCAAACCTATTTTAGGGCTGCTTAAATTATTTTTAATTTTTAAAAATATCTATATTATTTTTAATTTCATAATTTAATATAAAACTTAACAAATTCTTTTTTGAAGATCTAACCCAATTGTGAAAGTATTTGAAAGTTCATATATCTATATACATATACACACAAATTGGCTAGAACTACCCATAATCCCACTAATCCTTCAATAGGAGGATAAATGCGCTTCAATGCGCTCGAACCCACATCCTCCTACATAGGCAACAATACCAATACCAATCGAATTAAGACTTAGTCAACACAAATTTTTAATATGTATAGATTATAGTATTACATATTACTATAAATTTATTTCTTGTGTTATAAATTACAAACTTAAGAAATGGATTGAGCTAGGCTCATTTTCAAACCTAATTTTTTTTTGTCAAACTCATTTTCATGCCTAATATTTTTACCCAAATCCTCTTAAATTTCGAACCAACTTTTAGATTTGGACAAGTAAACCCAGGGGCAAAGTCAGGAAAATTTTGTAGGGGGCAAAATTAACTTGTAATTTTTATAATAGGAAAAATGTAATTTCACCATTTTAATAGCCTCTATCTTTATAATTTTTAAAGAATTAAATCAATTTTTTTTATCATTTTTGGGAAAGCCAAAGTGTAAATTTACCTTTACTAATTTAAAGGGTCTAAATGAAATTTTTTCCATTAAGGACTTGCCATCACCCTAAGTACGCCCCTAAGTTCAACTTTGTGAAGAGAAATAAATTTGCCTTTATTATAGTCTACTTATTAATAACTTTCTAAGGATAATTATCCAAACTTAAAATAATTTAAATTTTTGGTATTCAGCACATATGTTGAAAAACGTTTTAAAATTGAAAAACTGAAGTGGAGGCCTACATTTTCACTTTCTTCCCCTGAATCAATTACAACCAAGACTAATAAAAGCAATATTGAGGACCAAACCAAGCTGTTACATTTTTCTTATAAGTGTTGACACCATTTTTTTGACAAAACGGGGTCGACTTGGGTTTTAAAAAATAAAAACGAAAATGGGAGTCGCCACCAATCCTTTTTGATGAGGTGTGATCGGGTCACCTCGAAAAGTGATTGTTTTTAATAAACAATTTAATTTTTATTAAAACAACGATTTTGGTCTACGAAATTCAGAAAAATGGGTTCGGGAGTCGGTTACGCACGAGGAAGGATTAGCACCCTCGATACGCCCAAAATTGGTACCTAGTTGATTAATTAGTGTCTTATTGTCGAAGATTGAAAACTCGAAAAGAATTTAAAAATACGATCCCTCTTTATATTGTGTTATTTTAAAAATGACTCGAATAAATCAAAATAAAGAATGTCTTCTTATCTCGAATTAACAAGATGTCACATCCAGTAAGTTAGGACATGACACCTCGTATTTTTTTGAGAGTAAGCTTGCCTTTTATTTTGTATTTAAACCGCATGCATTTTAATTTTTTAAAAAGGATATTCAGTTATTTAGAATCAACGCGAAAAAAATCGAAGCTCAGTAAGTTAGGGCACGATTTTCTCGAATTTTCTAAATATTGAATATTGCCATTATTATTGAAAGTTTAAAAGGGTATTTGGCCATTTGGTCGAACGAGAAATCGAAACCCAGCACGTTAGGGCACGTTTTCTCGAATTTTCCAAACGCGAAATATTGCCTTAATTTAAAACCTTTCCCTTTTTGAATAATTGCGAGTACAATACTCGAACGAGATGCATTTGTTTTATTTAGGGCAAAATACAATGATTTATTTTTGGGGTGTACAAAATTGAGCGTAACTTCGAAGTGATGAAATGAAATTGAATGATAACGGAACATGGCATAACAATTTACGAATAAAATGATACATCCATGCATGACAAATATACAAGGATACGAATAAGCAAATTATAGTACGCACAACGGCAATGAACACACAACATATCTAATACAAATATCAATAACCTAAACGAACAAAACAAAACAATACATAAATTAATATAAGAAAATAACGGCTCAAAATGAATGATTTGTGAAGGCATTTCAAAATAAATAATAACGTTTCAAATAAATAGAATATATATAAAATTAGACAATAAATAAATAATAATAGAAACAATTAAAAAATAAATAGTATATTTAAAATAGAACCAATAAAATAGTTTGGAAAATATACATATATACGTACATAAAAAAACTTGAAAGATGTTCATACATAAGTTATAAGAAATGATATATATATATATAAGAAAATAAATTTAATGTAAAACAACTTCAAATAAATAATGAATATAAAAACTTAAAAATAAGTAACGATAAAGAACATTTTCTACAAATAAATAAATTAAATAAACCGAGGATGAGGTTGAAATGAAATTAAAATTCGAGGCTTTAATTGCAAATAAATAAAGAAGGTCACAAGGGACCAAAATAGGATGCACTTAAAGAACGAGGGACTGATTGGGAAATATCCCCATTCCTTAAGCGCGCCGTTTTGCGCAGGACTAAACTGAGACAAGTGCAAAGAATATGGGGTCAAATTAAAAATGCTAAAAAGGGTAAAAGGACTGCATTGAAGACAGACAATAAAACTGAAGGATCCGCAGCGCAAATAACCCATTCGGCCTTGAGAACGCGCGGATCCTCTACTTAACCGGGTCGGGTCTTTGGGTCAAACGCGAAACGACGTCGTTTTGGCTATCGTCACTTAAGCCCAAAACGACGCCGTATAGATACCCATATAAATAGCCTAATTAAAACTAAAAAACAGAACATCAGCCCAGTACTAAAAAAAAAAACCCTGAGGGTTTCTCAAATCCTCTCAAACTCCCCTTCTCCGGTCCAAGGGTTCCGGCCGAAGGCCACCGTAGCGCCGCCGTCATCGGTGATCGGAGCAACGCAAAGGTCCGGTCTTTTACCCAATTTAAAGGCCATTTGAAGGCCGAAGCCTCTAGGCTCGAAGGCCGAAAGAAGAGAAACCCCCACGGCCTCCCTTCGGTCCCGATTTCACTGACCAAGGCGGTTCCGGCGACGGACCTTGCATGCGGCCCTAGGTAAGTTTCTTCTCTTCCCTTTTATTTTTTATTTTCGTAAATAAAAAAATAAAAAATATATAAAAAAAACTAGATCTAAAACGCACACAAAAAAAAACGAAATCCCCTTCTCTGATTCAAAATCGATATCTTTATTCCTATCCGCCTCCACTATAAGCAGTGGCCTATGGCCTTTATAGCCGATTACCACTTTTCATTTTTTATTCTTTTTGCTTTTTGCTCTTTTTCGTTGTATTCTTTTGTTGCGTGTGCTTTTCTCTTGCAGGTGTCAGACGCGTGGACATGCGAAGTCGTCGATTGGCGAGCAACGGCGGCGGCCAGGAGGCGTGCGGGGAGGCTGAGCGACGCACATGGGTAGTAGGGGTTAGGGTTTGCTACTGCTAAAAGTTTGTTATGGGCTATTAGGTTTGGGCTTGAATTTGGGTTTGTGCATTTTGGGTTAATTTTTGTTGTAATGGACTGGAAGTGTTTTATTAGTTTGGTTTGCTTGGGTTGGTTTGCTGGTATGGGCCCGGGCAAAATTTGGGTCTTACAGCTGCCCCTCTTTGCTCATTTTCGTGTAACGAGAATAGAGCAAAGACTAAGAAAGACCAATTTTGCCCGGTCTCACCGAGTCTTAACTCCTTGGGTGCCGCTCTTCTTCAAGTAGCTTCATTCTATTCTGCTGTGACTTTAGGGGATGAGATTTGTGGTTTTAATCCGCTCCACTGCAACTTCAGGGAGATAGGATTTGTTTCTTTCGTCTGCTCCGCTACTGCTTAGGGAGATAAGACTTGATGCGATCTGCTCCACTATTGCTTAGGGAGATAAGATTTGTGGTTTTGTCTACTCCGCTACTGCTTAGGGAGATAAGACTTGATGCGATCTGCTCCACTATTGCTTAGGGAGATAAGATCTGTGGTTTTGTCCGCTCCGCTACTGCTTAGGGAGATAAGACTTAATGCGATCTGCTCCACTATTGCTTAGGGAGATAAGATCTGTGGTTTTGTCCGCTCCGCTACTGCTTAGGGAGATAAGACTTGATGCGATCCGCTCCACTATTGCTTAGGGAGATAAGATCTGTAATCTTCGATCTATTCCACTGTTGCCCAGGAAGATAGAACTACTGGCTTTAATGTACTCCACCGTAATCGGGGAGGTAAAATCTGCCATCTTCGACCTGCTCCACTATTGCTTAGGGTGATAAGATCTGCAATCTTCAATCTACTCCACTGCCAAATACAGGGACAAGATCTGCTTTCTTCGATCTACTTCACCACCAGTATGGGAAGACAAGATCTGTATCTTGGATCCACTTCCTATCAATATAGAAAGATAGGACCTGCTATCTTCGATCTACTTCACGCCAATACATGAAGACAAGATCTGCTTTCTGCGATCTACTTCGCCACCAATATGGGAAGACAAGATCTGCCTCTTCGATCCACTTCCTACCAATATAAGAAGATAGGATCTGCTACCTTCGATCTACTTCACGCCAATACATGAAGACAAGATCTGCTTTCTTCGATCTACTTCGCCTCCAATATGGGAAAACAAGATCTATATCTTGGATCCACTTCCTATCAATATAGGAAGATAGGACCTGCTATCTTCGATCTACTTCACGCCAATACATGAAGACAAGATCTGCTTTCTTCGATCTACTTCGCCACCAATATGGGAAGACAAGATCTGCATCTTCGATCCACTTCCTACCAATATAGGAAGATAGGACCTGCTACTTTCGATCTACTTCACGCCAATACATGAAGACAAGATCTGCTTTCTTCGATCTACTTCGCCACCAATATGGGAAGACAAGATCTATATCTTGGATCCACTTCCTATCAATATAGGAAGATAGGACCTGCTATCTTCGATCTACTTCACGCCAATACATGAAGACAAGATCTGCTTTCTTCGATCTACTTCGCCACCAATATGGGAAGACAAGATCTGCATCTTCGATCCACTTCCTACCAATATAGGAAGATAGGACCTGCTACTTTCGATCTACTTCACGCCAATACATGAAGACAAGATCTGCTTTCTTCGATCTACTTCGCCACCAATATGGGAAGACAAGATCTATATCTTGGATCCACTTCCTATCAATATAGGAAGATAGGACTTGCTATCTTCAATCTACTTCACGCCAATACATGAAGACAAGATCTGCTTTCTTCGATCTACTTCGCCACCAATATGGAAAGACAAGATCTGCATCTTCGATCCACTTCCTACCAATATAGGAAGATAGGACCTGCTACTTTCGATCTACTTCACGCCAATACATGAAGACAAGATCTGCTTTCTGCGATCTACTTCGCCACCAATATGGGAAGACAAGATCTGCCTCTTCGATCCACTTCCTACCAATATAGGAAGATAGGACCTATTTACGCCTAGTGTTTAGGATGACTTGATCAGAATGAATCAAATGCTCCTAACTAGATGTGTATGTATTATATTTGTAGAATGTCATGAGAATGATCCATTTTTAATGCTTAGGTTGTCATTCCTCATTGTTCATCAAGGTTCTATCACTGATGCCTTCTTGTTCAGCCAGTACTTTTGACAGAAAACCTAAAGAAATAGACGCTATTTAGATTATCATTTCTCAAATGTTTCCAACCCTTAGGTTTGGTTAGTTCTAAACAATAGTCCTGTTTCAGGTCCTCGTATTATTTAGAAACTTTCAGAGTAATATGCAGAACTCCTTCTGCATGTGTATTGTCAGTCCATTAATCGTTATTTCAATGAAAAATGCTTGAAAAAGATTATCAAAATGGACAAAATGAAATTTTGTTGAGAGCAAAGCTCTAAACAAACAAATCAATCAAGATAGCAAATTTTGCTGAGATACGAGATGAATAAGATGAAAAAGATTATCACAATGGATAAGATGAAAATTTGTTGAGAGCAAAGCTCTAAATGAACAAATTAATCAAGATAGCAAATTTTTCTAGAATACAAAATGAGAATAAATTAATCAAGATGATGTATTTTGTCAAAAATACAAAAAATGAATAAAATGGAAATAGGTGCCCCAGATATCGTAGCATGAGCTTCTCTGTCCCAAACTTCTTAAGGACCCTTTTGAACTTGATATGTGTTTAGAAGTCCTAGAAGGCTTTGTTGATAACCCAAGATGTAGCATCCCTCCTTCTTATTAATTCAGAAAGGGCAAGACTACCGCATGCCCCACCTTTGATCAAAATTTGAACTGCCCATTTCTGGGTTTTCAATTCAAAACCCTTTGGTCTCAAGGCGCCCTTTGCGGGTTTTCACCTTGGCCTCTCCTTTTTCTTTTTGTTCTTTTTTTGTTTCTTTTTTCGAGTGAAGTATTTATTGCTTGAATCAGAATTCTCAAGATTAGGCAGGTTTTTGCCATCCATCTTGGTCAATATCGACGCTTTTTCAGATAAGGCCTTCCACATAAGGTCCTTTCCAGTTTGACATAGACTTTCCTATGAAGTCCTTTTGCATGGGAAGGATCTTCCTCGATATTAGATCCCCTCATGGAATTCTCTAGGGTGAACCTTTTTTGGTGAGCTCGCATCATTTGCTTTTGGTATATTTGACCATGACGGATAGCTATTAACCTTTTCTCTTCAATTATATCAGACCTGGATCCATTCTACTTCATCCAACTTCAATTTTGACAAGGCTCGAAGGGAAGGAATATCAACTTCGATGGGTAAAACTGTCCCTATTCCATATGCCTAATGAGAAATGAGTTGTCCTGGTAGAGTTTTTTTTCTTGTTTTTGCTTTTGTTTTTTATTTGGTTTTTATTTGTTCTTTTTTTTGGCCTCTACTGAACTGTTCATTTTGAGGGCAACATGGTGTTAATCTTGAACAAACTACAAACTTCTGATGTCGTGCCGTTGTTCAAATTCAATGCATTGTCTAATATGATCCTTTTTGGCATTCTATATTGACATATGATTCTTCAAGAAATTTGCCGAGTGTCAACTTTATGATATTGGCATATGAAACAACCTCTACCCACTTGATGAAGTAATCGACGAACACAAATATAGATCGATGACCGCCAGAAGCTTTTGGCGAGGTCGGCCCAAATAACATCCATGCCCCTCATAGAGAAAGTCCATGGAAAATTCATAACATGAAGAGATAAAGGAATCACATAAATCTTGTCTCCGTAAATTTGGCACTTGTGGCGTTTCTTGGTATAACTGGTGCAATCCCCTTCCATGGTGGGCCAGCAGTACCCAAATCTCATGATTTGCTTGGCCATTGCAAAACCATTAGCACGTGTTCCTCGTCCAAGATCTTCTTAACCTCAAGAGCATCCACTTGTCTTAGTAGCTCAGGCATGTCTAAAAACATCTTTGAATTCTTAGAGTAACTCAATGACGTCTCGCTTTGTCTCTGCGGTGATACAGGCTCTAATCTTCACCTTTTTCTCTTCTCTTAAGCTCACAATTCCCCACTGAATTTTTTTGTAAGGTTGGATCTATTTTTCGACTTGCCTTACCATCCTTAACAAATCAGGAGATAAACTACAGTCTTGATCATCTTCGAAGTCTTGAGGATCCTCTAGACACATATCTTGCTCGAAAGAAAGTTCTGAGTCAATAGCAGTGTCGCTCATATCATTGATATCTGGAGACCTATTCTAGGGACGAAGGAAGTCTCAAAGAGCTAACGAATCAAAGGGTAATTACCTGGTGGTATGAGTATGAATGAATTGGAAGGAACAAAAGAATATTTGCCAAAACAAGACACAAAGATGCATTTCATTGAAATAAAGAATAGTGGACATGTGCCTTTTCACAAAAGGATTTTCTATTGCTCCCAGGCTTAGAACAATAAGAGCGTTCCAAATATTACTCTGAAATGGTCCTAAAAATTACAAGAATCTCCTCCACGGTCCAGTTGTTTAAAACGCCTCTAGGGATGTAGAAACAAATTCAAGATAGGTTTTTTCATTTTTTAGTTCTTTTTCAAAGGCATACACATCTTCACCTTTCGAACCATCGATATATTCAAAGAATTCCAATCCATCTGGTTTTGTACTAGAGTTCTAAACTCGACGTACTTTTGGATTTTAGGAAATTTATTGTATGCAATGAAATGTAATGTTGATGTATGAACGCGTATTTTTAGATTTTAAGAAATTTATTGTATGTAATAAAATGTAATGTTAATGCATGAACGCGTATTTTTGGATTTTAGGAAATTTATTGTATGTAATGAAATGTAATGTTAATGAATGAAGAGATACGTGCAATGAAATGTAATGCAGATGTATGAATGCAAAAAGAGACATTGATTCTTGATTCAATTCTATTAGAACAACTTTACTAGAAAACAAATCTCTTTACATAAAGCGGATTCATATACGGCTTTGCCCTCATATGCGGAGACATTCGATCATTTTCTTCGTTCGAGCGTTAAGATAAGTCTCACGAACTCTTCAAAAGGGACGTATCTTATATCTCCTTTTTACTCAATCCGGGCCGTGACTCGTTGCTCACTAAACCTCATGGTGCTCGTTGGCTTTTCTTTTAAGAAAGTTCAGCGGCTCTCGAATAATCCTTGTCACATTAAATTCTCGGGCCACAGAGCAATGGTTGTGTGGTCCTCCATTAAACTATCATCCTTCATACGGCTTTGCCCTCATATGCGGAGACATTCGATCATTTTCTTCATTCGAGCGTTAAGATAAGTCTCACGAACTCTTCAAAAGGGACGTATCTTATATCTCCTTTTTACTCAATCCGGGCCGTGACTCGTTGCTCACTAAACCTCATGGTGCTCGTTGGCTTCTTTTTTAAGAAAGTTCAGCAGCTCTCGAATAATCCTTGTCACATTAAATTCTCGAGCCACGGAGCAATGGTTGTGTGGTCCTCCATTAAACTATCATCCTTCTCTTATCACGTTTTCTTGGACCACATTCGGACAACCGTATTATTATCCACTTTATCAAGAAACCCATTTCCTTATGACAAGCTCTCTATTTAACAACTGAACGTGAATCAACACCTCTTTTTATGATGAAAATGCAATGCAATCATAACAAAAAGAAAACAGGTTAGTACCAAGCAAAAGCAAGCAAGAATAAATAGAACACCTATTTGGGTGAATACTAGGGGTTCGAAGTGGTTCTACCTAAGGTGGGCTCCTAAGGTTCACTACATGAGGTTTGGTTCTAAAGTAAGGGTACCTGAACCAGCAGATTCCTCGATCCTCACCCATTATAGGCTCATATGGACCGAGTTCAATTCAGGGGAATACATTCCCCTATGGCCATGCGGAGATGAAAATCTCACGAAGACATAGGTACGGATGTATCCCGGAAGCGATTCACTATCCCATGCGGAGGTGAAAACCTCACGAAGGCGTAGTTTCTCACTCCCACTTAAAAGGGTATGACCAGCGGTCATGCAATGCAATGTGCAGAGGTATAAAATAAAATACAGAACACGATAAAAAATATAACTCAAAACAAAAGAGATGCAATGAGAGGATCGTAAATTTAAATCGAATTTTCCACTTTCAACAAAAAGACAAGAAATAATCAACACGTGGCTTGACTCTCTTATCCTCCCCAATGGAGTCGCCAAGCTGTTGACACCATTTTTTTGACAAAACGGGGTTGACTTGGGTTTTAAAAAATAAAAACGAAAATGGGAGTCGCCACCAATCCTTTTTGATGAGGTGTGATCGGGTCACCTCGAAAAGTGATTGTTTTTAATAAACAATTTAATTTTTATTAAAACAACGATTTTGGTCTACGAAATTCAGAAAAATGGGTTCGGGAGTCGGTTACGCACGAGGAAGGATTAGCACCCTCGATACGCCCAAAATTGGTACCTAGTTGATTAATTAGTGTCTTATTGTCGAAGATTGAAAACTCGAAAAGAATTTAAAAATACGATCCCTCTTTATATTGTGTTATTTTAAAAATGACTCGAATAAATCAAATAAAGAATGTCTTCTTATCTCGAATTAACAAGATGTCACATCCAGTAAGTTAGGACATGACACTTCGTATTTTTTTGAGAGTAAGCTTGCCTTTTATTTTGTATTTAAACCGCATGCATTTTAATTTTTTAAAAAGGATATTCAGTTATTTAGAATCAACGCGAAAAAAATCGAAGCTCAGTAAGTTAGGGCACGATTTTCTCGAATTTTCTAAATATTGAATATTGCCATTATTATTGAAAGTTTAAAAGGGTATTTGGCCATTTGGTCGAACAAGAAATCGAAACCCAGCACGTTAGGGCACGTTTTCTCGAATTTTCCAAACGCGAAATATTGCCTTAATTTAAAACCTTTCCCTTTTTGAATAATTGCGAGTACAATACTCGAACGAGATGCATTTGTTTTATTTAGGGCAAAATACAATGATTTATTTTTGGGGTGTACAAAATTGAGCGTAACTTCGAAGTGATGAAATGAAATTGAATGATAACGGAACATGGCATAACAATTTACGAATAAAATGATACATCCATGCATGACAAATATACAAGGATACGAATAAGCAAATTATAGTACGCACAACGGCAATGAACACACAACATATCTAATACAAATATCAATAACCTAAACGAACAAAACAAAACAATACATAAATTAATATAAGAAAATAACGGCTCAAAATGAATGATTTGTGAAGGCATTTCAAAATAAATAATAACGTTTCAAATAAATAGAATATATATAAAATTAGACAATAAATAAATAATAATAGAAACAATTAAAAAATAAATAGTATATTTAAAATAGAACCAATAAAATAGTTTGGAAAATATACATATATACGTACATAAAAAAAACTTGAAAGATGTTCATACATAAGTTATAAGAAATGATATATATATATATATAAGAAAATAAATTTAATGTAAAACAACTTCAAATAAATAATGAATATAAAAACTTAAAAATAAGTAACGATAAAGAACATTTTCTACAAATAAATAAATTAAATAAACCGAGGATGAGGTTGAAATGAAATTAAAATTCGAGGCTTTAATTGCAAATAAATAAAGAAGGTCACAAGGGACCAAAATAGGATGCACTTAAAGAACGAGGGACTGATTGGGAAATATCCCCATTCCTTAAGCGCGCCGTTTTGCGCAGGACTAAACTGAGACAAGTGCAAAGAATATGGGGTCAAATTAAAAATGCTAAAAAGGGTAAAAGGACTGCATTGAAGACAGACAATAAAACTGAAGGATCCGCAGCGCAAATAACCCATTCGGCCTTGAGAACGCGCGGATCCTCTGCTTAACCGGGTCGGGTCTTTGGGTCAAACGCGAAACGACGTCGTTTTGGCTATCGTCACTTAAGCCCAAAACGACGCCGTATAGATACCCATATAAATAGCCTAATTAAAACTAAAAAACAGAACATCAGCCCAGTATTAAAAAAAAAACCCTGAGGGTTTCTCAAATCCTCTCAAACTCCCCTTCTCCGGTCCAAGGGTTCCGGCCGAAGGCCACCGTAGCGCCGCCGTGACTCTGCCGTCATCGGTGATCGGAGCAACGCAAAGGTCCGGTCTTTTACCCGATTTAAAGGCCATTTGAAGGCCGAAGCCTCTAGGCTCGAAGGCCGAAAGAAGAGAAACCCCCACGGCCTCCCTTCGGTCCCGATTTCACCGACCAAGGCGGTTCCGGCGACGGACCTTGCATGCGGCCCTAGGTAAGTTTCTTCTCTTCCCTTTTATTTTTTATTTTCGTAAATAAAAAAATAAAAAAAATATAAAAAAACTAGATCTAAAACGCACACAAAAAAAAAACGAAATCCCCTTCTCTGATTCAAAATCGATATCTTTATTCCTATCCGCCTCCACTACAAGCAGTGGCCTATGGCCTTTATAGCCGATTACCACTTTTCATTTTTTATTCTTTTTGCTTTTTGCTCTTTTTCGTTGTATTCTTTTGTTGCGTGTGCTTTTCTCTTGCAGGTGTCAGACGCGTGGACACGCGAAGTCGTCGATTGGCAAGCAACGGCGGCGGCCAGGAGGCGTGCGGGGAGGCTGAGCGACGCACGTGGGTAGTAGGGGTTAGGGTTTGCTACTGCTAAAAGTTTGTTATGGGCTATTAGGTTTGGGCTTGAATTTAGGTTTGGGCATTTTGGGTTAATTTTTGTTGTAATGGACTGGAAGTGTTTTATTAGTTTGGTTTGCTTGGGTTGGTTTGCTGGTATGGGCCCGGGCAAAATTTGGGTCTTACAATAAGTACTTTATTTCCACTAAGAGAGGAACACATTCATGGTTCCACCCACAAATGGGAGAAGCACAAAGGTTGTTGAGTCGTGTAGTAATTGAATTTTAACTACTAATGGAAGGAAAAACATCATGATTTTGCCGTCTGGTTTAATACATTTTTGTTTCCTTTTACAAGCTTAAGACCAAAACAAAACCTTGTGCTCATCTCTTTGCTGCAGTAAACTACTGTTTTACGCTACTTTTGCCACCCTTCTCATGGCTCCATTTTTCCATAAACTCATTAGATGAGGATTCAATTTTTTATTAAATCAATTTAATCAGTTATAATTTACAAAAAAATTAACTTAATTAATTAAAGTTCAAGAATCATCGTAATCGAATTGACTTTATCTAGGTCCATTTAGTCGATTAATCAACTTTAAATTATTAGTTGGATTATTGGACTTGAATTAATATATATTTATTTGATGTATTATAAATAAATATATTCTAAATAATTAAAAACAATAAATTAAGTCGACTTTTTCTGTCATGTCAATTTAAAAATTAATCGATTGAAATAATTAACAAAACCGAATTCATAATACAAAAAATCATTCAAACCATTAAAACGATTAATTCAATTAGTCGACACACTTTTAAGAAACAAATTACTATCATATACAACACAAACAAACAGTCTCTATAACTCGAACTAATGACATGTGCTAGGAGTGAACACTATAGGCCAAGCACTAGGTTTCTCATAACTCCATTTGCATTATTGTTTTTCTATAAATTAAAATCGGGATTAAATGTTGGATATAAATATATATATTTATTAGTTTAATTTATTATTTTTAATAAATACAGAAAGGTTATGCACTCTGATATGTATATATACAATCAATCACCTCACAACAGCTGGCATCACCCCATCTGCAAAAGCTGATATTTTCCATAAACATTTTCTTTACAAATTCAAAATTTCAATCTTCTAAATCTAAGAAAATCCCATTCCAGATTTCAGG
This sequence comes from Gossypium hirsutum, assembly GCF_007990345.1. Taxonomy (NCBI): domain Eukaryota; kingdom Viridiplantae; phylum Streptophyta; class Magnoliopsida; order Malvales; family Malvaceae; genus Gossypium; species Gossypium hirsutum. The sequence goes on from NC_053446.1 coordinate 65,154,184, forward strand.
AAAAAATATGAAGCTATGTGTCTAGTAATGCATCTTCATCATTGATGAATATTGGAACTTTCTTTACAGGTGGCATGAAATATCTTTCTGTATATCCAAGCTTACGAAATTTAATTGATATCCAGTGTAAAATATTTTGGGTTTAAGTTTGCAGAGTGAGTTGGAAGTTTTTATTTGGGTAGTTTTCTTTTAACGTAGTAAATGAGTATGTAATGTAAGTGTGTTTCCATCGTATGTGTGAATACGAAAAATTAATATGTTAATTTCTAATTATTTAATAATATTTCAGTAAATTTTTAATGTTATTGACATAATTTTGATAATTTTTTTTATTTTGAACGTTAAATCCTGAACTAAAAACTATAAACTATTAATCTTGAGTCTTGAATCCGAATTTGTGGTTCGGGATTCTGGGTTCGAATTCGAGTTCTAAATTTGAGATTTGAGGTTTAAGGTAAAAAAATTATCAAAAATATGTATCAATAACATGAAAAAATTTATTGAAGTATCATTAAATAATTGAAAAGAATCATAGATAATGTGATAAGAAGAGTCGATAAAATAATTTTTCGTGTGAATACTATCCTCTATTTATATTGTACTAAAAAATTCAAATTGAATTTGTATGTAAACATTAACCCAAACACCCCATCAAGATTCATGAATCAGACCATGAATTTCTGCATTAAAAACCATTTGAATGACGTGCTTGCAACAACTATCACTAACAACAACCAACTAGCTAAAATAGAAAAAAATTATAATGCTAAAGGAACTGAACTCGTATATCAAAACATGAAGAATTAAGTATAGTTTTTATAGTTTAAATGTTTCTAGAGCAATAAATTACAAGTGGCTAGACATGTTTAGTGATCAAAAAAGAAAAACACCAGACAAAGGTATGGTTTTAGTTTGTTCATTGGTTCTGATTCCACTCTAATTTACCAAATATATGGATAACCCAAACTCCATATTGCAATTATACAAAATGGGGTTCGTGGGACTTTGTGTTTTATGCAAAAACTTGCGTTTAGTTTAGTAATAAAAGGATGTTTATTCATAGAACTTATTTGGATTTAAACTTTTGTAAGGCTTTATTTAAGTATCTGTCATATGATTATCCTTTAATTGTTCCGTATCAAAAGATAAATCTCAAAAAAAGTAGATAAGACCCCTAGGGAATGCAGGGGGTGAATGGGTGGAAAATTCCAAAGGAGTGGAAAGCAATGGCTGCAATCATAGGAAAAGACAATGCCTTTATTTTAGGGGGAAATATGCAAATGGACAACGACATATTGGTTGTGGAGCATAAAATAAAGGTTGAGATTTTAGATTTGATATTGTACAGCTTAGCTCCACTCAATTTTCTGAGCACCATTTTTCTTTATGTTTGATAATGGTGCATGCATAATTACAGATGATTTCATCAAAAGGTCATCTCTATCACTATTTTGTCTGCGAAGAATTTTAACTTTGTACTGTGCCATGTCTAATCATCTTGAATGTGATAAGGATGATGATAATGATTAAAATCTAAAATAATCACATTTAAACCCTGTTTTATCTATTATAATGTACTTTTTGTCTGTGTTTGTTTAAAGTGGATATGGTCCAGAGTGAGAAAGTGGCTATAATTAATTTGTTGAATGTGATGTATCAACTAAATAGATTAAACTCAAAATTATATGGAAATATAAAGTGATAGAATAATTATTGCTTAGTAACTTAAGTTGCCCATTACAATTTCCACTAATTATATAAAAAACATGTTATAGGAAAAATTCACTTCTTAATTTAACTTTAAAAACTTTTTGTTACCATTCATGAATCACCTTTTGATATTGGGAATTCCTTATAAATTATTGAAATATAATGTTGAGTTCAAGAAATACATCATTTGGATGGAACCAACTTGGCTCTAATATGTCATAAGTGTTATTTATTAAGAATTTAATGGAAACAACTGAATTATGAATATAGAGAGTAAAATAAACATGAATAATATGATAATCTTAAAATTTAAATTTGCTATAAGTCTTTATATTTTTCATAAATTTAAAATTTAATCTAATTTTCAGATTTTAGAATTCAAGTCTAACTATTAACACTGTTAAACTTATTTTGTTAATTTCAGATTCATTATAGAATCGTTTTTTTTAATTTCAAAAAGTCACACCAATAAATTTGACAAAAAAAATATTTGTATTAACAATTAAACCTAGATTTTAAAATCTGAAAAGTAGAAAGATTAAATTCAAAATTTGTGAAAAATACAAAAATTATGAAATATTTTAACCTAAGTAGAAAAGAAATTTAATTCAAGTTTTAAATGCTTAAACAACATGAGTGGCAATAACAAAAGTTTCAGCCCAAATTGATTTCATGATCGAAGTCCATGAATCATAGAATCACATGCACCATGGTCTCTAAGTCTAATGGGTCTACCATGAAACCAACTCTACACTTCAAACTAAACCCAAATGATTCATTTGGATTTATTATAATTTTCTTCTCTAGCTTTATTGGGTTTCCCTATGGGATCAACATAAGCTCACCAATTTATCTAAGATTTATCCCTTTTAAAATACTTCACCAACACTGAATTGCCAGAACCCAGAAAGGGCGCCTTTAAAAAAAATACTTCAAATTTGTGTTGAGCCGCGATGAATAGAATCAATAAGACAACCCTGTTCACAAATTCCGTTCTCTCAAAATATTAGTTCAAACACTTGTATAAAGTGTTTCATTTTCTATCATAGGTAATTCATAAGACTGAGGTCTTAGGTTTAGTGCATGGTGCTTTGGCATTTTATGTGAACGCCACATTTCTTCACCTTTATTTGATGGACTTCATTGAATTTGGTTTCTGGAGTTTCTTCTACTACTGGATTGAAAATTTCTACGTAGAAAATAAATGAGCCTCCTCGTAATAATTTTTGTCTTTGTTAACCAAATTCTCAGTAGACAGGATAAAAGAATATCACCTATATATATTTTTGTTCTGTCTTAAATTGTATCTTGTAACATCATTATCACCAGCTGCTTTCAATTGATATCTGTAGATAAATGTAAGTTGAACATAGTGGTAGCAAAAACATAACCCTTTTGAAGTAACCTTGCCAAATACATTGAATTAAGTGACAAAACACAAGGTTTGATAATAAAAATTAAAATAAATTTGTTAAGATCTACTTGTAATCTCAAAGTAAAGGACTTTTAATGGGACACAAACGGTGAGAAGAATAATCTATTTGTTAATATTTTCTGAAATAGAAACCAATCCAATTTTTTATTAGAGAAAATTAAACCATTACTAACATAAAATACTGTGTTTTTTAAGGAAAAATAATAATCATTGAAGGAAAATTAATGGAGATACTGTATAATTAAATCTCAACTATTCTTTTTTCGATAAAAAAGAACAATTTTAAGCGATTACAATATAAAACATAAAACTAAAGCAATGTAAAAGCATGATTGCGATCAGCCAGCAATATACCCTGTATTGATAATGGAGGTTCTTCAAACAGCTGTAAACTTATGAATCCAACAGTAGAAGTTCGGACCATGCCATCAGTAACTTCATTCTAAAATCTCAACTATCATTTGATTGCTTAAAATTGAATTCCGTGACAGTAGAAGTTTTGTGGTAATGCATTGAAATCTCCAAACTCCATAATTGAAAATTTCACTGCAATATTCAACAGCACTATCTCTGCAAATCCCAAATAGATAATGGTCTCAAAATCTCAGTTCAAGCACAAAGTATAAAGCGAGCATTCAGAAGAAGAAATTAAAAGCTTACTTGTTACTCCTCTTTTGTATAGTTAAAGCTCCAACTATAATGGCCTTTCCGAAGATGTACCATTAATTCCCTATGAATTAAATGCAATTAAAGCTTACATTATTATATCTCAAACACTTGATACACGTCTTTAGCCTTCCATAGCCTACTATGCCTTCCAGGGTCCATAGATTCTTGGCGAACAATGTCTTTGCCCATCTCTTGAAGCATATCATGCATATCAATCAATCCAAAATATGATCTAACAAGTAGGTACTTGTCGATCAAGTAGCTTATTCCACACACAACACCTTATAACAACAACTTAGAAATTCTTTTACATCTTTTTCTGATGTTCCTTCAAACAAGATTGCAATATCAAGGAATATATTCTTCTCTAGTTCATCCAAATCATCGAAACTATTCCTCAAAATTGGGAATTAGAAATCATAAAGTAATTATAAGAAAGGGTAGTTATTGCTTTATAATTATAAGAAATTCTAATTCTCAAGATTTATTTATCTCACATAGAGCAATTAATCTTAAAAAAGAAAAAAACATAATTTCATATTTTTTTTTTCAAAAGTAAAAGTCATCTTGACTAATTACCTATGCAATCCTTCAATTTTCAATCCCTTATATGAATTGGAGAGTGTATTTTTTTAACTCAATATTAGAAATGTATTTGGGGTGTTACAATTACATTCAATTTACTATGAATCACAAATTACAAATAATTACACAAATTAGATAACTTTGAGGCAATTTAATATATATTTTTAATTGTATCTTGTGTTTAAATGAGCAGAAAATCAAAATTTTTTGTCCCCCAATTTAAAGTCTTTTTCCCTTATTTGATAATTTTGCTATTAAATTATTGATGAAAAATTATGAGCAAAAAGTAAAGATGAGGAAATATTTTTTTTATAATTTTAATTTTTTTCTATTTTTAGATTTAGGACCAAATTAAGATAATATGTAAATGTTATGGGATAATTTTTTTAATTATGACTAAACTGAAACATGTAAAATTTGAGGGTTAAATTTATTATTATACCAATTTTTGAATTGCTACCTCTCCCTTTGATCAAAGACTTAAAAGACATTTAACCGGAATAGACCAAAAATAAAATAAACCTAATTAGTTGGGTGACCATTTTGAAAGTTTAAAAAGTTAAGAGACTAAAAAAGAAAATTTAACATTGTTGAATGACTTGCAATATAGTTTACCAAAAACAATTTACTTACATAAAATATAATATTAAAGAACTGTTTAGTACTTTTTGCATTTAAAATTATTTATATTTTAATGCATTGTAAATTATAATTTATGTGTTGTGGAAAAATAGCTTCACATGCATGCATGACATGAGCTACTTTGATCGGCTTTTAGCTTTGTTTAGAAGGGTGAAAATAAAATTAGATGAAAAATTGAAGAGGTAAAAAAATAGAAAGATATAAAATATAAATTTTACTTTCAGATATGTACTTGGTATAGTCGAAAAATTAAAAGAAATAAAATAAAATACTTAAAAATGTATAATATTGAATTAGCATTCATATTTATATCATTTTTTTTATTGTCAGTCCAATTTGAAATGATTAACTTACATAGCAGTCACCATTTTCCAATGAAATTAAAGTTTTTTAGAACATTTTTCTAAAAAAATTCTGTAGCATGATGCCTAACATTATATGTATGTTTAACTTTTCTTCGGTAGGAGACTTCAAAGAAACCTAACCAAGCGAATCTTCCTTGGTATTTTTCCTACTTTTTCAAATTGTGGGAAATTTTTGTTACTTTTTCAAACCTAATATTATAGCTGTGATTATTTTGTTACTTTTTAAAATTAAATTATCAAAACATAAATTTACCAATGGTTTAGTAACCTTGTTAAATACATGACAAAACACATGGTTTGATGATAATAATTAAAATACATTTGTTGAGATCTGCTTGTAATCTCAAAGTAAAGGACTTTCAATGGGACAAATATTGTGAAGAGAATAATCTATTTGTTACTATTTTCTGAAATAGAAATCAATCCAATTTTTTATTAGAGCAAATTAAACCATCAATAACATAAAATCTGAATATGTTTTTGTAAGGAAAAAATGTAATAATCATTGAAGGAAAATTCAGTGAGTATAGAGATACCATATAATTAAATCTCAACTATCCTTTGATTGCTCAAAATTGAAGCCTATGACATGAATTGAGCACCAAATCTGTAAGCTTTTTTTATGAACTCTTAACTTGAAGCGCCTCAACTTTTTTTGCTAATGCAATGAAATCTCCTAATTCCATAATTGAAATTTTCACTGCAATATTCAACAGCACTATCTCTGCAAATCCCCAATAGATAATGGCCTCAAAATCTCAGTTCTGTTGGAGATATGAACTAAGAAAGAAATGTGGAGAAGAAAGGAGTATGATAGCAGTATGAAATTAATCTGCTAGTATTTTCATTAATTTTTCAACAAGAAAAACAGTATTATTTATAATAAGATTCCTTTCTTTGTTCTCTACTAAAAACATCTAATCTCCTAAACAACTGAGAAAACATAATTTGTACGCAAAGATTAACATGACAAAACTAGCATCTAAACATTTTTTCAAGGAAAAGTCAATTATCAATTCATCACTCCCATGACAGTTCGCCATCCTTCTCATATTTTGATTGTGCGCCAAATGATTCATGTTTGGACTATCCGTCATGAGTGTTCGCCATTTGGACTGTTTGCCCATGTGTGTTCGCCATTTACGCTATTTGCCATGTGTGCTCGCCATAGCATGGTTGGCCATCTCGCAACAAGTTCAAGCACAAAGTATAAAGTAAGCATTCAGTAGAAGAAATTAAAAGCTTACTTGTTCCTCCTCTTTTGTATAGTTAAAGCTCCAACTATAATGGCCTTTCCAAGGATGTACTATTAATTCCCTATGAATTAAAACCAATCCACAGCTAGTCAGTATGAACCTTAAATATCTTAATATCTCCTCACTACAATGCTCAAACAACTTGAGAGCAGTTACATACAAAGAAATTTGAGCCCAAATTGATAAGAAAAGAAAATATTAAGTTGCAGCAGGTTGAATAGAATGAAGAAGGCAAATCAGTTCGAATACAGGTATAAAGCAAGCATTAAGTAAAACAAATTGAAGCTCTTACAGCTTGCTTCTTCCTCCTTGTATGGCTAAAACTCCAATTCAGCGGTGGCATTATTAAAGGTCTAAAGATCTTCATTCCCTATTGTCTCTGTCTTTTGTTATCTTCATTCCCTTCATAGAATCAAATTTAGAATGTCAAAGCTTAATCTATAAAATCACATACACCATGGCCTCTAAGTCCAACGGGTCTACCATGCAGGTGTGAAATGTTCTCTGGGTTTGTTTTGAAAATAAAAGTTAAATTTCAATAATTAATATTTTTTGAATGGTTTAATAATTATTTTTTAATCACTATTATTAAATGTGTTTATTTATTCAATGTAAATATTTTTGTATTTAGCTAATTTTTTTATTTTTTAAAATTAATATAGTTTTAAATTTGTATATTATTTAAAAAATAATTTCAAATTAAATACATAAAATATGAAACTAAAATATGACATTAGAAACTAGTAAAATATGAGATATGTACGATGTTAAAATGAAAATAAAATTAATTAAATTGTGAGTAAAAATGAAATTTAAAGTATAATAAAATTAAAATTTATAAAAAGTATTAAAATAAAACTTTGAGTGATAAATTTAAGATTTTTTTAATGCAACTGTTATGGTTTCAAATCTTACCGTATGCATACTTTTTATTTTTTAAATATAAAACTATGATAACATCGAATAATTTAATTTATTTTAAATACAAAAGGATATTTAGTAATTTTCTTAATTAAATTAATGCCCAATAGACTGATAACACCAATCTAATCAGGGGTTTTAATAACTGAACCTAAATTGATATTTAGTCTAATTATCATCTTAAAAAAAGAAGCCCCAGCTTCTAAAGCTGAATAGACTGGTGTGAGCTCTGCCTTCATTATAGATCTCATTGACCAAAGTGACTGACCTGTAGTTCCTCAGCCTATGCTCATCCCCGACGACCCTAAAGCTCGATGCACGCTTCAAGTAGTCAAAATTATCGGTCCTCCCGGTACTCGTCGAATCTGGAAGACTCGAAACGAAGGTGACTTCCCCAACGCTCCCCACACTTTCCGTAGCCTGCGCTCAGTTGTGGCTCTTGATTAATTGATCTGATAATCAAAATCCAAGAAAATAAAATATTAAGTTGCACCATGATGAATGGAATGAAGAAGGCAAATCTGTTGACAACTTGCGTTGTCTCAAAATCTCAGTTCAAACACTTGAATAAAGCAAGAATTCAATAAACCAAGTTAAAGTTCTTACAGCTTAATTGTTCCTCCTTGTATGGCTAAAACTCAAATCAAGCAGTGGCATCATTAAAGCTCCAAAGATTTGTCACCCACTATTGTCTCTATTCTGTCTTCTTCATTCCCTTCATAGAATCAAATTTAGAACGTCAAACCTTAATCTCTAGGTTATGGCTAACTTATACTACAAAAACTACAGATGAAATAAAGCTCACTTATGCAACTGAAGAATTAGGTTTAGTGCTTAAGTGTGCCTAGGACTTTTATGTTGTGGGGGTGGTGCTGGGTTCTTCATCCATATAAGATACATGTACACCACATTTCTCCACCTTTATATATTCGTCTTCAATTTTTTCTCCTTCATTGTAAATGGAATTTGAAATGTTGAATTCAAATGAAGCCTCCTCATAATCCTCGTCTTTTACAACCATTTCGTCTTTAAACAGAATCAGCACATGATCACCTGTACACCGCTCCGTCTCATCCTCTATAGAGGAACTCCAGTCACTTGTGAACTTTTCATTAACACCAGCACTGGCGGTTGTCAATTGGTATTTGCAGATAAATCTAAGAGATTCATGGCGGTAGCAGCGCGTGAAATCCGCCACAAGGCAGATGGAAAAGGCCAAGAATCTGCTCCCACTGGACCCGTTTGGGGCTATCTTCAAAACTAATGAAGAACTCATGCTCTGATACTCGAACTTATTTGCCGAAATTTTGTTTCCTGGGAAACAACAAAATAATTCGATTCGGCTAAAAGCATCATCCCATGTCAATCTAACTTTCTCTGCTAGGTATCCAATTTTGAGCATGACATTTGCCTCAATGTTATCAATTGAATCTTGATTCAAGCTGATGCAATTACTGAAAAACATGCCACACTCATCGACAACATCATCATCCAAAGGATCGAGAAATGAATTTTTATCTGCAAATGATACTTTCTCTAATGATGTACAACCACGTGCATCCAAGAACTCCATATATGGTGGAAGCTCTGAGAGCAATTTAAGACTCTCGCAATGATCCATTTCCAACCAATCAATGGTTTCAGATATCAAGATTGGTGAGGACACATCTGTTGAATATTGGCAATATCCCACATTAGGAAAAGATAGAAAGGGAGGGGGTTTGGTTTGTTATATATAGAACCCCTCCCCCTTTGGTTGTATCATCCCAAAATCTTCTCCTTTGTAATATTTCTAGAGGAAATATTAATTTGGTAGTGTCCGAGGACGTAAGCTAAATTGGCCGAACCTCGTTAAAACTCTGGTATTTTATTTCTTATTTGTTTGCTTTTATTTAATAGCTTTATGTTGGTTATATTTATTTAGTTATTATTGCTATAAATATCTAAGTGAGTTCTGTCTAGTTGTTGGGTTTTAAGCGGGACCATTGTGACCCCTCCAATTTAACTGGGAATTTTCTTAGTATAATTGTTGGCATAATAATTATCTAAATATTTCTGATAATATTGTTATTAATATTATCGTCGCTTCCGCAACAATTGGTATCCGAGCCAAGGTTTTGTAGTATGCTCTGTGTTTGCAGCTTAGTTTGATCTTACACATCAGAAACATTTCCGAAAGCTTGTGGGTATTCTGCATTTGGTGGCTATTAAGTAGAAGCTATGGCAAAAATGACAGAAGAAAAACCATCCATATCAACAACTTCCACTTCGTACATTTTGCCGAGGATTGGAACTGCAAATACGAGATTTGTAGTGGAAATTTTTGATGGAACAGGTCATTTCGGCATGTGGCAAAGTGAGCTTCTAGATGCCCTCTTTCAACAGGGTCTAGATATTGCCATTGAGGAAGAAAAACCAGAAGGGGTTGATGATAAAGAATGGAAGACCATCAACCGATTGGCATGTGGTACAATTCGATCATGTCTTTCCAGAGAGCAGAAGTATACATTCAGTAAAGAGACTTCTGCAAGTAAATTGTGGAAAGCATTGGAGGAGAAATTTCTGAAGAAGAACAGTCAAAATAAGTTACATATGAAGAAAAGACTGTTTCGTTTCAGTTATGTTCCTGGTACCACGATGAACGAGCACATTACCAATTTTAATCAGCTGGTGGCTGATTTGTTGAATTTGGATGTGACTTTTGAAGACGAAGACTTGGCGTTAATGTTGTTGGGATCGCTTCCTGAGGAGTTTGAGTACCTTGAAACTACTCTACTTCATGGAAAATCGGAAGTAACTTTCAATGAAGTAACTGCTGCATTGTATAGCTATGAACTACGCCGAAAGGATAAGTTGAAAGGTTCAGGTGAAGCAGCAGTGGAAGCATTGGTAACAAGAGGTCGTCAGCAAAGTCAGTCTAAGGGGAAGAGAAGAAAGTCCAAAGGTCGAGCTGTTGCCAAAGATGAATGTTCTTTTTGCAAAGAAAAAGGACATTGGAAGAAAGATTGTCCAAAATTGAAGAAAAAAGGGAAGACTCCGCAAGATGCAAATGTTGCAGAATGCAATAGTGAAGCAGAGTCAGACTTTTCTCTTAGTATGACATCGTCAACATTATATGCAGATGAGTGGATCATGGATTCTGGTTGTTCCTATCATATGTGTCCCATTCGGGAATGGTTCTTTGAATTTCAAAAACTAGATGAAGGGGTTGTTTACATGGGTAATGATAACACATGTAAAATAGCCGGGATAGGTTCAATTAAACTGAGGAGTCATGATGGATCTACTAGAATTTTGCGGGATGTACGATATGTCCCAAAGTTGAAGAAGAATCTCATCTCTTTGGGGTCGTTAGAATCTAAAGGCCTAGTTGTGACAATACGAGATGGAGTTCTTAAAGCAACTTCAGGAGCATTGGTGATGTTGAAAGGCATAAGAAAGAACAATCTGTATTACTACCAAGGTAGTACAGTGGTCGGGACAACAGCAGCAGCAATTACGAGTACCAAGAAGGACGCTGAGGCAACACAGCTGTGGCATATGCGTTTGGGCCATGCTGGTGAAAAATCCTTGCAAACTCTAGCCAAGCAAGGATTATTGAAAGGTACAAAGACTTGCAAACTTGAATTTTGCGAGCATTGTGTTCTGGGAAAACAACGAAGGGTGAAATTTGGCACTGGGATTCACAATACTAAAGGTATTCTGGATTATGTGCATTCTGATGTATGGGGACCGTCCAAGACTCCATCACTTGGAGGAAGACGTTATTTTGTCACCTTTATTGATGATTTTTCCAGACGAGTTTGGGTGTTTCCTATGAAGAACAAAGATGAGGTGCTTGAAGTTTTCCTTAAGTGGAAAACTAAAGTTGAAAATCAGACAGGAAGGAAGATTAAGGTTCTCCGATCAGACAACGGTGGAGAATATAAAAGCGATCCTTTCCTGAAGATATGCCAAGATTGTGGCATAGTAAGGCACTTCACCGTAGGTGGAACACCGCAACAGAATGGGGTGGCAGAGCGTATGAATCGAACGCTTGTGGAGAAAGTTCGATGTATGTTATCTAATGCTGGATTAGATAGAAAGTTTTGGGCTGAGGCTGTGACGTACGCTCAACATCTCATCAATCATTTGCCATCATCTGCTATAAATGGCAAGACTCCTTTGGAGAAATGGTATGGAAAACCTGCTACTGATTATGACACCTTGCGCATTTTTGGTTCTATTGCATATTATCATGTGAAAGAATCAAAGTTAGATCCAAGAGCAAAGAAGGCTCTATTCATGGGCTTCAATGCTGGTGTTAAGGGATATCGTTTGTGGTGTCTAGAGGCAAAGAAGACGATAATCAGTAGGGATGTTACCTTTCATGAATCTGCCATGTTGAATAAGGTAAATCCAGAAGGAGTGAGTAGTACTTCGCAGCAGGTGGAGTGTACTCCGCAGCAGGTGGAGTTTGAGCAGAGTGTGGTAATTCCAGCAGAAGGTACCACTAGTGATTCTTCATTGGCAGATGCAGAGTCAGATGAGGAAGAGGTTTCTACCCAAGAACCTCAACAGCAATCAGAGCCAATTGCAGTCAGAAGGCAGAGACGAGAAATTCAGAAACCAGCTCGTTTCACTGACATGGTAGCTTATGCACTTCCAGTTGTTGATAATATTCCATCCACTTACACCGAAGCCATTCAGAGTTTAGAGAATAATAGATGGTTAGGTGCAATGGAAGAGGAAATGCAATCTCTAGAGAAAAACAAGACGTGGAAGCTGGCACAACTACCAAAAGGGAAGAAGGCGATTGGTTGCAAATTTGAAGACACTATTGAAGTTAGTGTTATGAGAAGATGTTCGAAGATGTGGAATATCGCCAAGGTGGAGATTTGTTGAATATTGGCAATATCCCACATTAGGAAAAGATAGAAAGGGAGGGGGTTTGGTTTGTTATATATAGAACCCCTCCCCCTTTGGTTGTATCATCCCAAAATCTTCTCCTTTGTAATATTTCTAGAGGAAATATTAATTTGGTAGTGTCCGAGGACGTAAGCTAAATTGGCCGAACCTCGTTAAAACTCTGGTATTTTATTTCTTATTTGTTTGCTTTTATTTAATAGCTTTATGTTGGTTATATTTATTTAGTTATTATTGCTATAAATATCTAAGTGAGTTCTGTCTAGTTGTTGGGTTTTAAGCGGGACCATTGTGACCCCTCCAATTTAACTGGGAATTTTCTTAGTATAATTGTTGGCATAATAATTATCTAAATATTTCTGATAATATTGTTATTAATATTATCGTCGCTTCCGCAACAACATCAACTGTTGGAATCTCTCTTGAACCGAACGGGATGATATTGCATTGTAGCTTTTGAATAGTTGAGAAGCTCATCGTTAGCGTCTGAAGATTATTTAGAGAGTCTAAAGACAAGGTCGCTTCCTTAATTTGAGTCCCAGATAAATCTAATTCTCTTAAGCTTCTTGGGATTTCTGGGAATTCCATAATTGGGCAATGACTAAGATTCAGATCACGAAGGGATTCCATCTTGATCAATACAATTTTGACCCTTGAGCCACTCATATTTAAGCTCTGAAGATTACTTGGAGTGTCAAGAGACAAGCACACCTCTTCAATTTGAGTTTTAGATAAGTTTAAATTTATCAAACTTCTTGGAATTTCTGGGAATTCGACCATTGGACAATTACTAAGTTCCATATCACGAAGTGATTCCAACTTTGAAATATTTCTTGATACAATATTGACGTTTGAGTTTTTCAAGCACAACTTTCTGAGCCCGACCAGATGCTCAATTGAAGCAGGCACTTCTATTTTAGATCTATGTAATTCTAAAATAGGAAAGTGTTTTGGGACCTCGGGAAACCTCTTGAGATTATTACATCCTGCCAGTCCAAGTTTCTTAAGTGATACTAAATGACTGAGGCAAGGAAGTTCAACCAAACTTTCACAGCACCAACAGTGAAGGATTTCAAGGTTGATTGCTCCTAATAGACTAGGAATCCCTCCTTAATTTCTTGCAACCAGAAACGTCAATTTCCCTTAAATTAACAAGACTCTGTGCAAAGAAAATATGAATAGTTATATTACTTCTAAACATCGTATAATTACTTTCGACCGTATAAAAAATGATAAATAATATTAATTTTATATTTAATGTATTATGGAGTATAAATTATAAACTATTTTTGAATCCATCATATTATAAACTATTTTTAAATTTCTAAAGTATCTCGGATGAAAAAAGTATGAAAGAATATACCTGATGATCATCATCATTCCAAAGATGTTCCATATGGCCACATACTAATTTCAGCACAACAAGATTCTTTGGATTAAAGCCTGATAGAGATTTGAAAGGATATTTATCCAAACAAAGATACCTTAGCTCATCAGGAAGAGATACGCTATCAACTTGGTCTTCAAGAAGTTTCTCTGCTGAACGCTCACCCCAAAATATCCCAGGAGTGTAGAAGAAGATAACTCTAAGATTAATCATTCCCTCAAAAATAGAACGATCTAACCGTAAGTTATCAATTTGAGACATGTCTAACTTTATTCCTTGAATTAGATTAATCCCCTAAGAACATAAACCAATATGTAAAGTATCAACACAAAGAAATTAATGGGCATTCCATTAAACAATTATATCAGGAAAAAAAAGTAATTATATTAGAAAAGTTCTAATTTTATTTTGTTTTCTTAAAGCAATGCATTAGATACTAACTCAATAAATCATTGTGAAAATCTCATGTTATATATCCTAAGATAATGCTCATTCACAGTGATATGTGCAGTAAACTTAAACTCCAAAACTAATTTCAAATAATAAAACTTGTTAACATTGGACAACACATAATTAATTGACTTCCTAATTAGAAGCACAGAAAGATATGAAAAATAAAAAAGAATATAAATACAACTAAAGCTTACTTTATTATAACTGAGCACTTGATACACGTCTTTAGCACTCCATAACCTACTACGCTTTCCAGGGTCTATAGATTCCTTGCGAACAATGTCTTTGCCCATCTCTTCAAGCATATCATGCATAAGAATCCCTCCATCATAAGATGTGCTATCAAGTAGGCACTTGTCGATCAAGTTGCTTATTCCACACACAGCACCCTTATAACAACAACTTAGAATTTCTTCTACATCTTTTTTGCATGTTCCTTTAAAGAAGATTGCAATATCAAGGAATATATTCTTCTCTACTTCATCCAAATCATCAAAACTACTTCTCAGAATCTGTGAAATTTTTGGTTGGTCATATTCTTTTAGTTTATCCACCTCACTTTCCCACTCTTTTCTAGACTTTTTATATAGTTTAGAACCCAAAACTCTAAGAGCAAGCGGACTTCCTCGGGCATACGCTATAAACTTGTTCGATAGGTCTCGAAAATCAGCAGCGGGATTCAATAGTTTAAATGCAAATGTAGAAAAAAGTTGAAGAGAGTCATCTTTATTTAACATCTTTACCTCATGTATTTTGTCAACACCTCCATTCTTAAGTACTTGTCTGTCTCTAGATGTTACAATAATTTTACTTCCATCACCAAAATGTTTAACACCAAAACAATCTATTTGGTCTGAGTCATTAACATCGTCAAGGACAACAAGTACTCTTTTATTGCTTAGCCTCTCTTGGATTAAAGTTGACCCAATTGAGGGGGTGTCTACATGAATTGCTTGGTTTAAGAGTTTGGAAAGAAGTTCATTTCGTAAAGATTCCATCCCCTGTTTTTTTAACTTCTCTCTAACATTTAGAAGAAAGCAATTATCTTCATACTTATAAGAGATTTCATTGTATATAACATCAGAGAGGGTAGTTTTGCCTATACCACCTTGTCCCCAGAGTCCTATTAGACGACTGTCTTCCTTCTCAATTAGCCTCAAAATCGTCTTTTTCTGATCATCTATTCCGATTAACTCTGCAGAAGCACTTCTAAACTTGCTACTCATCAACTTCTTTATAACATATTCAACGATATCCTTGATGTACTCAGTTTCAGGTCTAGCAAATAATAAAAAACTATAATTATATACGAAATATAAAACAATGATTATTAATATAAGATGATGAGAAAAATATAGTTACCTGTCGAATTTGCCTCCTTCTATATGCCATCCTTTTAATTTACCGATTTCAGCGAAGGCAGTTTTCCATCGTTGTACTTGATGTAGCCTATTTGATTCATGGTGAATGAAGGATGTTTTGAAACTACCACCAAGATTCCGCACATGAGAAGGATCAACATGGTAAAATATGGGAAGAACAATATGTCCTTGAGTGTCCTTGCGGTGCATGATGTCGGAGAGTTCAGCCAGGCATGATTTTGAAGAAGCATAGTCTACCGACAACACAATTATTGAGAGATTTGAGGCTGCAATTGCTCGAGAAAGTGCTTGCGAAAGTTGCTTCCCTTTTTCTAGTGTTTCTTCATCGAAGAAAACATTCATTCCTTTGTCTTTTAAAGCTTTGAGTAGATGAGCGGTGAAATTAAGGCGTGTGTCTTCACCTCTGAAGCTCAAGAAAACCTGATGCTTCAAACGAGTAGAAGAGGAAGAAGAGGCAATTGCTTGAGGAAGTGCTTGTGAAGGTTGCTCTGGTTTTTCATCATGAAAGAAGGCATTCATCATCGCGTCTTTCAGAGCTTTGAGCAGATGAGTGATGAAGTTAAGGCATGTGTCTGTTTGAGGAGAAGAGGAAGAGGAAGCAGCCATGAAAGAGTATTGATTGTGTGATTGAAGCAGGAGAGAGCAAGATAGATTTGTGAACCTTTGAAGAACACTGATAAAAATCTATTTTATAATAATATTTGCCATTTAGTGGTATCGATATGTGAACCTTTGAGTAAAAATGGGTAAAGAAAGTTGGGTGCATGGAGTTTTTTATTATTATTTTGCTCAGATGGGTTTGTAATCTCGAAATCAAAGTCTTCCAATAAGACAAAGAGCATCTATTTGTTAATATAATTTTTAAAATACAAATCTGTCCAATTATTTAAGGGTTATTATTTAATAAATTGATAAAATAAGTTTTTTTTTCATGTGGTAGCATAGGTTATTTAATAGCAACATTATATGATTTATTTTTATTATTTTTAATTTCATTTTTATACAGCCCAAAATAATTATACAATGCATCAAATTTTTTCTTTGAGCAGGTTCTTGTTAATCTAAGGGAAACTGACATTAGCTGTTGCAAGAATTTAAGGAAGATCCTTATTTTATTAGGAGCCATCAACCTTGAGGCTCTTCTGTGTCGGTGGTGTGAAAGTTGGCTGAACTTTCTTGCCTCAATCATTCAACATCACTTAGAAGGCTTAGACTTACCGGATCTCGTATTCTCAAGAAGGCTTTTGAGATCTCAAATTACTTTCCTATTTTAGAATTAAGTGAATAAAAAATAGATGAAGTGGCTAATTCAGTTGAGTATCCCATCCGACTTAAAATGTTGAGCTTGAGAAACTCAAAGGTAAAAAAAACGTATCAAGAAATATTCCAAAGTTGTAATCTTTTCGTAATCTGAACTTTAGTGATTACCCAATTGTCAAATTTCCAGAAATCCCAAGAAGCTTAATAATATTGAACTTATCCGGGACTCAAATTGAAGAGGTGTGCCTATCTCTCGACTCTCCAAGTAATCTTCAGACTTTAGATATGAGTGGCTCGATAGTAAAAAAATATTCCCCTTGTGATCTGAATCTAAGTGCTTGCCCAATAGTCGAATTTCTAAAAATCCTAGAAAGCTTAAAAAGATTAAACTTATCTGAAACTCAAATTGAAAACGTGTGTCTATCTCTCGACCCTTCAAGTGATCTTTAGACTTTAGTTATGAGTGGCTCAAGGGTAAAAATGTATGATTCAAGATGGAATCTTTTAATAATCTAGACCTCCAATGATTGAATTCTCAAAAATCCCTGAAAGCTTAAAGACTCAAATTAAAATTGATTAACATCTTTAGTCAAATCTCTCCTGTCATTACACTGCCCACAATTCTTTCATATAAGTAAGATATGATGTTTTATTATTTATGTATGAAATGATCAATTTTTGTTGTCTACGGTAACTATTTGAATACTCCTTTCATGAATAATCCTTCGCTTGGTTGAAAAACAGAGCAACAATACTATCTTATGCTTGATTGTTTTTGACGGTTTATTATAAGAAAAATTCATTTCTTAAATAACTTTAAAAACTTCTTGTTACCATTCATGAATTACCCTTTGATGGAATTCCTTATAAATTATTGATAAATAATGTCCAGTTCAAGAAATAGGATCAACTCAACTAGGCTCAAATATGCCAATAAGTGTCATTTGTTAGGAATTTGTTGGAGGCGGCAGCACGAATTACAAGTAGAGATCATAGAACAGAGACGAACAATATAAAAAAACAAATTTCTGATAATCTTAATATATTCTACACAAATTTAGAATTTAGTCCATGTCCTTTTATTTTAAAAATTTAGTCCCTCTACTTTTCAGATTTCAAAATTCGGGTCTAACTATTAACATTGTTAAAATTATTTTGTTAAATTTAGGTTCATTATAACATCATTTTTTTAGCTACATGGTTATAAAGTGAGTAATTTTTTTTTAATTTCAAAATGCCACACCAAAAAATTTGATAAAAAAAATGTTTACAATTGAGATTTTGAAATCTTAAAAATAGAAAGACTAAATTCTTGAAGCAAACTTTACACTTCAAACTAAGCCCAAATGATTCATTTGGATTTATTATAAGTTTGTTCTCTAGTTTTATTGGGTTTATCTATGGGATCAACATAAAATCACCAATTTACCTTGGATTTATTCCTTTTAAATTACTTCACCAAGACTGAATTGTCAGAATCCCAAAAGGGCTTTAAAAAATTACTTCAAATTTGTGTTGACAACTTACCATTAGTTCAAAAGCATGCATTCTCTCAAAATATTAGTTCAAACACTTATATAAAGTGCTGCATTTTCCATCATAGGCAATGCATAAGTTAAAAACCTACTATTAACAATGGTAGAAAAATATGGTAATATAAAAAACGAAATGAGACCCACTTATGCAACTGAGGTCTTAGGTTTAGTGAACACCACACTTCTTCACCTTTATATAATGGAATTCTTCATAGAATTTGGTTTCTTGAGTTTCTTCTACTACCAAATTGGGATTTTCTATGTAGAATTCAAATGAAGCCACCTCATAATCTTTATCTTTCTTAACCATATTCTCACTAGATAGAATCAAAACATAATTACCTATATACCTTTGATCTTTCTATTTCCTAACATTATTCACTTGTGATCTTTTCATAACTATTATCACAAGCGACTTTAAATTGGTATTTAAATGTAAGTTTGTCATAGTGGTAGCAATGTGCGACTTAAATTAATAACTTTTGAATAGTTCAGTAATTTAAAGGAAAACTTTTCAAATAGATCAATGATCATTTTATTATGTTTTGAAATTAAATTATCAAAATGTAAATTTACTAGTAGTTTAGTGGCCTTGCCAAATACAATAAATTAAGCGTTTGATAATAATAATTAAAATACATTTATTAAGATCTACTTGTAATCTGGGAAGTAAAGGACTTTCAATGGGACACGAACCGTGAAGAAAATAATCTACTTATTAATATTTTCTTAAATAGAAATCAATCCAATTTTTTATTAACGCAAATAAAACCATTAATAACATAAAATTTGAATGTGTTTTTGTAAGGAAAAAATAATAATCATTGAAGGAAACTTCAGTGAGTATGGAGATACCATATAATTAAATCTCAACTATCATTTGATTGCTTAAAATTGATGCCTATGACATGAATTGAGCACCAAATCTGGAAGCTTTTTTTATGAAATCTTAACTTGAAACCCCTCAACCTTTTCTACTAATGCATTGAAATCTCAAAACTCCATGATTGAAATTTTCACTGCAATATTCAATAGCACTATCTCTGCAAATCCCAAATAAATAATGGCCTGAAAATCGCAGTTCAAGCACAAAGTATGAAACGAGCATTCAGAAAAAGAAATTAAAAGCTTACTTGTTCCTCCTCTTTTGTGTAGTTAAAGCTCCAACTATAATGGTCTTTCCAAAGATGTACCATTAATTCCCTATGAATTAAAACCAATCCGCAACTAGTCAGTATGAATCTTAAATATCTCCTCACTACAATGCTCAAACAACTTGAAAGGCGGCTGCATACAAAGAAATTTAAGCCCAAATTGATATGATAATCAAAATCCAAGAAAAGAAAATATTAAGTTGCACCATGTTGAATAGAATGAAGAAGGCAAATCTGTTAACAACTTGCGTTGTCTCAAAATCTCAGTTCAAACACTTGTATAAAGCAAGAATTCAGTAAAACAAGTTCTTACAGCTTAGTTGTTCCTCCTTGTATGGCAAAAACTCCAATTAAGCAGTGGCATCATCAAAGCTCCGAAGATTTGCCATTCCCTATTGTCTCTGTTCTGTCATCCTCATTCCCTTCATAGAATCAAATTTAGATTGTCAAACCTTAATCTCTAGGTTATGGCTAACTTATACTAGAAAAACTACAGGTGAAATAAAGCTCACTTATGCAACTGAAGAATTGCGGGAGCTATAACTGAAATAACAGACTCGGCAAGTGTCTTGTGCAACAAGCCTCGATGCTTGCTGAGGAATCAAATGAATTCGAGCAAAAGAAAGAAGAAAAAGCTAAGGAAAATGGAGAGGAAAATTGATGAACAAACTGATTTCATTCATTGAGTAAACAATAGCATAATGCCAATACATAAACCAAGCACTAAGCTTGTCAAAAACAGTAAACAATCACCTAATAGTTACCTAACACCACTAAACATTGAAACTTGAAGTAATTAACTTGTGCATACAAGCAAAGCTGAATTAATAGCTCATATGGCTGCAAATTACATCAATCACATACCTAACATAGTTCTAAATGAACTAAATTACATTTCATTAACTAGAAGTTACAAAATGAACAAGAACTAGATCATTTGATCTTGAGAAACAGCTTCTGCCTTGGTCGATCTTCATGATCTGCATGTTGGCTGGTGTTGCAGCATGCTGGCCAACTTCATCACTCCTCATTGGGTAGCATGCTGCAAACTCCTAACATTTTCCTTAAATACTCGAACTTAGTTGCATTAAGACCCTTGGTCAAAATATCAGCAATTTGATCATCTGTCTTGCAATGAATTAGCTTGACTTCTAATGCTTCCTCCATTTCTCGTACAACATGGAGTTTGATGCTGAAATGCTTTGTTCTCCAATGGAACACTGGATTTTTGGCAATGGCAATAGTAGATTGATTGTCACAAAAGATCTTTGTTGCTCCCTTTTGACTCACATTCAAATCATTCATGATTTTTCTTAGCCAATTGGCTTGGTTGACAGCACTTCCTGCTGCAACATATTCTGCTTCAGCAGTTGATTGAGCCACCAAGGTTTGCTTCTTCGAGCTCCAACAGAACATGGCTGAACCAAGACTGAAAGCATACCCTGAGGTGCTTTTCATGTCATCCAATGAGCCAGCCCAATCACTGTCAGTATACCCAAACAGCTTTAGGCTTTCTTCTTTCCTATACATCAAGCCATAGCTCAATGTACCTTTGATATACCTGAGCACTCTCTTTGCTGCTCGAAAATACTTCTCATTGCAACAATGCAAGAACCTTGAGAGCAAACCTACAACATACATTATGTCTGGTCTCATTGCAGTTAAATACAGCAAGCAACTAACTAGACTTCTGTAGGTTGTTTCACAAACCTTCTCAAAATCACATTGGCTCGATAGTTTTTCTCCAACAGCAACAGGAGTCTTCGTTGCTCTACTGTTTTCCATAGAGAACTTGGTTAAAATCTTCGAGGAGAAGCTCTTTTGGTTTAGAAATATCCTATTCTGCATTTGTGACACCTCCATGCCAAGAAAATAGGACATCTTCCCCAAAATCAGACATTTCAAACATCTCATGCATCTTGGTCTTAAAATCAGGTAGCATTGCTTGGTCTCCTCCTGTCACCAACAGATTATCAACATACAGAGACACAATAAGCTGTGTTTGTGTCCCTTCCTTCTTAACATAGAGTGTTGGCTCACTCTTGCTCCTGTCGAATCCCAAATCAACAAGGTAACCATCGATTCTGTTGTACCAGGCTTTAGGAGCCTGTTTCAAGCCATACAAGGCTTTCTTCAGCTTATATACCATCTACACATTCCCAGCTATTTCAAACCCCTGAGGTTGTTCAACATAGATGTCTTCCTCAAGAAATCCATTTAGAAAGGTTGACTTCACATCAAGCTGGTGAATTTTCTACTGCATTTGTGCAACTAAGGTAATCAATAGCCTTATGGTGTCAAGCCTGGCCACTGGTGCAAAGGTCTCCAGGTAGTCCAGGCCATATTTCTGACTGAACCCTTTGACAACCAGCCTTGCTTTCAATTTGTTCAAGGTTCCATCAGCATTCTGCTTGGCTTTGTATACCCATTTCACCCCAATTACCTTCCTTTTGACTGGCCTTTCAACCAATTCCCAGGTTCGGTTCTTCTCAATCATGCTGATCTCCTCAGCCATTACCTGCCTCTATCCTTGCTGAGCTTCTGCTTCTACAAAGTTGCTTGGTTCAGCTATGGCTACAAGAGCTTTTTCATAAATTTCAGTCAATGGTCTTGTTCCTCTGACTGATTCATCATCAATGTCCATTTCAGGACCATTTTGGTCTGGCTCAGCTTGATCTGCTGCAAGTTCTTCTGAGACTTCCTCAGCTTCATGTCTTTCCCAGTTCCAACATAATCTCTCATTGAATACCACATCCCTGCTGACTAACACTTTGTTTGTTGAAGGATCCAAGATCCTATAGCACTTCTTGACAGTGCTGTAGCCCACCAGAACACCAGGTCGAGCCCTTTTAGACAACTTCTCCCTTTTAACAGCAGGTACATGTGCATAATAGATGCATCCAAAGACTTTCAGATGAGCCAGTGATGGCTTGAATCCAAACTAGGCCTCGAATGGAGTCTTCTGGTCCAAAGCCATGGTTGGAAGCCTATTTTGAATATAGGTTGCAGTGTTAACTGCTTCTGCCCATAGAGCTTTAGGCAGATTCTTCTGAATCATCAGGCACCTAGCCATATCCATCAAACTCCTATTCTTCCTTTCACTTCACCATTTTGCTGAGGTGTATAAGTGTTGGTAAGTTGATGTTTGATACCTGCCTTATCACAAAAGGCTTGGAACTGAGTTGAGGTGTACTCAGTACCATTATTAGACCTTATGGTCTCCAGCTTGTAGCCTGTTTCAGTCTCAGCAGCAGTCTTGAACTTCCAAAACACTGAGGCCACCTCTGAAATTTGTTTCAAGAAGTAAAGCCAACAATATCTCGAGAAATCATCAATGAACAGTATGAAATACCTGTTTCCTCTTAATGACCCAGTCTTCATGGGGCCACACACATCAGTGTGTACCAGTTAGAGTTTTTCAGAGGCTGTCCAGGCTTGATTCGAGGGAAATGGAAGTCTAGCCTACTTTCCTAGCTGACATACTTCACATACATCATCATGCTCCACTGAGTTGGTGAAGTTTTCAGCCAAGTCCTCTCTGACCATTCGAGCCATCGATCTAAAGTTGGCATATCCAAGCCTTTGATGCCAAAGCTTGGATTCATCTGATGTAGCTGTGTAGGCAATGTCTGACTCCTTTGTCCAGTCAACCACAAAGCTCTTATCAGCCATAGGGACTGCCATTAGCTTGGATCCACTTGGACCACTGATTTGGCACTGATTGTCTTTGAACACCACAGAATAACCTTTCTCAAGCAATTGAGCTATGCTGAGCAGGTTTCTGTCAATTTCAGGCACTAGAAGCACATTTGAAATCACTTTGGCACTTGTGGAAGTGCATATCAGCACATCACCCTTGCCTTCAGCTTGGATAAGGTGACCATTACCTATCTTGACTTTAGTTTTGCAGCTTCTGTTTAAGGACTTGAAGATAGCAGCATCAGGTGTCATGTGGTTGGTGCATCCACTGTTTAGGAGCCAACCAAATGAGAGTCTTTCCTGTGAAGCTGAGCATGACACAGCAAAGACCTGCTCCTCTTGGTCACTGTCCTCTTTAGCCA
The DNA here is from genome assembly GCF_007990345.1 of Gossypium hirsutum. Taxonomy (NCBI): domain Eukaryota; kingdom Viridiplantae; phylum Streptophyta; class Magnoliopsida; order Malvales; family Malvaceae; genus Gossypium; species Gossypium hirsutum. The sequence continues at coordinate 65,177,904 of NC_053446.1, forward strand.
CTCGAGCCTCAGCTTTCATCTGTTGAAACTGATTCTGCCTTGATTTGGCCTTTCTCTTACAGACTCTCTCAACATTACCCTTCTTCTTACAATGCTGACATACAGCATCTGGATTGAATCAACATTTTTCTTCTGGATGACCAACTCTTCTGCAGTGCTTGCAAGTCTGACCCTCTTTTCTTGCAGCATCAGACCTTGGCTTGTCTCTCCAGCCCTTCTTGCCTTTGTAGGCAATATTTGTTCTTGCTTAAAAGGCACCTTCTTGATGCTCCTCTAGTATGCTTGCTCTCCTATGCTCTTAAGCATATAGAGCATTGATCAACTCTGTTAGGGAGATGGTGGACAGGTCCCTTAAGTCCTCGAGAGATGAGATTTTTGCCTCATATCTTTTAGGCAGAGTTGCAATAACCTTCTCCACTATCCTAGCTTCATTGAACTGCTCTCCAAGGAGCCTAATGCTGTTAACCATAGCCATAATCCTGTTAGAGTACTGCTTGACAGTTTCTTCTTCTTTCATCTTTAAATTCTTGAATTCTCTCCTCAAGTTCAACAACTGTTGCTGCCTTGTCCTCTCTGTCCCTTGAAACCCCTCTTGCAATTTGTCTCAGGCCTGTTTTGGTGTTTCACAGGCCATAATCCTTGTGAAAATCACATCTGACACTAAGTTCTGGATGCAAGACATGGCCTTGTGCCTCTTGGTCCTCTCATCAGCATGCTGCCTGATTTGAGCCACTGTTGGATTGGCTCTAAGTGGCTCTGGTTCAACATCTGAGTGGACTACCTCCCACAGATAGAAAGCCTACAGGTAGGTTTTCATTTTGACCACCCATATGTGGTAGCCTTCTCCATTGAAGACTTCAGGTGCAGCTGGTGAAAAGTTTGATGAAGCCATAGATTTGTATAACAGATCCCTTAAGAAATAGGCTCTAGATACCAATTTTTGGAGCTGTAACTGAAATAACAAACTCGGCAAGTGTTTTGTGCAACAAGCCTCGATACTTGTTGAGGAATCAAATGAATTCGAGTAAAAGAAAGAAGAAAAAGCTATGGAAAATGGAGAGGAAAATTGATGAACAAACTGATTTCATTCATTGAGTAAACAATAACATAATGCCAATACATAAACCAAGCACTAAGCTTGTCAAAAACAGTAAACAATCACCTAATAGTTACCTAACACCACTAAACATTGAAACTTGAAGTAATTAACTTGTGCATACAAACAAAGCTGAATTAACAGCTCATATGGCTGTAAATTACATCAATCATATACCTAACATAGTTCTAAATGAACTAAATTACATTTCATTAACTAGAAGTTACTAAATGAACAAGAACTAGATCATTTGAGCTTGAGAAGCAGCTTCTGCCTTAGTCGATCTTCATGATCTGCATGTTGGCTGGTGTTGCAGCATGTTGGCCAACTTCATCAAGAATTAAGTTTAGTGCTTAAGTGTGCCTAGGACTTTTATGTTGTGGGGGTGGTGCTGGGTTCTTCATCCATATAAGATACATGTACACCACATTTCTCCACCTTTATATATTCGACTTCAATTTCTTCTCCTTCTACATTGTAATTGGGATTTTCAATGTAGAATTCAAATGAAGCCCCCTGATAATCCTCTTTTTTTTAAACCATATCCTCACTAAACAGAATCAGCACATGATCACTTATATACTTCCTCTCCGTCTCAAGGTCTGTATAGGAACTCTACTGACTTGTGAACTTTTCATAATCACCACCACTGGCGGTTGTCAATTGGTATTCATAGATAAATTTAAGATATTCATGGTGGTGGCAGCGCGTGAGATCAGCCACAAAGCTGATGGAAAAGGCCTAGAATCTACTCCCACTGGACCCATTTGGGGCTATCTTCAAAACTAACGAAGAACTCATGCTCTGATGCTCGAACATATTTGTTAAAATTTTGTTTCCTGTGAAACAGTAAAATAATCTATATAGAAGATAAGGATACTCCCATGTCAATCTCTGTTTCTCTGCCAGGTATCTAATTTTGAGCATGGCATTTGCCTCAATGTTATCAATTGAATCTTGATTCAAGCTGAAGCAATTACAGAATAACATGTAAAACCAATCGGCAACATCATCATCTAAAGGATCAAGATTTGTAAATGATACTTTTTCTAATGATGTACAGCCATGTGCATCCAAGTACGGAATATATGGTGAAAGCTCTGAGAGTAATGTAAGTGATGAAGTTGGCTAGCATGCTGCAACACCAGCCAACATGCAGATCATGAAGATCGACTAAGGCAGAAGCTGCTTCTCAAGCTCAAATGATCTAGTTCTTGTTCATTTTGTAACTTCTAGTTAATGAAATGTAATTTAGTTCATTTAGAACTATGTTAGGTATATGATTGATGTAATTTGGAGCCATATGAGCTGTTAATTCAGCTTTGCTTGTATGCACAAGTTAATTACTTCAAGTTTCAATGTTTAGTGGTGTTAGGTAACTATTACGTGATTGTTTACTATTTTTGACAAGCTTAGTGCTTGGTTTATGTATTGAAATTATGCTATTTTTTACTCAATGAATGAAATCAGATTGTTCATCAATGTTCCTCTCCATTTTCCTTAGCTTTTTCTTCTTTCTTTTGCTCGAATTCATTTGATTCCTCAGCAAGCATTGAGGCTTGTTGCACAAGACACTTGCCGAGTCTGTTATTTCAGTTACAGCTCCAACAATTGGTATCTAGAGCCTATTTCTTAAGGGATCTGTTATACAAATCTATGGCTTCATCAAGCTTTTCACCAGCTGCACCTGAAGTCTTCAATGGAGAAGGCTACCACATATGGGTGGTCAAAATGAAAACCTACCTGCAGGCTTTCGATCTGTGGGAGGTAGTCAACTCAGATGTTGAACCAGAGCCATTTAAAGCCAATCCAACAGTGGCTCAAATCAGGCAGCATGCTGATGAGAGGACCAAGAGGCACAAGGCCATGTCTTGCATCCAGAACTCAGTGTCAGATATGATTTTCACAAGGATTATGGCCTGTGAAACACCAAAACAAGCATGAGACAAGTTGCAAGAGGAGTTTCAAGGGACAGAGAGGACTAGGTAGCAATAGTTGTTGAACTTGAGGAGAGAATTCGAGAATTTGAAGATGAAGGAAGAAGAAACTGTTAAGCAGTACTCTGACAGGATTATGGCCGTGGTTAACAGCATTAGGCTCCTTGGAGAGCAGTTCAATGAAGCTAGGATAGTGGAGAAGGTTATTGCAACTCTGCCTGAGAGATATGAGGCAAAAATCTCATCTCTCGAGGACTCAAGAGACCTGGCCACCATCTCCCTAACAGAGTTAATCAATGCTCTATATGCTCAAGAGCAGAGGAGAGCAAGCATACTGGAGGAGCATCAAGAAGGTGCCTTTCAAGCAAGAACAAATACTGCCTACAAAGGCAAGAAGGCTTGGAGAGACAAGCCAAGGTCTGATGCTGCAAGAAAAGAGAGTCAGACTTGTAAGCACTGCAGAAGAGTTGGTCATCCAGAAGAAAAATGTTGGTTCAATCCTGATGCTGTATGTCAGCATTGTAAGAAGAAGGGTCATGTTGAGAGAGTCTGTAAGAGAAAGGCCAAATCAAGGCAGAATCAGTTTCAACAGATGAAAGCTGAGGCTCGAGTAGCTAAAGAGGACAGTGACCAAGAGGAGCAGGTTTTTGCTGTGTCATGCTCAGCTTTACAGGAAAGACTCTCATCTGGTTGGCTCCTAGACAGTGGATGCACCAACCACATGACACCTGATGCTGCTATCTTCAAGTCCTTAGACAGAAGCTGCAAAACTAAAGTCAATATAGGTAATGGTCACCTTATCCAAGCTGAAGGCAAGGGTGATGTGCTGATATGTACTTCCACAAGTGCCAAAGTGATTTCAAATGTGCTTCTAGTGCCTGAAATTGACAGAAACCTGCTCAGTATAGCTCAATTGCTTGAGAAAGGTTATTCTGTGGTGTTCAAAGACAATCAGTGCCAAATCAGTGGTCCAAGTGGATCCAAGCTAATGGCAGTCCCTATGGCTGATAAGAGCTTTGTGGTTGACTGGACAAAGGAGTCAGACATTGCCTACACAGCTACATCAGATGAATCCAAGCTTTGGCATTAAAGGCTTGGACATGCCAACTTCAGATCGATGGCTCGAATGGTCAGAGAGGACTTGGCTGAAAACTTCACCAACTCAGTGGAGCATGGTGATGTATGTGAAGTATGTCAGCTAGGAAAGCAAGCTAGACTCCCATTTCCCTTGAATCAAGCTTGGAGAGCCTCTAAAAAACTCTAACTAGGACACACTGATGTGTGTGGCCCCATGAAGACTGAGTCATTAAGAGGAAACAGGTATTTCATACTGTTCATTGATGATTTCTCGAGATATTGTTGGCTTTACTTCTTGAAACAAAAATCAGAGGTGGCCTCAGTGTTTTGGAAGTTCAAGACTGCTGCTGAGACTGAAACAGGCTGTAAGCTGAAGACCATAAGGTCTGATAATGGGACTGAGTACACCTCAGCTCAGTTCCAAGCCTTTTATGATAAGGCAGACATTAAACATCAACTTACCAACACTTATACACCTCAGCAAAATGGTGTAAGTGAAAGGAAGAATAGGAGTTTGATGGATATGGCTAGGTGCCTGATGATTTAGAAGAATCTGCCTAAAGCTCTATGGGCAGAAGTAGTTAACACTGCAACCTAAATTCAAAATAAGCTTCCAACCATGGCTTTAGACCAGAAGATTCCATTCGAGGCCTGGTTTGGATTCAAGCCATCACTGGCTCATCTGAAAGTCTTTGGGTGCATCTGTTATGCACATGTACCTTCTGTTAAAAGGGACAAGTTGTCTGAAAGGGCTCGACCTGGTGTTCTGGTAGGCTACAGCACTGTCAAGAAGTGCTATAGGATCTTGATCCTTCAACAAACAAAGTGTTAGTCAGCAGGGATGTGGTATTCAATGAGAGATTATGTTGGAACTGGGAAAGACATGAAGCTGAGGAAGTCTCAGAAGAACTTGCAGCAGATCAAGCTGAGCCAGACCAAAATGGTCCTGAAATGGACATTAATGATGAATCAGTCAGAGGAACAAGACCATTGACTGAGATTTATGAAAGGGCTCATGTAGCCATAGCTGAACCAAGCAACTTTGTAGAAGCAGAAGCTCAGCAGGGATAGAGGCAGGTAATGGCTGAGGAGATCAGCATGATTGAGAAGAACCAAACCTGGGAATTGGTTGAAAGGCCAATCAAAAGGAAGGTAATTGGGGTGAAATGGGTATACAAAGCCAAGCAGAATGCTGATGGAACCTTGAACAAATTGAAAGCAAGGCTGGTTGTCAAAGGGTTCAGTCAGAAATATGGCCTGGACTACCTGGAGACCTTTGCACCAGTGGCCAGGCTTGACACCATAAGGCTATTGATTGCCTTAGTTGCACAAATGCAGTGGAAAATTCACCAGCTTGATGTGAAGTCAGCCTTTCTAAATGGATTTCTTGAGGAAGACATCTATGTTGAACAACCTCAGGGGTTTGAAATAGCTGGGAAGGTGTAGATGGTATATAAGCTGAAGGAAGCCTTGTATGGCTTGAAACAGGCAGAGCCTGGTACAACAGAATCGATGGTTACCTTGTTGATTTGGGATTCGACAGGAGCAAGAGTGAGCCAACACTCTATGTTAAGAAGGAAGGGACACAAACACAGCTTATTGTGTCTCTGTATGTTGATGATCTGTTGGTGACAAGAGGAGACCAAGCAATGCTGGCTGATTTTAAGACCAAGATGCATGAGATGTTTGAAATGTCTGATTTTGGGGAAGATGTCCTATTTTCTTGGCATGGAGGTGTCACAAATGCAGAATAGGATATTTCTAAGCCAGAAGAGCTTCTCCTCGAAGATTTTAACCAAGTTCTCTATGGAAAACAGTAGAGCAACAAAGACTCCTGTTGCTGTTGGAGAAAAACTATCGAGCCAAGGTGATTTTGAGAAGGTTTGTGAAACAACCTACAGAAGTCTAGTTGGTTGCTTACTGTATTTAACTGCAACGAGACCAGACATAATGTATGCTGTAGGTTTGCTCTCAAGGTTCTTGCATTGTTGCAATGAGAAGCATTTTCGAGCAGCAAAGAGAGTGCTCAGGTATATCAAAGGTACATTGAGCTATGGCTTGATGTATAGGAAAGAAGAAAGCCTAAAGCTGTTTATACTGACAGTGATTGGGCTGGCTCATTGGATGACATGAAAAGCACCTCAGGGTATGCTTTCAGTCTTGGTTCAGCCATGTTCTGTTAGAGCTCGAAGAAGCAAACCTTGGTGGCTCAATCAACTACTGAAGCAGAATATGTTGTAGCAGCAAGTGCTGTCAACCAAGCCAATTGGCTAAGAAAAATCATGAATGATTTGAATGTGAGTCAAAAGGGAGCAACATAGATCTTTTGTGACAATCAATCTACTGTTGCCATTGCCAAAAATCCAGTGTTCCATGGGAGAACAAAGCATTTCAGCATCAAACTCCATGTTGTACGAGAAATGGAGGAAGCATTAGAAGTCAAGCTAATTCATTGCAAGACAGATGATCAAATTGCTGATATTTTGACCAAGGGTCTTAATGCAACTAAGTTTGAATATTTAAGGAAGATGTTAGGAGTTTGCAGCATGCTACCCAAGGATGAGTGATGAACTTGGCCAGCATGCTGCAACACCAGTCAACATGCAGATCATGAAGATCGACCAAGGCAGAAGCTGCTTCTCAAGCTCAAATGATCTAGTTCTTGTTCATTTTGTAACTTCTAGTTAATGAAATGTAATTTAGTTCATTTAAAACTATGTTAGGTATATGATTGATGTAATTTGCAGCCATATGAGCTGTTAATTCAGCTTTGCTTGTATGTTCAAGTTAATTACTTCAAGTTTCAATGTTTAGTAGTGTTAGGTAACTATTAGGTGATTGTTTACTATTTTTGACAAGCTTAGTGCTTGGTTTATGTATTGGCATTATGCTATTGTTTACTCAATGAATGAAATCAGTTTGTTCATCAATTTTCCTCTCTATTTTCCTTAGCTTTTTCTTCTTTCTTTTGCTCGAATTCATTTGATTCCTCAGCAAGCATCGAGGCTTGTTGCACAAGACACTTGCCGAGTCTGTTATTTCAGTTACAGATCCAACAGTAAGACTCTCGCAATGATCCATTTGCAGCCTATAAATGCTTTTAGACATCAAGATTGGTGAGGACACATCAACTGTTGGAATCTCTTTTAAACCGAACGGGATGATACTACATTGTAGCTTTTGAATACTTGAGCAGCTCATCTTTAACATCTGAAGATTATTTAGAGAGTCTAAAGACAAAGTCACTTCCTTAATTTGAGTCCCAAATAAATTCAATTTTCTTAAGCTTCTTGGGATTTCTGGGAATTCTGTCATTGGGCAATGACTAAGATTCAGATCACGAAGGGCGGCTTCCATCTTGATCGATACATTTTTTACCCTTGAGCCACTCATATCTAATGTTTGAAGATTACCTAGAGAGTCGAGAGACAAGGACACCTCTTCAATTTGAGTTCTAGATAAGTTTAATTTTATTAAAGTTCTTGGGATTTTGGGAAATTTGACTATTGGGCAATGATTAAGATTCAGGTCACGAAGGGATTCTATCTTGATGGATACATTTTTTACCCTTGAGCCACTCATATCTAACGTCTGAAGATTACTTGGAGTGTCGAGAGACAAGCACACATCTTCAATTTGAGTTTCAGATAAGTTAAATTCTGTCAAGCTTCTTGGGATTATTGGGAATTCAGCTATTGGGCAATGACTAAGATCCAGATCATGAAGTGATTCCAACTTTGAAATATTGCTTGATACTGTATTGACCTTGGAGTTTTTCAAGCACAACTTTATAAGTCTGACGAGATGCTCAATTGAATCAGGCACTTCTTCTATTTTTGAATCACTTAATTCTATAATAGGAAAGTGTTTTGGGACCACGGGAAACGTCTTGAGATTACAACATCCTGTAAGTCCTAGTTTATTAAGTGATGTCAAATGATTGAGCCAAGGAAGTTCAACCAAACTTTCACACCCGCTACACTCAAGGATTTCAAGGTTGATTGCTCCTAATAGACTAGGAATCTTCCTTAATTCTTGCAATCAGCAACGTTAATTTCTTTTAAATTAACTAGACCTTGTGCAAAGAAAGTATAAATAGTTATATTACTTTCGGCCGTATAAAAAATGATACATTATAACTATTAATAGAATCTATACTATTATTCATTAACATATCAATTATAAACTATTTTTGAATTTCGAAACTATCTTGAATGAAGAAAGTATGAAAGAATATACCTGATGATCATCATCATTCCAAAGATATTCTATATCGCCACGTATTAATTTCAGCACAACAAGATTCTTTGGATTAAAACCAGATAGAGATTTGAAGGGATAATAGTCCCAACGAAGATACTTTAGCTCTTCAGGAAGAGATACACTATCAACTTGGTCTGCAAGAAACTTCTCTGCCAAACACTTATCCCAAAAAAAAAACCATCAGTGTAGAAGAAGATAACTTTAAGATTAATCATTCCCTCAAAAGCAGAACGATGTAACCGTAGGTTATCAATTTGAGATATGTCTAACTTCATTCCTTCAATTCGATTAATTCCCTAAGAACAAAAACCAAGACAAAGAAATTTATGGCCATTCCATTAAACAATTATATCACGAAAAGAAAGTAATTATATTAGAAAATGTTTAATTTTATTGTTTTTCTAAGGGTAAACTACAAAAATAGTCACTTTTGTTTGCATCAGATTACATATTAGTCATTTATGTTTGAATTGTTACGTTGTAGTCACTTACGTTATTATTTTGTTACGAAGTGGTCACTTTACCGTTAAGCTCCATTACCTCCCTAACAGTGATCCTACATGCAATCCAAATGGGTTTTAAATGCCAACTTAGATGTCCTACGTCGCAGTCCAAATTAAATTTATTTACTTAAAAACCTATCTTCTTCCTAGCAACTGGGTATTCAAGTTGACATTTAAAATCTATTTGGACTGCCACGTAGGACTGTCGTTAAAGAGGTAACAGAGTTTAATGGTAACGTGACCACTTCATAACAAAACGATAACATAAGTGACTAAAACGTAACATTTCAAATATAAGTGACTAAAATATAATTTGAGGCAAACAAAAGTGACTATTTTTGTAGTTTACTCTTTTTCTAAAGCAATGCATTAGATACTAAGTCTATAAACCATTGCGAAAATCCCATGACATATATCTTAATACATTGGTCATTCCCGGTGATTTGGCAATAAACTTAAACTCAAAATAATTTCAAATAATAAAACTTGTTAACATTTGACAACACATAATTAATTGAATTTTTATACTTTCTAATAAAAATCACACAAAGATATAAAAAATTAAAAGAATATAAATATAACTAGGGCTTACTTTGTTATATCTGAGCACTTGAAACACGTCTTTAGCACCCCATAACCTACTACGTTTTTCAGGGTTTATAGATTCTTTGCGAACAATGTCCTTGCCCATCTCTTCAAGCATATCATGCATAAATATCCATTCAATATCAGGTGTGCTATCAAGTAGGCACTTGTGGATCAAGTTGCTTATTCCACTCACAACACCCTTATAACAACAACTTAGAATTTTTTCTACATCTTTTCTGAGTGTTCCTTTAAAGAAGATTGCAATATCAAGGAATATATTCTTCTCTAGTTCATCCAAGTCATCAAAGCTACTCCTCAAAATCTGTGAAATTTTTGGTCGCTCATATTCTTTTAGTTTATCCACCTCACTTTCCCACTCTTTTCTAGACTTCCTTGGGCATACTCTACAAACTTTTTCGATAGATCTTGAAACTCAACAGCGGGATTCAATTGTTTAAATGCAAATGTAGAAAAAAGTTGAAGAGAGTCATTGTCTTTTAACTTCTTTACCTTATGTATTTTGTCAACACCTCCATTCTTAAGTACTTGTCTATCTCTAGATGTTACAATGATTTTACTTCCATCACCAAAATGTTTAACACCAAAACAATCTATTTGGTCTGAGTCATTAACATCGTCAAGGACAACAAGTACTCTTTTATTGCTTAGCCTCTCTTGGATTAAAGTTGACCCAATTGAGGGGGTGTCTACATGAATTGCTTGGTTTAAGAGTTTGGGAAGAAGTTCATTTCGTAAAGATTCCATCCCCTGTTTTTTTAACTTCTCTCTAACATTTAGAAGAAAGCAACTATCTTCATACTTATAAGAGATTTCATTGTATATAACATAGAGAGGGTAGTTTTGCCTATACCACCTTGTCCCCAGAGTCCTATTAGACGACTGTCTTCCTGCTCAATTAGCGTCAAAATCGTCTGTTTCTGATCATCTATTCCAACTAACTCTGCAGAAGCACTTTTTAACTTGCCACTCATCAACTTCTTTATAACATATTCAACAATATCCTTGATGTACTCAGTTTCAGGTCTACCAAATAATAAAAATATATAATTATACGAAATCTAAAACAAAACAATGATTATTAATATAAGATGATGGGAAAAATATAGTTACCTGTCGAATTTGCCTCCTTCTATATGCCATCCTTTTAATTTACCGACTTCAGCAAAGGCAGTTTTCCATCGTTGTACTTGAGGTAGCCTATTTGATTCATGGTGATTGAAGGATGTTTTGAAACTACCACCATGATTCCGCACATCGGAAGGATCAACATGGTAAAAATGGGAAGAGCAATATGTCCTTGAGTGTCCTTGCGGCGCATGATGTCGGAGAGTTCAGCCAGGCATGATTTTGAAGAAGCATAGTCTACCGACAACACAATAATTGAGAGATTTGAGGCTGCAATTGCTAGAGAAAGTGCTTGTGAAAGTTGCTCCCCTTTTTCTAGTTTTTCTTCATCGAAGAAAACATTCATTCCCGTGTCTTTCAAAGCTTTGAGTAGATGAGCAGTGAAATTAGGGCGTGTGTCTTCACCTCTGAAGCTCAAGAAAACCTGATGCTTCAATCGACTAGAAGAGGCAATTTCTGGAGAAAGTGGTTGTGAAAGTTGCTCCGGTTTTTCATCATGAAAGAAGACATTCACCATCGAGTCTTTCAGAGCTTTGAGCAGATGAGTGATGAAGTTCAGGCATGTGTCTGTTTGAGGAGAAGAGGAAGAGGAAGAGGAAGAAGAAGAAGAAGCAGCCATGAAAGAGTATTCATTGTGTGATTGAAGCAAGAGAGAGCAAAATAGATTTGTGAACCTTTGAAGCACACATTCATAATATTTTGCATTTCATTTCTTCTGTGTTTTTATAATAATATTTGCCATTTAGTGGTATTAATTGCTTACTCTTTTTTTTTTTAATAAATTTTTTTCAATATAAAATAAGTCAATAAAGCCAAAGCGTAATTTTGTCTTCTAATTGGTTTTCTAATACAAATTTAATTTTTAATATTTGGGTGAGCTGTCATTTAGTAGTACCAATCTGTGAACCACCAACTACAATTCTTATAAAAAAATATTAATGTCTTGTAAAACAATATCTAATTAAATAGATTAATTGAGGAAGCAAATGGTTTAGTAAATAATAAGTACAATAAAATTGTAATAAAAATGGGTAAAGAAAGGGGGGTGGATGGAGTTTATTATTATTAGTAGTATTATTATGCTCCGATGGGTTTGTAACCTCGAAGTCAATGTCTTCCAATAGGACAAAGAGCATCTATTTGTTAATAGGATTTTTAAAATATTTAAGGGTTATTATTTAATAAATTGATAATTTTCTTTCATGTGGTAGTATAGGTTATTTAATAGCAACATTATTTGATTTATAATTATTTTGAATTTCATTTTTATACAGCCCAAAATAATTTTAAGGGAAATTTACATTAGTTTTTGCAAGAATTTAAGGAAGATTCCTAGTTTATTAGGAGCCATCAACCTTGAAGTTCTTCTGTTTAGCTGGTGTGAAAGTTCGGTTACTTCTTTCCCTCAATCATTCAACATCACTGAAAAGGCTTGTACTTACCGGATGTCGTAATCTCAAAATTACTTTCCTATTTTAGAATTAAGTGAATCAATTGAGTATCCCATTGGACTTAAAATGTTGAGCTTGAGAAACTCAAGGGTAAAAATAACGTATCGAGAAATATTTCAAAGTTGTAATATTTTCGTAATCTGAACTTTATTCATTGCCCAATGGTCAAATTTCCAGAAATCCCAAGAACTCAAATTGAAGAGGTGTGCCTATCTCTTGACTCTCCAAGTAATCTTCAGACTTTAGATATGAGTGGCTCAAGGGTAAAAAAATGTTACCTTTGTGATCTGAGTCTAAGTGCTTGCCCAATGTCAAATTTCCAAAAATCCTAGAAAGTTTGTTGAAAATGGCCAACCGCTGCTGTTATGTTTTTGTTAAAGTGCATCCTACTATGATGATTATGTTGAGTGCATACAGCTTGTATGTATGCTGTAGCAATTGTACATGTTGCAGCAACATATTTTCTATTTTAGTTGCAATGTAATTTAATTTGGTTGAAAATGAACTTTGATATTGATGTTGATAAATCAGCTTAACCATGTGTACAAGCAATATTTTATTAGTCCCAATGCTGATAAGTGGGGTTTAGTTGAATATTTGGTGATGTATTTTACTATAAATGTATTGTTTTTCTAGTTGAATGAATGAGAAAAATGAGCTATCAGCCATAAACTGCCTTGCTGCACATTTTTGAGCAAGTGAAAATATTTCTTGCATCTTGCTTCATTGTTCTGTGTTCTCTGTTTTCTTCCTTTGCCGCTGTCAAAACCCCAACAAAGTTTAAAAAGATTAAACTTATTTGGAACTCAAATTGAAGAGGTGTGTCTGTCTCTCGATCCTCCAAGTGATCTTTAGGCTTTAGTTATGAGTGACTCAAGGGTAAAAATGTATGGTTCAAGATGGAATCTTTTAATAATCTAGACCTAACTCATTTCCCAATTATTGAATTCTTAAAAATCCCTGAAAGCTTAAAATTCATCTATGACTCAAATTAAAGAAGTGTCCTTTATCTTTAGACTCTCTATGTAATCTTCAGTACTACTCAAAAGTTAGAATGCAATTCAACACTTGCTAGAAACATGTACTGTTTGTTGAATATGCATATGTATCATCCAAACGAACTTCAAGCGATGTGAATGATAATATACTATTATATACTCTTATTTGCTTTTAAAATAATAAAGTTTTGTCACGTTGAGATTCCCATGGGTCGAGCTGCAGCCCTATCTTAAACACTATTCCAAACCCTTGCTTGACTTGTCTAAATACTCAGTTTTATTGTTTAATATATAAGAAAATATTTAATATTTAATTTTTATATTAAATTAAAATATATATTCTTTTAAAAACTTAATATATACAAAGGTACCTAAACTTATTTTTAGACTTAACTAATACTTACATTTGAAAATTATAAGCCACCTTAGTACCTAATTGACTATCGTTCAATTTTTTTATCTTATCTAATCATATTGCACCATGTCTATTTATGAAACAATAATATTAGGCCACGTGTATTAAAAATATTTATTTTAATTTTAATTTTTAAATATTAAAAACAAAAATTCTAATTAATTAATTAATTCACTTTTTTAAAATTTCTTTCTTTTCTTTTAATTTCTCATTAATGGTTTCTTCTTTTCCCAGAACCGTCCTTGTTCACCATCACCATTGCCAAACTATAATCGAGCCACCTTGCTCCACTGCTGAAGCCCCAACCCAATACCTAACCCAATGCAGGGAAGTAACTAGGTTGGGGGAGGCCCAGTCTTCCTCACTCAAAATAGAATATTTTTCATTTAAGCTATTTAAAATTTTAAATTAGTAAAGGTAAATTTATATTTTAACTTTTTAAAAATATAAAAAATTAATTTAATTCTTTAAAAATTATAAAATATAAATTATTAAAATGATGAAATTATACTTTTACTATCATAAAAATTATAATTTAATTTTCGCCCCTAAAAAATTTTTCTCATTTGGTACATGCTGTTCATAGATCTTCGCCATCATAATTTTTCAAGCTCTTTTTAGTATTTTCAAAATCCATTCATGTTTACCACCACCATCGTCATTCAAACAATTTGTTGCGGAAAGGATCGATTCGAGAACTCCGATATGACTACAAGTAAATTGACCGGAACGAAAAATAAAGTGAACACAAGGATTTACGTGGTTCGGCTTTAATGCCTACGTCCACGGGCAGAGGCGAAAAGAAATTTCACTATAACAAGATGAAGATTACAAGTGTTTTACACTCAAGACACAACCCGAGAACCTCACAACTCTCAACCCCTATAGAAAACCCGAAAGCTAAAATCCTAGCTTTCAAAGAACAAGCTTTGCTCTCTCTTGGTTTGGGATGATTAATATGGCTAATGAACCTCTCTATTTATAAGAGAGTTCAAGGACATAATTGTCCAAAACTTTGGCAAAGATTTGTGGTTGAAAATGGACACCAACAACCATCCACTAATCCACTACCACCAACAACCCACTACCAACAACAACAATCCACTACCAATTTTAAGCCATTTCTTAACAAATCTCCACCTTGGCTTGAAATTTACCAAGCTGAACATCATAGTGAATTCCTCGAACTGGATCACCTCTTCCAAACGCCTCTCTGGCGCTAATCAATCCCGAATACCTATCAAGTCCAAGCAATGCTTGAACTTATATGCAGGGATCACCTTAGTTAACATATCTGCAGGATTCTTCTCGGTAGCAACCTTGCTGATAACAATGTCACCTTGCGTAACATGTTCCCGAACAAAATGATATCTGACATCAATGTGTTTGGTCCGTTCATGAAACATCTGATTTTTAGTCAGATGTATGGCACTCTGGCTATCGCAAAATACAACAGTGAAATCCTGTTGTAAACCCAAACTGCTTACTAGACCTTTCATCCACAATGCTTCTTTCACTGCTTCTGCTAACGCCATATATTCCGCCTCAGTCGTAGATAAGGCTACGGTAGACTGTAACACAGCTTTCCAACTAATGGCTCCTCCAGAATAAGTGAAAACATAACCCGTCAGAGATCTTCTTTTGTCCAGATCTCCAGCATAATCAGAGTCCACATAGCCCGTGACACTGCTAGTGCAGTCACTCTGATCATATACCAAGCATAAATCTGCAGAACCTCTCAAGTACCTGAGAATCCATTTCACGGCCTGCCAGTGTTCCTTGCCAGGACAACTCATGTATCTGCTGACCACACTAACTGCATGTGAAATGTCTGGACGAGTGCAAACCATTGCATACATCACGCTTCCAACTGCACTCGAGTATGGAATGTGAGACATTTGCTGCTTTTCTTCATCAGATTGTGGTGACAACTCTGCAGAGAGTTTGAAATGTGGTGCCAACGGAGTACTCACAGTTTTCGCTTTATCCATGCCGAAGCGTTGAAGAACCTTTTCAATGTAGTTCTTCTGCGACACACGAAGCTTGCCCGCCTTGCGATCTCTGTGAATATCCATGCCCAAAATTTTCTTGGCAGCACCCAGATCCTTCATCTCGAACTCACCACTCAACTGCGACTTTAACTTGTTGATTTCCGACATGTTTTTGGAAGCAATTAACATGTCATCAACATACAGCAACAAATAAATGTGCGAACCATCTGAGAGCTTCCGATGATAGACACAAGCATCATAGTCACATCTTGTGTAACCATGCTGAATCATGAAGCTATCAAACCGCTTGTACCACTGCCTTGGGGATTGTTTCAATCCATATAAAGACTTCTTTAATAGACAGACATGGTCTTCTTTACCAGGAACTGTAAAACCCTCTGGTTGACGCATGTAGATTGTTTCCTCGAGCTCACCATGCAAGAACGCCGTTTTTACGTCAAGCTGCTCAAGTTCTAGATCAGACTTGGCCACCATGGCAAGTAATACACGAATGGAAGAATGCTTTACGACTGGGGAGAAAACTTCATTGTAGTCAATCCCCTCTTTCTGAGTGAAGCCTTTAGCAACCAATCGTGCCTTGAATCTAGTTGCTTCAACCCCTAGGATGCCTTCCTTTTTCTTGAAGACCCATTTGCAACCAACTATCTTCTGGTTACTTGGCGGCTTAACCAACTCCCAAGTATGGTTCTTGTGAAGAGATTCTATCTCCTCACTCATAGCAATTGCCCACTGTGCCGACTCATCACACGTGACAGCCTCATTATAACTGGAAGGTTCTATACCAATGGACTCCGCCACACTGAGCGCGAAAGACACCAGATTAGCGTAACGCGGATTTGGTTTGATTTGTCTCTTCGTTCTTCCAGTGGCAATGCTATATGGTTTTTCTTGAGGTGACTCATCTTCATCGGAATCTTGCACCTCAACTTGATCATCCTGGACTGAAGTACCTTCCGTAGGAATTGGAGCGTCCACCTGACACTCCACCTGCTTCTCAACACCGTGATCTCCCATTCTATCTGACTCCTCCTTTTCCCGGGAATTTGTGGTGGATCGAAGCATGGATGACTCATCAAAAGTCACATCTCTGCTGATGATGAACTTGGACGAAACCGGATCAGGACACCACAACCTGTATCCTTTCACCCCTTGGCCGTATCCAAGAAATATGCATTTCTTCGCCCTCGGTTTGAGTTTTCCCTCATTTACATGAGCATACGCAGGGCAGCCAAACACTCTTAAACCAGAGTAATCAGCAGGAGAACCAGACCATACTTCCTCAGGAGTCTTCAGCTCAATAGCTGTTGACGGAGATCTGTTAACCAAATAACAAGCAGTATTAACAGCTTCAGCCCAAAATTCTTCACCGAGCCCAGCATTTGATCGCATGCAACGAGCTCGCTCCAAGAGAGTTCTATTCATGCGTTCTGCAACTCCATTTTGTTGTGGTGTTCGACGAACAGTGCGGTGTCTCACTATTCCTTCATTTTTGCAGAACTCATTGAATTCACCTGAGCAAAACTCCAAGCCATTATCCGTCCGGAATCGCTTGATCTTCTTTCCTGTTTGATTTTCGATCAAAGCTTTAAATTGCTTGAAGTTGATGAGAACCTCATACTTGCTCTTCAGAAAATACACCCAAACCTTTCTCGAGTAATCATCGATAAAGGTAAGCAGATATCTGTAACCACCTTTAGAAATTGTCGGAGAAGGCCCCCAAAGGTCAGAATGGAAGTAATCCACTGTGCCTTTTGTCTTGTGAATCCCAGTGCTGAACTTTACCCGAGTCTGCTTACCGAAGACGCAGTGCTCACAGAAATTCAACTTTCCTGTACACTGCCCAGACAATAATCCTCGTTTGCTTAGCACCGATAAGCCTCTCTCGCTCATATGCCCGAGCCGCATATGCCATAACTTCGTGGTGTCAGAATCTAGATCATCTGATGATGACACTCCCGCAACACCTGTAACCGAGGAACCATCGAGGAAGTAAAGGCCCCGCTCCAAATTACCACGTATCACAGTCAAAGCACCCGAGAATACCTTGAGAACTCCACCTTCAGCAGAGTACCGAAAGCCTTTCTTGTCCAACGTACTCAAAGAGATCAAATTTTTCTTCATTTCTGGAATGTGCCGAACATCAGTTAGAGTTCTAACAATACCGTCAAACATCTTTATACGAACTGTGCCAATCCCCATGACTTGACATGCGTGGTCATTTCCCATTAGTACTGAACCAGAATGCTTCTCGTATGTTGAGAATGCATCTTTCGAAGTACTTATATGAAATGTAGCTCCCGTATCAAGAATCCATCTCCCACCAGCGTAAGAGTCGGATACTGCAAGAACGATCTCGGCATCACTTGAAGAATCTGCATCAGCTACATTCGCACGATCATTTTGTTGCTCCTGTGATTCTGATTTCTCCTTCCTTTTCGGACAATCTACCTTCATGTGCCCGTACTTCTTACAGTAGTAGCACTGTATTCTCTTCTTGGACTGCGATCTAGGATGGCTTTTACTTGAACTTCCACCCTTTGCCTTGGATCTTCCTCGAGCAACCAAGCCTTCGCCTTCATTGTTTTCGACCACCTTACCAGTGATTTTCTTCCTCAACTCACTGGAACTTAAGGCATTTTTCACCTCCTCTAAAGTCAGGTCATCACGACCGTACATCATTGTATCAACAAAATTCTCATACGAGGGAGGCAAAGAACACAAAACAATTATTGCTTGGTCCTCATCATCGATTTTGTTATCGATATTATTCAAATCCATGATAATGGAATTGAATTTATCCAGGTGCTGGGAAACAGGTGTACCTTCCTCCATCTTCAGGGCATAGAGTCTTTGCTTGAGGTAGAGCCGGTTCGTCAATGACTTCGTCATGTACTTGCTCTCTAACCGGAGCCACAAACCGGACGCGGTTTTCTCATCCGCTACTTCTCGTAGCACTTCATCTCCTAGACATAGCAGAATAGCACTATGTGCTCTTTCTAGCATGTCATCCTTTTGCTCTTCCGAAAGCGTGCTTGGTAATTTATCTTTACCAGACAATGCTTTTAGCAATCCTTGTTGAACCAGCACTGCCCGCATCTTGATGCGCCATAAACTGAAACTATTTTTCCCGGTAAATTTCTCGACATCATACTTAGTCGATGAAACACTTGTAGCCATAATTTGGAACCTTTGAATGAATGATAATATTTTCTTCCTGATGTGAAAGATCAGACAAAGCTGCAGTCACAGGGCAATTCAGAAAATATTATCACTCCTTCAACTACGCTCTGATACCAATTTGTTGCGGAAAGGATCGATTCGAGAACTCCGATATGACTACAAGTAAATTGACCGGAACGAAAAATAAAGTGAACACAAGGATTTACGTGGTTCGGCTTTAATGCCTACGTCCACGGGCAGAGGCGAAAAGAAATTTCACTATAACAAGATGAAGATTACAAGTGTTTTACACTCAAGACACAACCCGAGAACCTCACAACTCTCAACCCCTATAGAAAACCCGAAAGCTAAAATCCTAGCTTTCAAAGAACAAGCTTTGCTCTCTCTTGGTTTGGGATGATTAATATGGCTAATGAACCTCTCTATTTATAAGAGAGTTCAAGGACATAATTGTCCAAAACTTTGGCAAAGATTTGTGGTTGAAAATGGACACCAACAACCATCCACTAATCCACTACCACCAACAACCCACTACCAACAACAACAATCCACTACCAATTTTAAGCCATTTCTTAACACAATTCAAGAATGCATTTTTCCCCCTTTCTTTGTATTTTGAAATTTGGGTTACCGAATTCTTGATTAATCGAGTCACCGTTCGAGAATCTCAATGGTGAGAAGGAAGGGAGGACCTACGGGAAGCCATAACTAGATTTCCAAGACATTCCCAATAGCCAACGACGTAGATATAATTATTTAAGGTAGTCCGAAACTTATGATAGGTAGATGATGAATATGAAGGTGAAGATGTGCAGTGCAGTGCAGGGGCAGGCAGTTAACCTCTTTATTCCCAACACTACCTGATTTGTGATTTGATTCTTCTATGTAATCATCATCTCCAGCAACAATACCATCTTCAAAGATATCCACATCATCTTCTCCATCCCAATCCTCCTCCTCAAGCTCTTCATCATCGTCAACTTCATATACATCATCACCATCATCATAATCTTCATCATCATATACATCATGCGCAAATAAAAATTGATTAGAAATTAAAAGGTGTTAGGTGGAGCAAAGACCGTAGCATAATTAAAAGTTAGATGTGCTGCTGCTTTTGAGAAGATGCATAAGCTTAAAAGTGATATAATTATTTTTATATATTTTTCTTTTGCATAGGACCTTATTAATTTAAGGGAAACTGACATTTCAAATTGCAAGAATTTAAGGAAGATACCTAATCTTTCAGGAGCAATCAACTTTAAACTCGTTTGACACTCCAAGTGTGAAAGTTTGGTTGAACTTCCTTGCCTCAATCATTTGGCATCTCTTTTCAACTTTGGTTTCGACTCCATGGATAGTGTAGTCTCGAGAAGTTTCCCCAAGTCTCCATCTCCTTGTTTTGTACATACAACTCAATCATTATTCATTAAATATTTCCACTAGAAATCTTACACACATGCTTTGATTAAACCTAAATACATGCCATAATCTATTACCAAAATATCAAAACCATATCTTCTTCCAAACTTTAAGATGTGATGTGATGAGATGTCTTCACTCTAAAGTTTCAATTCAAGCCTCTACCACCTACGTTGATAAATACACGAATGAGGTGAAATTCATTAGATTCCAATAATCAAGACTACCAAATTTCAGGCTTAGAAAGTCAGCAGACTTGTGATGACTTTTTGAATAGGATCCTGACATTTTTGGGTTGAGATATCTCATGGCATTTGAAGATCTATCTCTTAGCTTCGAAACGTATTTTGAATCACTCAATTTTGAGTTCGGGAATTCAAGTTATGACTATTTTAGTGAAGACTGCACGAGCATAATTTCTGAATGGGATTATGATGGAATTACGAATTTTGGGCTTTTAATTCGAGTTTAAGTCATGTTGGGTTCTTATTTTAGACTTAATTTTTATTATATATGAGCCCAATATTATATTTGTCAGATTTTATTATTTATTCCGAATTTTTGATGATTATTAAGTATTTCAAGTTATTTATGAGTTTTATTTTAACAAGAAAATTTAGTTTAAAACTACTTCTTGTTTAGATTAAATTAGATTTCTAGTATACTTAAGAGTTTTATTTAGATTTATTTAACTAGCCCATATATAGGCCTTTGCATTATACACAATGCATTCAATATTTCATTATTATTCTATTTCTCATTTGAGTTAATAAATTCTCTCTGTGTTTCTTTTTAAGAAATTCTCTATAGTTTCTTTTAAAAGAGTTTTAACAATCTTTTTAGATTGTGGGGATCATCTTCAAACTTTTTCTTGCCAATGTTTCTATCTTGGAGGGGAAATTAGAGCCGCTTGAAGGGGCTTGTGGATTCTTCGTGTTTCCAAGGCTTCTTAGGACTTCTACATGCCACGTTCTATCTTTCTATTTATCTTATTTATTCGCTTCCTTAATCTTTGATTTATTATTTTATTTTAGTTATTTATTTTAATTTTTTTTATCTGACTTGGATTCAATTTCGTTTTAGGTTGTGGCAAAATCCAAATTTCTTTCCTAACGTCTAGAGCCCTAAGTCAAATCCGCGACTTTGAAAAACTTTACAATCCGCTTTTGCATTCATCCATCTCTTCCTTTATCATACGCATTGAAAAAAAAAACATGTTAAGCTTATAAAAGCTTATTAAGTATATCAAGAATTAAACTTATCATTACCTTTATTAAATTTAACATATTAAAACTTTAAACTTAACGTAATGAAAAGCAAATGTCTACATCTCAGAAAGGTAGACGTTCAGGCCAGAACAACACTACTGGGACTCCTAGTATGGGAGCAAAAGATATAGTTGTACGATCAGAGACTAGAGCACCTACTCGAACATATGTCATCCGAGCCAGAGAGGAAGCTACTGCACCTGATGTGATTGTTGGTACATTCTATTTCTTTGATGTTACTGTGTATGCACTGATTGACCCTAGGTCAACTTATTCTTATATTTGCACTGCATTAGTAACAAAAAAAAAAAACTACCTATTGAATCAACTGAATATGATATTCAAGTTACTAATCCACAAGGTTAGAGTGTAATAGTTAGTTTATCGTAAATGTCCATGGAAAATTAGAGGTTGCTCCCTGCTGATTTGATGTTACTACCCTTTCAGGAATTTGATGTTATTCTGGGTATGAATTGACTATCATCATTACATGATGTTGTGGTAAATCGTAGACAGAAATGAATTGATTTGAAATGCCAGACAGTAGAAATGGTTTCAGTTGAATTTGACAGGTCGAATAGTGTTGTTAGAATCATTTCAGCTATCTCCGCACAGAGATTGGTACGTAAAGGTAGTGAAGCGTTTCTAGCATACATCCTTGATACCAGAGATTTAGAGTCGAAGTTAAATAAGTTACCAGTTGTTAGTGAATTTACCGATGTATTTCTTGAAGAGTTTTGCATTTAATTTCTTTCGTGTGTTTTTAATAAAAATCTATTTTATTTGGCATTTAATGGTATGGATATGTGAACCTTTCAGTAAAAGTAAGCAATGTTTACTCTAAGATTAATTGTTTTTTTTTTAATCTTATAAAAAGACCAATGTTTCATATAATTATCCATCGATTTTTTTATTCGCAATTCTAAAAGCTTGGCTGCCTTCCTTTGTTTCTTCAAATTTTTTTAGACTAAAAATAAGTCAATAAAGACAAAGCGTAATTTTGTCTTCTCATTAGGTTTTCTTTAATACAAATTTATTTTTTAATATTTGGATAAGCTGCCATCTAATAGTATCAATCTGTGATCCACCAAGTACAATTTAATTGAATAGACTAATTGAGGAAGCAAATGGTTTAATAAATAATAAATAGGGTAAATTATAAAAATAGTTGCTTTTGTTTGCCTCAGATTACATTTTAGTCACTTATGTTTGAAATGTTACGTTTTAGTCACTTATATTATCGTTTTGTTACGAAGTGGTCACTCTACTGGTAAGCTCTATTACCTCCTAATGGTGGTCTTATGTAGCAGTCTAAATGGGTTTTAAATACCAACTTAGATGTCCGATTGATGAGATGAAAATAGGTTTTTAGTTAAATAAATTTAATTTGGACTACCACGTAGGATTGTCGTTAGGGAGGTAACAGAATTTAACGGTAAAGTGGCCACTTCGTAACAAAACGATAACATAAGTGACTACAACGTAACATTTCAAAAGTAAATGACTAAAATGTAATTTGAGACAAACAAAAGTGGCTATTTTTATAGTTTACCTTAATAAGTACAACTAGTTTATATAATAAAAATGGGTAAAGAAACGGATCATGATAAATTTTATTTTAAATTTTTAGGTTCTGTATGATAAGTTAAAAAATTAAATGTTAAAAAATTAAAAAATTAAAATATTAAGTATTAAATTTGATTTATAAAATTTGTTTGGTGTACTAGTTAAAATTAAATAATGAATATAATTATATTATTTGATAAAGTGTAACATAATCTTAAAAGAAAAAATAAAATAAAAATTGATAAAGGATAATATATCTTAAAAGAAATAAAATAAAAGAGTTGAAGTATTCTCTATTAAATGATAAGTTGCACTATAAGAAATTAAGGTTTTAGCAGTGTTTTTAGTGGCGTTTGGACTGAAAACGTTGCAAATATTATACATTAGTGGCACTAATGGAAAAAAGTCGCCAAAGGTAAGCAATAGCGACGTTTATGAGAAAAACGCCGTAAAGTATGATTTTATTTTAATCGATACTATGCCGTTTTGCTCTGCTTAGTTTTATCCTCAAATCATTTCCTTGAAATCCCTTATTTTTTTCTCTTAAAAAATTTCCCCAAATCCCTTAATTTTTTCCCTAAATCAAAATCCCCAATCCCTTAGATTTTCCTCGACCGTCTGCTGCATCGCCGTCGACACTCCTTTGCGCATCGCTGTCGACACTCCTCTACTGCATCGCCATGTAAGTTTTTCTGTTTTGGGTCTAGTTTTTTGTTAATTTATTCTCATGTTTCAAATTCTAACCTACAGCAACGTAAAAAACATTTGTTCTGAATAAACAACAACCTAGAAATAGAGACTCAAAGAAAATATGATGAACTCTAGCTACAACTTAAAGCGGAGGCAGTGGCGAGGGAAGCAAAGGCAACAAGAAAATATAACGAACTCCAAGTACAACTTCAGAATATGATGAAAATGTTTCAGCAGTTGCAGAACCTGCCATCTTAGACTTTTGTTTTCTTATTGTGAGAATATATTAACAATATAACTTTTGAATATAATATATTTTGTTATTTCATTTATTAATTTAGATCATATGCATATTTCTTTCGTGATGATATCATTTAGATTTGAAGTTTTTGGTTAGATTTGATGTTATAGGAAATTATGTTAAAAATTCGGGTTCTATATAAACTAAAATGGTTTGGTAAAATTTGTTAAAGTTAGTGGCGTTTTCCCACAATGATCTTTACCGACTCTTTCACTAAAAACGCAGCTAAAGATCATGTTTTGTAGCGGCGTTTGTGGGAAAGCGTTGCTAAAGATCATGTTCTTTAACGGGGTTTTTTGTGGCACTTCTCAAAAGGCCGCGAATTATTTTAGAGGGCTATAGGGCCAAAAAAGCCTCTAAAAACCTATTTTGCTGTAGTGTTGTTTTTTGATACATTAATATCTAGAACTACTTATGACTTCTCCCCAACCCTTAAATAAAAGGATAATGTGCTTCAGCGCACTCAAATCTATGTCTTCTTGCATTGATAACAATTCTAACGCCAGCTGAGTTAAAACTTAATCCGCAGTTTCTTTTTTTAAAATCCACTAAATTGGTTCACAATTTTGTCCCACTAGAAGACCTTGACTCGACTACACAGCAGTTACCATTTACCAAATAAATTAATGTTTTAAAGGACATTAAGAAACATAAATCTTTGGCTTAAAGAAAATCAGGCCAAGAAAATCTTAAAGAAAATCAGGCTAAGAAAATCTTCCTTAGTATGTTCAACTTTTCTTTTGCAGAATACTTAAAGAAATCAAGCCAAGAAAATCTTCCTTAGTATGTTTTGCTCTTTTTATTTTTCTCTTCACAAAATATCCTTAGGTTAGTTTGTTTGAATACTCTTTCTTTATGGCTTCTTCTTCTTCTCGTCAAATCAAGCATCAAGTTTTCTTGAGCTTCAGAGGTGAAGACACGCGCCTTAACTTCACCAGTCATCTACTCAAAGCTTTGAAAGACATGGGAGTGAATGTCTTCTTCGATGAAGAAAAACTGGAAAAAGGAGAGCAACTTTCAAAAGCACTTTCTCAAGCTATTGCAGCCTCAAATCTCTCAATTATCGTTTTATCCGTAAACTATGCTTCTTCAAAATCATGCCTGGCTGAAGTTTCTGACATCATAGACCGCAAGAACACTCAAGGGCATATTGTTCTTCCCATCTTTTACCATGTTGATCCTTCCCATGTGCGAAATATTGGTGGGAGCTTTCAGGTATCCTTTGAAGAGCATGAATCAAAGAGGTTAGTTGATGAAGTGAAGCGATGGAAAGCTGCTTTTGCTGAAATTGGTAAATTAAAAGGTTGGCATATAGATGGTGGGAAACTTGATAGGTAGGTAACTATATTTTTTCTCTTCTTATATTTATCTTTGTATTAGATTTCATGAAATCTACACCATCCATATTATTCTTCTTGAGCTTTTTCTTTTAATTTCTTTTTAAGATTTAAGAAAAAATTTAGTAAAATTCATTTAATATTTTTTTATAAATTTCTAAAAACTTAACTCCTAGATACTAAAACCCTATACCTTGACCCCTTAAATCATAGACCTTCAAATTCTAAACTCTAAAATTATATTTATCTTAAATTAAAACAAACAAACAAACTTTATAACAGGAAAAAAAACCTTGTCTGTAAGTACCTTTCAAACTTACAAGCTGTCATCTTACCATTTTCTTTCTTTATTATCTGCTAGACCCGAAGCGGAATATATCAAGGATATTATTGAATATGTTACAGAAAAGTTGACAAATAGCAAATCTAAAAGTGCTTCTGAGGAACTGGTTGGATTGGACTATCAGAAAAACACGATTTTGAGGCTGATTGAGCGAAAAGACTATCGTGCAATTGGACTTTGGGGAATAGGTGGTATAACCAAAACTCCCCTTGTTGGTGATGTACATAAGGAAGTCTCTCCGAAGTCCGGAGATTGTAATGATTTTCATCAAAATGTTAGTGAGAATATAGAAAAGCAAGAGATGAGAACTTTAAGAAA
Organism: Gossypium hirsutum; assembly: GCF_007990345.1. NCBI lineage: Eukaryota > Viridiplantae > Streptophyta > Magnoliopsida > Malvales > Malvaceae > Gossypium > Gossypium hirsutum. Next base: position 65,203,815 of record NC_053446.1, read on the forward strand.
TGACCTTTTTTCCAAACTATTAAATGAAGAAATATGCATAGACAACCTTTTGATTGGACCTAGTTTTATCCAAGAGAAACTAAACAAGAAGGAAGGCTTCAAGAGGAAACAAGACCGAGTTTTTACTGGGTTAGTGACACTACAAGTTGGGAAATGGAATACCTCTTGTAAGTTTCTTGTCTTTGCAACTTATCTTAATATAGATTCATCATATTTGCAAAATCCAGCTTATCTAATTGCTGATTAATTTAGTGCAGTACCCATCAAACAAAATCCACATATGCTATTGTTGATGCCTTTTCAAGCCAAAGGTGATGACATCGAGGGTAACCGAAATGCTGAAAGCATCATGTTGGATGAACAAACCTTACGAAGGGACCTGCAGATTACCATCGAGGAAGAAAACTATGCTGAAGCAGCAAAAATCAAGGATGATCTTCGAGTCCTACATGAGGATAGTAAGGCTTTGGTACTGATAGCAAATTTCGCGTTTTATGATGCTTTTAGGAGAGGGGATCTAGCCATGATGCAAAACCTTTGGGTGAAAGGAGATGATGTTTGTTGTGTACACCCAGGGGGAAATGGGATATCTGGTTATGATTCCATAATGAAAAGCTGGAAAATTGTGTGGATGAACTTCGAATTTCCACTAGAGATAAAGCTGAAAAATGTTCGAGTTCATGTTAGAGGAGATTTTGGGTATGTTACGTGCATGGAATTTGTCAAGACAACAAAAGGTAGCAATTGGGGTTCGCAGTTTGTAATAAATGTGTTCGAGAGGATTAATGGTCAATGGCATATATGCATTCACCAGGCTTCTTAAGCATAGTTCCTTACTAGTATGTTTTGTAGTCTTAGTCAACTTATTATGTGTGAATATATATGGACTTGAAAACATTTTGGATAATCATTTAGAACACCTTGTTCTTCTTTTGAACTTTTCCTTTTAGATCTTTTGAATTTTTCGTTTTGATAGAATCTGGTTTTTGCTGGAACATTGTTCAAAATATAGATAATATGAATTCTAAGCTGAGACTTTATTGGAAATTGGCCAACCATGCTGCTGTTACATTTTGTGGTTGAAGTGCATGCAGCTTGATGACATGCTGCAGCACATATGCTTGCTGTAACAGCAAGGTTTCTCTTTAGTTTCATTCTAATTAATCTAGTTTAAAATGGACAAGTTGATGACAACTTGATGCATTAGGTGTTGAATGACTAGTTTAGGTGGCGAATGACTAGTTTAGGTGGCTTGTTTATGTGTACAAGCAATGTTTTAATAGTCCCAATGCTGATTAGTGGGGTTAGTTGACTATTTGGTGATGTATTTGACTATCAATGTATGTTTTTTCTAGTTGAATGAATGAGCTGAATGAGCTATCAGCCATTAGCTCCCTTGCTGCACATTTGTGAGCAAGTAAAAATGCTTCTTGCACCTTGCTTCATGTTCTGTGCTCTTGTTCTCTCTTTTGTTGCTGCCTCTTGCACCAACAATTGGTATCATGAGCCTATGTCTTACGGGACCATTGATTTTGCTTCCCCTGCTTGTTGAAAAGAAAGAAGCTGTCAAAGCACAAGCAAGTCATTAAGGACTGCTTGTAGAGAAGATAATATCAGCTCAAACTTATAAGATCCCCAAACTAGCTTGAATAAGCTGAAGGAGGAGTTTAAAGGAAAGGTGTGAGCTTTCCAAATGTGCAAGCTTAGCAAGATGTCAAAGCTGCAAGCTTAGCAAAGTGCGAGCCTGATGAAGACACCTGTTGAAGACAATATGCAAAGATGTGAGTCTGTCAAAGGTGTGAGCTCAGCAACATGTGGAAGCTCAATGCGTGTTGTATAGTTGCAAGCCTCTTGAAGATAGTAAGCAAAGTGTGAGCCTGTCGAATTGCAAGCCAAAATGGCAGAATGAAGGCAAGCAACTATACTCACGAACTGTTTGTGCAAGAAGAAAATGAATTGGTCAGCTTGAATCAAAGCATCTAAGAGCTGCCAAGTTCAAAAAACTTGATGAATGACTGGTATTTGCAGCATGGAGTCCAAGGAGGAGTATTGGAAATTGGCCAACCATGCTGCTGTTACATTTTGTGGTTGAAGTGCATGCAGCTTGATGACATGCTGCAGCACATATGCTTGCTGTAACAGCAAGGTTTCTCTTTAGTTTCATTCTAATTAATCTAGTTTAAAATGGACAAGTTGATGACAACTTGATGCATTAGGTGTTGAATGACTAGTTTAGGTGGCTTGTTTATGTGTACAAGCAATGTTTTAATAGTCCCAATGCTGATTAGTGGGGTTAGTTGACTATTTGGTGATGTATTTGACTATCAATGTATGTTTTTTCTAGTTGAATGAATGAGCTGAATGAGCTATCAGCCATTAGCTCCCTTGCTGCACATTTGTGAGCAAGTAAAAATGCTTCTTGCACCTTGCTTCATGTTCTGTGCTCTTGTTCTCTCTTTTGTTGCTGCCTCTTGCACCAACAGACTTGTTGGAGCAGATATCACCTTGTCTAATCCCATTCAAGTTTCACACTGTTAAGGATGAGTATCGTAAAGAAAAGGAAAGAGATGCATCAATTACCATCCGATACTCAAAAACTTCGATCATTTGTTAGGGCTAATATTCAAAATATCACAGATCAGTCCTCTAGAATTGATGAGATAATAAGGCTAAAGTGTGGTGGTTCTACTAATGAAGTTCGTATCATCGAAGTGGAACCCTCTGCCCTTTCGAAAAATGCCCCACATGAAGGCCAAAAACTTAACTCATAACCGAAAATTGATTTTGATTCGTCCTCTCAACCGAGGTATTCTGTTGGAGATTGCAAGATGGGTAAGGAAGTTGAGCGGTCAGGCTTGAAAGAGCCTGTTGAGACAAATGATAGAGTTGACGGACAATTGCATGAGAACCTGTTTATTGTCGGCTCACATGCTAATAGTGGTTGGCTTGTGAGGATAGTGCAATATTAGACTTAGATGCTGTCAGTAATGGTAATAATGATGATGTAGGCGGGGGATTTTCAATAGAGCGGGATGACGCTAATTCCAATCTATTAGGCAGGGATATAGTAATCGTTGAAGCCATAGATTTTCTCTTAAGGAGCAACTGATTGATGACGCCTTTAGGGCTCATGGGAATCGCTTGTTGCCGCTGGGCTATAAACGAGATATTGCAAGCCCTTCTGAGTTGCGGACTGAGTATACAGAAAACGAGGATAGTCTTGCTTTATCTAACATTGCTGGTTCTGGTATTGAATTGATGGTCTTCATTATTTTATCAGTTTGGGCTGAAACTTGAATCAAATTTGTGTTTTCCAAGATTATCAGAACTTGGATTTTTGTAATTAAAATTCCAGAGTTTTACTCTGTTTTTGGATTAAAAGGATGCAATATTGGAATTAGTAATCAGTGACCTATTCACTAAGAAATAACTATTCTATCACCTTATAATTTTGTATTTAATCCATTTAGTTCATACATTCGTTTTTATCAGATGATATCCAACAAGTTTAAGATTCGAACTTTAGTATACAATCACTTTCTCTAATCCTAAACTATGATCTACTATTAAGAAAAAAACACAAATCATCCTACTGTGATTATTTTATATTGCAGTATTTACACAAATTTGAAGGTGTTTATTTTAGCTGAACATGATATGCGGTTGCAGTGTGGTGTTTGTGTTTTGAGACGAACGTTGCAATTTTCCATAACAGTTTGCTGCATACGGTACTTCTTCTTTGTGAATTTACAGTCACTATTTCCGGAGAATGATATTAAGGGGGTGCCGGACTTGTAGCAGTCGTAAAACGTGGTTGTGATTCAAGCTATCATACTGTGCTTGAAGCTTCGGACTAGAGCATGACAGTTTGTGGAGTTATATCAGCATCCAAAGATTAAAACAAAGAAAATTTGTGTTTGAAAGATGAAAAACAGAGAAAAAAACAAATCGGTTGAGAGAAAAAATTGACAACTCTAATTACTATAATTAATAGCAATACAATTTGCATAAATAGCTTCATTACATTGGAAGAAAAAAAACATAACTTGTGCTAGTATCCAAGCTATAAAATCAGCTTAATAACAACCTAAAAAGCTACGAAATTAGCTAAGAAGCTGACTAACCTAAACAAAAACAAAATTACAATCACACAAAACTTAGTTTACATATTACAAAAAAAATCAAACATCCAAATTAGACATTGAACATTTCCTTACTGCTGCCTTGTTGCCAAATTTCAACACTCCTCCTTGGCTATTATGCAGCAGCAGCAGACACCAATGTTTCTCTTCAAATACTCAAACCTTGTATTAGCTAATGCCTTTGTTAAGATGTCTACAAGCTGAATCTCTGAACTACAATGACTCAAATTAACTTCTCTTGATAACTTAGTGATAAACCATAAAAGTAACACATTTTAATCCCATGCTTAGCATGTTTTTGGATGATTTATTATATAATTTAGTGAATTTGATGCTCCTAATCCTTTAATTTCATGTTTCTATACTTAGGTGAGCATAGGGGAACAAAAGGAGCAAAAAACGGGCCAAAAACGGACAAAACGAACTAATTTAAGGATCCACACAGCCAAGACCATTCCCACACGCCCATGTGGCAGTCCGTGTCGATATCGCCCCTATTTCCCAAACATGCGGAAGAAGCAAATTTTTAGGGTTTTTGAGCATTCTAAAGTTTATAAATACACCCTAGAAGAAGATCTAAAGGGAGCACGCAGAGTAGCACGCAGAAAAGACTCGAAGAACGCCAATAGATTCAATTCAGAAGCAGGATCTCCTTCAAGACTGAAGATCTCCATTCAATTTCTCTTGAAGTTGAGTTTCTTTATGTTTTGTTGTTTTCCTAATTTTGAGATGTTTTCCTTTCAAAGTATGAACTAAACTTCTTAGATATCTAGGGAGGATGAAAACTAAGACGGATCTTATTATTTGATTTTTCTGAATTACATGATAAATATTTGTTCTTGATCTCAATTTTGTGTTCTTATTTCATGTTTTAATATTTTCAGGATATTAATTCATGATTGATGTGCTTATTCAGTGGAGCAAAAGTCTCTGTTTAAAAGTAAATCTGGCATAATTGAGTGGAGTTGCATGCAATCCTAGCAATAGGACGATATAAATCTACAGGATTAAAGTCAAATCTAATAGGGGAATCCATAAATCGAGTTAATGTGACAATAGGTGTTTTAATTAGAAAGAGATTTCAATTAATCAACCTAGAGTAAGCTATTTTTACTCTCAAAAGAGATATTAATATAATTTAGGGATTTCTACGGATCAAGGCAAGTGAATAAATCATTTAACTCAGATTTAGAATAATAAGTGAAGTATAGGTCGATTCTTTCTTAGGTATTGTCTTTATCATTGGTTTTCTTCGAATATTTTCCCAATTCATTCTCTGTCGAGTCTTTAGTAATTAGTTTAATTTTAGAATAAAAACAACCCTTCAATTTATAGGCTAGATAATAAAAAAGATAGTAATTACTAGTACTTTTAGTCCTCGTGGATACGATATTCCCGACTCACCATAGCTATACTACCATTCGACAGGTGCGTTGCCTTTGTCATGATTTTAGTTAGTTAAGTGAATCACATCATCACTCAGCTTCTCTAAAAAAATGGTACTTGATCTTAAAATGCTTGGTCTTGCCATGAAAGACAAGACTTTTGGCAATAGCAACAGCTGACTAGTTGTCCACCTTGATCTCCGTTTCTTCTTCTTGATCAACATTCAAGTTACTTAAAAGTTTACTAAGCCAAATGGTTTAATTAACAACAGTGGCAGTTGCAATGTACTCTACTTCTGTAGTGGATTGAGCTACTGTTTGTTGTTTCTTATACAACAAAAGACCCCTGAACATAGAGTGAAAAAGTACCCCAATGTGCTCTTCATATCATTAGCTGAGCTTGCCCAGTCACTATCTGAATAGCCAATCAGTTTCAGCTCTTTAGTCTTCAAAAACTTCAGCCTATATAGTTTAAGGTCCCTTTGACATCTCTCAAGACTCTTTTAGCAGCCTTGAGATGAGCAACATTGCAGCAATGCATGAACCTTGATAAAAGGCTAATTGCATACATGAGTCTGGCATTGTTGCTGTCAAATAGAGTAGACAACCTACAAGGCTTCTGTAGCCCTTCTCATCCACTCTGTCATGGTCACTTTTGCTGGAATGCTTTTCATCTTGTGCTAGAGGAGTGTTAGCAGGTTTGCAGTTTGTCATGCAAAACTTGCTTAAGATCGTCAGTGCAAAAACTTGTTGGCTTATGAAGATGTCATGTTCAATCTGATTCACTTTCATTCCTACAACCAGTTTCTTAAACTCTCCAATCAGTTCATTCCTACAACCAGTAACCAGTAAGTCATCCACATACAATGATACAATCAATAAGATTTTTTTATCAAATTTCTTCACATAGAGTGTAAGCTCACTAACGATCTTTTCAAATCCCAACTTTGATAAATAAGCATCAATCCTATCATACTAGGCAATTGGAGCCTGTTTTAGGCCATACAAAGCCTTCTTAAGCTTGTAGAACTTGTGTTCTTCACCAAGAACTTTGAAACCATCTAGCTGCTCAACAAAGACTTCTTCTTGGAGAAAACTATTCAAGAAGGCAGGTTTAACATCTAGCTAGTGCACTTTCCACAACTTTTGAGCTGCTAAGGCAAAAAATATCCTTATGGTATCTAACCTTGCAACTACTGCAAAGGTTTCTAAAAAATCAGTACCATATTGTTGGTTATATCCTTTTACAAATAGCCTTACTTTGTGCTTGTTTAGTGACCGATTTGCATTATGCTTGGTCCTGAACACCCATTTCACACCAATAATTTTTCTGAAAGAGATTCAAATTTTCTCTTGGGCAAAGCTTTGGTAAATATATTTGCTAATTGAAGATCAGTCTTGTATTACTTTAATTCAACTGAACATTCCTTTTGCACATATTTAAGAAAGAATATTTTGATATTGAAATGCTTGGTTTTCCCATAAAAAAATAGAATTATTTGAGATAGCAATAGCTGTTTGATTATCTACAAACACTTTTGTGCATTCTTTTCCTTTTATGGCAAGATTCTTCTTCTCTCTAGCTCCATTTTGTTGTGAAGTATATGGAGCAGTGAGTTGGTGTTCAATTATAGCTTCTTCACAAAACAAATTGGATTGATTATATGTGTATTCCTTGCCATTATTAGACTTTAAAGCTTGAATCTTACAATCACTTTGAGTTTCAACCTATTGTTTGAATTTCCAAAACATGCCAACAACCTCTAAGTTAAATATAAGGAAATAAATCTAGCATATCCTAATATAATCATCAATGAAAACTATGTTATACTTACTCTGTGATACCCTAAAATTTAGGGTTAGAAGTTTTGAGGTTGTGGTTAGGGTCATTGAATAGGTTGAGCAATTGAGTGGGTTTTCACATTTTAATGTTAGAATGAGCCTACTGGTTCGGTGGTGGTGAGTGTGTTAGTTTACCTTTGGATTTCGGGTTCAAGTCCTCATGTGTGTTTTGAGGAATTAATTCATTTTGGTTTTGCTTTTTAATTTTTAAAGATTTACTTTTAAAATTTGAAATAGGAGTTTTTTTTTAGTTTCACATTCTTTTCCTTTTTTCTATTTTTTTTGTTCCCTCTGTTATTTTTTTCATTTTTCCCTAAATTTTAGTTATTTTGGTTTCTTGTTTCTTCCGTTTTACACTCACGTTACATGTTGTTTGTCAAGACTGATTGTCCTCGTGTGTTTCATTTTATTAGAGGTGAAACGGGTAGGTTTTATTCATGAGGGTTTATGATAGAATTACTTCTGTTTCTATTATTTGTTAATTGAAGTTCTTATAGTTTAAGTTTATATGTGAAATCGAGGTTTCTGAACAGTTGGAGAGGGCGAATCGATTGATCCTTGGTGCTTGATATCACGTTCTAAGGTGTGTGTTCTAAAATGGTTTAACTTCTGTATTGAATTACGGTGGAATTCGATAATGTCTTGTGTGTTTCTGAAATTGGTTATTTGAAGTATCATATTGTTACTGAATTTCATGGAATGCTATATGTTTTGGCATAATTCAGGGTTACCATGGGTTGGGGATTATTTCAACATCAGAAGCATGATTTTTAGGTTATTTCGGTGTGGTTTCGTGACCATACGGGCGTGTACCACCCACAGGCGGTCCACACAGCCATGTGCAAATGGGAATTTAGGGTTTTCGATGATTTTTGGTACCACACGGCCTGGCAACAAGGGCATGTGTCCCCACACGGGCGTGTGAGATCTCCACACGGTTGTGTCTCTTTTGCTATTTATTTTTGGCACTTTTAGACAGTGAGTTACACGGGCTACTCACACAGCAGTATAACTTGGTTACACGGGCATGTGTCTCCTCCACATAGGCATGTAGGCCTCTACACGGCTTAGACACTTCCATACGATCGAGGTACATGGCCATGTGGCCCTATTTTGCAGAATTTTTGTTTTGAGTCATAAAATGTCTGTTTTATGTTTCTGTGTAATTCGACCCTCGTTCAAGCCTCGGTAAGTGTGTTTGAAAATCAATTTAGTTTGGTTCATGTATATATGTGCGTTTATGGGCTTTAATTTTATTGCTCGCTTATGTGATGAATAAGTATGAGTTTATTATTGTTGTCCTAACTGAATATTAGAATACAAGTGGTATCAAATTTGAATCTGTTCAACTGGAAATGTTGATGTCCGTTTCTTTATGTTGTCTGCGTTGTGTGTGCATTGTTGAATAGCATGAAAATTTTGGGATCTGGCTATGAAGAGAAGGAAACAGACTTAGCAATTTTAACTGCAATACTTTTGTATAGCGTTTTACTGCACTATCCTTTACGTATATCAGCTCAACTGTATACAATTACTCAAGTGGCAAGGTCCCATGTTGAGGTGTGTAGGGTAGATGAACCTATTATGGTTCCATGTGGCGTGCATGGTGGACAGACCTACCATAGCCCTTATGTGGTGTGCTGGAGGGATGAAGTGGTGTTTGGTTGGTGGGGTGAGATTTTGACTTGTGCATCCGTTCACATCTGAATAGACGTCTTTTTGTCAGAACATTTTGTCTGTTTGTGTGAACTTTTGGTTATTGACAATATAGTTAATGTCATGTAATATGTTCTGATTATTGCGTATGACTGGAACATCATTTATGTGGTTTGATATTGTATTTGACATACCGATTGAGATTTTCGTAAGTGATATTTTATACATATGCTTGTTTGAAATATTTATTGTGTCGCTCCGTCTTTTCCCATCTGTTCATATTTTAGACTCACACTGAGCTCGCGTAGCTCATCTCTATATTGTTTTTCCTTTCAGGTACGTTTCGTGTTTTGGAGCTAGACTCGGCATACCGAAGGTCTCAGAAGTTTGATTTCGGTTTAAGTAAAATCTCATAAGTTTATATGGTTAATTTTTAAGTCAGTTTGTAAAACGATTATATAAACTGTGGTACAAGTTTTTATGGTGGACTTTCGTAAGGTTTTATTTGGTCGATTGAACTTTAGAAACTGTAGATTTTATTTTTGAATGTTTGACGTCGGTTAAATATTGTTTCAAACATAATGAACAAAAAGCTTTTCTTGGTTTGAATTAAAGTTTTTGTTTCCGCCACATTTGGTGGCCAATGTAACCTCCGAGATTTGGTCTAAACTTCTACGCCAGGTTTTGTGGTGTTACATACTCCTTTTAAGTGATGGAGTTTTTTGAGGTCTAGCTAGGTTTGTGTGAATTAATTTTAGTATTTCAGTAGCTCTTCAGATTGCTTTTTTGAAAGGAATCCTTGCTAGCTTACCAAATTGACAAGTTTTTGTAGTATGATATATAAGCTTCAAGGTAAACTAGCCCCTAAACTAGATCCTTCTTTCGCAGATTTATTACAGCAACATGATTGAAATGTCCAAACCTTTTTGTGCTACACTTCTGCATTGATCTTAGTTGTAGCATAAACTTTTTGCTCCTCTAAAGAATCTAGAGCAAAGCTCTTTCCCTTCATCATTGCTTAGAATACATCTTTGCCTTCTGCTTCCTTGATTTGACAATGATCAATTTTAAATACAATTTTTGAAGCCTTTCTCAAGAAACTAGCCAACACTTAACAAATTTTAATTTATATTAGGTACAAATAACACATCATTGATTAGCTTTGTCCATGAAGGGCATCTAATTGACATAGTGCCTTTTCCTTTAACAACAATATAGTCTCTATTACCAATTTATACTTTGAAAATTATCGAAGTATCTAGCTCCCTAAAGAGATCACGATCAAAAGTCATATGATTTGTGCAACCAAAATCAATAAGTCACTTGTCACTACAACTGCTAGTTGCAAAACAAGTTACTACAAAAAGTTGCTCCTCTTCTTGATCGATTATCTGTGCAACTTCTTTTTTGTTTGAAGTTGCTTTTGCATATCTTTTGATGATGCCCCATCTTTAGACATTTCTCACACTGCTGGTCTGGCCTTTTCCAGCATTTGAATGGTGGATGACCTTTCTTTCCACAATGCTTGCAAGGAGGAAAAATAGATTTTGTTTCCCTATTGATTTTAGAAGAATCAAAACTTGATATTTCCTTCTTTTTCTTTTTTCCTTTGTCTGCCTGATTTGACTGAACTCTTGCAGGCAATGCACCCTCAAAAGTCCTTTCAGACCTCAAAAGTCTTCTCTGTTCTTGTGCCTCCAAATGAGCCTTCATCCTTGCTGGCCAGATATGATAGTCTTTCCCATTGAAAATAGGCAACAATGAATGATTAAAAAGCTCAAAAACGATTAAAAATAAGCAACAAATTGAAAATAACTAAAAATAGCCAAATTATTTTAACTGCAATAGTCGAGGCAAATCTTGAACAACATATAGCATTAGAGAGGATAGTTTTGCATATACCACCCCATCCCCATAGGCCTATTAGATGATTGTCTTCCTCCTCAATCAGGCTCAAAATTGTTTTTTTCTTATCATTTATTTCAATCAATTCTTCAGAAGCACTTCTAAATTGGGTACTCATCAACTTCTTTGTAACATATTCAACAATATCCTTGATGTACTCAGTTTCAGGTCTAGAAAATAATGAAAAAATATGTAAGTATATACCAAATCTAAACCAAAGATAAGTTTGAATATAAGAAGAGGAAAATATAGTTACCTATCGAATTTGCCCCCTTCTATATGCCATCCTTTTAATATTCCGACTTTAGCGAAGGCAGCTTTCCATTGTTGTACTTGATGTAGCCTATTTGATTCATGCTCATCAAAGGATGTTTTGAAACTACCACCGAGATTCCGCACATCAGAAGGATCGACATGGTAAAATATGGGAAGAACAATATGTCCTTGAGTGTCCTTACAATGCATGATATCAGCGAGTTCAGCCAAACATGGTTTTGAAGAAGCATAGTCTACTGATAAAATAATTAGTGAGAGAATAGAGGCTGAAATTGCCCGAGAAAGTGCTTGCGAAAGTTGCTCCCCCTTTTCTAGTGCTTCTTCATCGAAGTAAACATTCAGTCCCTTGTCTTTCAAAGCTTTGAGTAGATGAGCGGTGAAGTTAAGGCGTGTGTCTTCACCTCTGAAGCTCAAGAAAACTTGAGGCTTCAGTCGACGAGAAGAGGAAGAAGAAGCAATTGCTTGAGACAATGCTTGTGAAAGTTGCTCCAATTTTTCTGGTTTTTCATCATGGGAGAAGACATTCATCATTACCTCTTTCAAAGCTTTGAGTAGATGAGTGATGAAGTTAAAGCATGTGAAGAATAAGAAGAAGACCTTCATCGTTGCCTCTTTCACAGCTTTGAGTAGATGAGTGATGAAGTTAAGGCATGTGTCAGTTTGAGGAGGAGGAGGAGGAGGAGAAGAAGAAGCCATGAAAGAGTATTGATTGTTTGATTGAAGCAAAAGAGAGAAAAATAAACCAAGGGAGCTTTGGTTTGCTTTGTTTCACTTTGGTTTCCTTTGCCTATTCTTATACCTCTGAAGCATATACGTTTTAAATCTCCATCAACTGGGAAGAGATGTTCAGCTCGTTATCTTCCACTCAACTAGTTAAGGGTTGGTTGCTTTCTTTGATTCCTCTTACTTGTTTTTTTGTTTAGAATGTTTTTTTGTTTTCTTCGAAGAGATGAATTTTTTTTCATTGTTTCTTACAACGGATTTTTGTTCTTTTCGTAAAACAGAATAATTAAACAAATCAAAATTATTAGAAGAGTTCGCGTTCCTTATATTTCTTACAGCTATTTTTGGATGTAATTGCTATTTGTTATCTTTTCCTCGTCGATATTGGGTTGGTGTTTACTGTACCGTGGGTGCAAGATCGAATATCTGGTTCACCCCCTTTCGTCAGTTAGTTGATGCGTAGATACTGCTTCCCTTAAATAAATAAATAAATAAATAAATAAGAGTGAAAATTGCTAAAGGGTTGTTATTTAACTCTTTGGCAAATTTCCGACTTCTTTTCCCCTTGATTTTCGTTGGCTCCAATTGACCATTGATGACCGGGTCCTCGAAGAAGGCTTGAGTACTTATGGTGAAATGGTGGAATCTGAGATAAATAATGATGATGAGACTGGAAGATCTTGAGGCTTTGGTATGATTACTTTGGTGATGAAATAGAAGCTCTTAAAAGCTTACTTGTTCCTCCTTTTCTTTTGTATTGGTAAAGGTCCAAGCATAATGGGCTCTCCAAGGATCTGCTATTAATTCCTACTTGACTCTTTGTTTTGGTTAACATATATTATGTTTCATTAAACTCTCCAAGGATCTGCAAGTAAATACCAAACACTTTGATCAATATAAAAGCATAGGCTGCAACCTATAAGAAAAAACAATCTGACACATACGGAATACTTGGAAGGTTTATATCAGCTAACAAGAAAAAAAAATCAGAAATCTTGTAATCATGAATTGATTAAGGAAATGTAAACCATAAATCAATGGATTTATATATCATTGAAGGAAAATGCAGTGACTGTTGATATACAATATGATTATATCTCTAATTACACCATAGTTCTAGAGTTTGTATTTCAAATACCCCACAACAAAATGAATGATCAGAGTAGGATTACGATATTACTCGCATTGATCCTAAGAAGCACCAGACATACTGCTACAGTCGAATCCATAATAAGAAGATTAAGCAAAGACCTTTACCCTGTTAACCCATCATTATCTATATTGAGATGTTACAATGATTCTACTTTCATCACCAAAATGGGAAGAACGAAATGCCCTTGAATGGCCTTGCGCCTCATGACGCCTCATGATGTCAGACAGTTCAGCTAAGCATGATTTTGAGGAAGCATAGTTGACAAACAAAATAATGATTGAGACATTTGAGGGTGCAATTTCTCGAGAGTACTGGTGACAATCGCTCCCCTAATTCTAGTGCAGCTCCTATGGGAAGGGCCATTCTTTCCATATCTTTCATAGCTTTGAGATGATGATTAGTGACGTTATGCCACATGTCTTTACTGCTGAAGCTCAAGAAAACTTGATGCTTCATTAGAAAAACCTTGGGACTAAAGAAAAACCACGTATGAAAGTAGTGATTGTGTGATAGACGAGAGACAAATATAGCAGGAGAACTTTTAGTTTGATTAGGTTCACCTTGCTTGCCTTCGTTTATTCTTATAGCAGTCAAGAAGATAAGTTTAAAATGTTCATCAACTGGGAGAAGATGCTGAGCTCGTTATCTTCTATACGATTAATTTGAGGTATCTCCTTCATTGTTCCATCTTCCTTGTTTTCAACAATTTATATTTTTGTTTTGGTTAAACTGGGAAGAAATTTTTGTTTAGTCGGATTTTCCCAATCTGAAGGCTTGGATGCTTTCTATGTTCTGTTTTTTCTTGCTTCTTTTCATCGAAATATAGGATGGATTTTTTGTTCTTTTCGTAACAACTAAAATAATTCAACAAAGCTAAATTTACTTTCTTTCTATACAATTCATATCTAAGAATCAATTCCTAAATTAATAAAAGTGATCCACCAAAATATTTTCTGTTATTTTGTTAAAATAGATTTCAATTTTCATTATAATTATTGAACTCCTCCAATGAAAATTTTGAAATTAAATTTTAATTATTTTATTAAACAAATATTATTAATATATTTAAATTAAAATATTTAATTCCTTTTAAATATTAATTTGAACGATCATGTTTTGATAATTTGAAGTGAAAAATAAGATTACTTAATTCTATCTTTTATTTTTATTGTATCTCTAAAGTCTATCATCACACTAAGCTGAAGTAATACAAATCAGCCCATAAAGAGTTAAGTATTTAGATAGCAGTTGCGACACATATTTAAGGTCTTTATTTTGAGATTTCAATGTTTTTTGATGTTATTTTTCACCACAATGAACAACACAAGATGATAATGTTAATTACAACACAATGATGGTTTATTACTTATTCTATTTCAACAATTTTGTCTAAATGCTTTTTATATTTTACAGCTTAATTTGGCTTTTTTAGTAAAATAGCCTAAAAAATTAATTAATTAACAAAAATTATTTGGACAAAAAATTATTTAATAAAATGACCTAGTTTGAACGATGTAACTTGGTGTTGCCAGTTGGTCAAGCAATACCACCCACTTTTTCAACACCATCATTAGCCAATCATTATCTTTTTAAAAGAAATAATTTTTTTGGTGTCGCCACTGTGTCATGCAACACTTATATATATATTTCAAAATATTAATCTTTCTCTCTTTTACTGCCAAAAGAGACAAGTGCTTTTGATGGCGAAGGGTCAAATTCTTGTCTTGGTCCATCTACTATGATCAGATTTAGTATTTAATCCTTATAATTTGATCATTTATTATTATAGTGTTAATAGAAGTTGTCGAAACCACTTTTTTGACAAAAAGAAGCGTCGACTTTTTATTTAAAAACAAAAATGGAATTGCCACAAATCCTTTTTATTTAGGTGTGATCAGATCACCTAATAATTTAATCATTTTAATAAATATTTAAAATTACTAAAACGATAATTTTTTATCTACAAAATCCAGAAAACGGGTTCGGGAGTTGGTTATGCATGAGGTAGGATTAGCACCCTCGATACGCCCAAAATTGGTACCTAGTTGATTACTTAATGTTTTAATGTCGAAAGTTGAAATTCTAAAAAGATTTTAAAATACGATCCTTTTGTTAAAATTACCTAAAAGAATTTAAAAAGGGCGCATTTCACGTCAATCGAAAAAAAGAATTATACCCCGTGAGTTAGGATATAATCTTAAATCCTGAAACGAGAATAAGCACCAAACAATTTTATTTACTTAGAAATTTTTGATTGTCTCGGTTTTAGAAAAGAAATCGTATTATGTAAGTTGGAAAACAATCTGTCGAAACCATTTTTATTTATTTGAAAAATGAGAATCGATTTTGAAAATAAAAATGGGAGTCGCCACCGATCTTTTATTGAGGTGTGATCGGATCACCTTGAAAATGATTTTAGATCTACGAATTTTGAGAAAATAGGTTCGGGAGTCGGTTACACACGAGGAAGGGTTAGCACCCTCGTAACGCCCAAAATTGGTACCGAATTGATTGTTTGACGTCTTAATGTCAAAAATTTGAAAAGATTTTACAACACGATCCTTTTAAGTTGAATAAATTGAATTAAATAATAAGACACTCTTATTTCAAAGAAATAAAATGTCACAGCCAGTGAGTTAGGGCGCAACATTGTTAATCTTCAAAATTAAGTTTATCTTTCAACTTTTAAAACTCATGCATTTAAATTTGCCTCGTCAAAACCCGTGAGTTACGAACCCGAGCAATTTAACTCCTAGACTCCAGCAGTACTTGTTATTTCTCCAGATTAAGAGTATGATTTTGTCAACTCACAAAGTCAGATCAACACTAAGTCAAAAAAGACGTCGTTTGATTTAGTGTGGTTAGACGTACAGTTGAAATTCCGAAAGGATCGATTCTAATCGGTTTTCTGTGAACGCATTGGCGTGCCAAGTAGAGATTGCTGTTTGGTTCCGTCAAGGGAAGTAGTAACCAGATTTAAATGTCCTACGCGGTTGAGGGCATTGGTTCGAGCTAGGCTTTTCTAGAACGCAAAGCTGCTGAAGTTCTAAATCACGAACGTTTCGTTGGTTGTTCGATCAGTAAGGGTTAGTTATTGGACGTTCCATAACTAATTTACAGAAGGAAGAGTTGGTGTTCGAGGCGTCCTTGGTAGCTATAACTAGCTTATTGGAAAAGAGGAGGTAATCTAATTTCGACGATCGGTTCAAAGATGAGGAAAAATCCGTGCCTAAAGTTGAACTTATTCTAATTAATTTTTCTTCAAATTTATTTAACTGCTTTTTTATTATTTCATTTTAAACTTTTACTTTTTACGCATTTTATTTATTTATTTCAGGTTCTAGGTTTTCGATTTTATCCTCCCCCTAATATCTTGGGCATGACAACTGCCCCGACATAAATCTGGTCAAGAGAGCAACAATTTGCAGTAAACCCAGTCTCTGAGGGATCAACCCTACTCCCTATACTGCTTATTGCAAATTAGGCGTAGATTTATATTGGTGGACTCGACACCCATCGATCTCTATAGTGTTTTTCCTTTCAGGTACGTTTCGTGTTTTGGAGCTAGACTCGGCATACCGGAGGTCTCATAAGTTTGATTCGGTTTAAGTCAAATCTCATAAGTTTATATGGTTAATTTTTAAGTCGGTTTGTAAAATGATTATATAAACTATGGTACAAGTTTTTATGGTGGACTTTCGTAAGGTGTTATTTGGTCGATTGAAATTTAGAAACTGTAGATTTTATTTCCAAATGTTTGACGTCGGTTAAATATTGTTTCAAACATAATGAACAAAAAGCTTTTCTTGGTTTGAATTAAAGCTTTTGTTTCCGCCACATTTGGTGGCCAATGTAACCTCCGAGATTTGGTCTAAACTTCTAGGCCGGGTTTTGGCGTGTTACATACTCCCTTTTAAGTGACGAAGTTTTTTGAGGTCTAGCTTGGTTTGTGTGAATTAATTTTAGTTTTTCAGTAGCTCTTCAGGTTGCTTTTTTGAAAGGAAGCCTTGCTAGCTTACCAAATTGACAAATTTTTGTAGTATGATATATCAGCTTCAAGGTGAGCTAGCCCCTAAACTAGATCCTTCTTTCGCAGGTTTATTACAGCAACATGATTGAAATGTCCAAGCCTTTTTGTGCTAAACTTCCGCATTGATCTTAGTTATAGCATAAACTTTTTGCTCCTCTAACGAATCTAGAGCAAAGCTCTTTCCCTTCATCATTGCTTGGAATACATCTTTGCCTTCTGCTTCCTTGATTTGTCAATGATCGATTTTAAATACAATTTTGAAGCCTTTCTCAAGAAACTAGCCAACACTTAACAAATTTTAATTTATATTAGGTACAAATAACACATCATTGATTAGCTTTGTCCATGAAGGGCATCTAATTGACATAGTGCCTTTTCCTTTAACAACAATATAGTCTCTATTACCAATTTATACTTTGAAAATTATCGAAGTATCTAGCTCCCTAAAGAGATCACGATCAAATGTCATATGATTTGTGCAACCAAAATCAATAAGTCACTTGTCACTACTACTGCTAGTTGCAAAACAAGTTACTACAAAGAGTTGCTCCTCTTCTTGATCGACTATCTGTGCAACTTCTTTTTTGTTTGAAGTTGCTTTTGCATATCTTTTGATGATGCCCCATCTTCTGACATTTCTCACACTGCTGGTCTGGCCTTTTCCAGCATTTGAATGGTGGATGACCTTTCTTTCCACAATGCTTGCAAGGAGGAAAAATAGATTTTGTTTCCCTATTGATTTTAGAAGAATCAAAACTTGATATTTCCTTCTTTTTCTTTTTTCCTTTGTCTGCCTGATTTGACTGAACCCTTGCAGGCAATGCACCCTCAAAAGTCCTTTCAGACCTCAAAAGTCTTCTCTGTTCTTGTGCCTCCAAATGAGCCTTCATCCTTGCTGGCCAGATATGATAGTCTTTCCCATTGAAAACCCATTTTCAGCTTTAGGTCAGAATTTGCCTCGTCAAAACCCGTCAGTTACGAACCCGAGCAATTTAACTCCTAGACTCCAGTACTTATTATTTCTCCGGATTACGAACCAGATATGATTTTCGTTGGCTCCAATTGACCGTTGCTGACCGGGTCCTCGAAGAAGGCTTGAGTACTTATGGTGAAATGGTGGAATCTGAGATAAATAATGATGATGAGACTGGAAGATCTGGAGGCTTTGGAATGATTACTTTGGTGATGAAATAGAAGCTCTTAAAAGCTTACTTGTTCCCCCTTTTCTTTTGTATTGGTAAAGGTCCAAGCATAATGGGCTCTCCAAGGATCTTCTATTAATTCCTACTTGACTCTTTGTTTTGGTTAACATATACTATGTTTCATTAAACTCTCCAAGGATCTGCAAGTAAATACCAAACACTTTGATCAATATAAAAGCATAGGCTGCAACCTATAAGAAAAAACAATCTGACACATACGGAATACTTAGAAGGTTTATATCAGCTAACAAGAAAAAAAAAATCAGAAATCTTGTAATCATGAATTGATTAGGGAAATGTACTAAACCATAAATCAATGGATTTGTATATCATTGAAGGAAATGAAGTGACTATTGATATACAATATGATTATATCTCTAATTACACCATAGTTCTAGAGTTTGTATTTCAAATACCCCACAACAAAATGAATGATCAGAGTAGGATTACGATATTACTAGCATTGAACCTAAGAAGCACCAGACATACTGCTACAGACGAATCCATAATAATTAAGAAGATTAAGCAAAGACCTTTACCCTGTTAACCCATCATTATCTATATTGAGATGTTACAATGATTCTACTTTCATCACCAAAATATTTAACACCTATACAATCTACTAATCTAGGTCATTATCATCATCAATGAAAACAAAAGACCTGAAGAAAGTCCTTTACCCTATTAACCCATCTTTATCTATTTTGGGATGTTACAATGATTCTACTTTCATCATCACTAAAATATTTAACACCCATACAATCTATCTAATCTGGGTCATTAATATCATCAAGGACAACAAACCTGAAGAAAGTCCTTTTCCTTATTAACCCATCTTTGTCTATCTCGAGATGTTACAATGATTCTACTTCCATCACTAAAATATTTAACACCCATACAATCTATCAAATATGGGTCATTAACATCATCAATGACAACAAAAGACCTAAGAAAGTCCTTTACCTTGTTAACCCATCTTTATTTTGAGATGTTACAATGATTCTACTTCCATCACTAAAATATTTAACACTCATATAATCTGGGTCATTAACATCATCAATGACAACAATCAGTTTTTTATAACATATTCAACGATAACCTCAATAGCAAATAACCAAAATACAAATATGATTATATATAAAATCTAAAACAAAGATAAGTCGAATATGAGAAGATAAAAAAATATATGGTTACCTATTGAATTTGCCGCTTTTTATCTGCCACCCCTTTAATTTACCATCTTCAGCAAAGGCAGATTTCCATTTGTTGTACTTGATCTAGCTTTCTTGATTTATGGTTATAAAATGGGTATTTTGAAAATCCCTCAAAGAACATGGCAATACCCACCAATTAGCCTGTAACTCTATATGTCAATCAACATGATAAAGAAAATGGGAAGAACGAAATGTCCTTGAATGGCCTTGCGCCTCATGATGTCAGACAGTTCAGCTAAGCATGATTTTGAGGAAGCATAGTTGACAAACAAAATAATGATTGAGACATTTGAGGGTGCAACTTCTCGAGAGTACTGGTGACAATCGCTCCCCTAATTCTAGTGCAGCTCCTATGGGAAGGGCCATTCTTTCCATATCTTTCATAGCTTTGAGATGATGATTAGTGAAGTTATGCCACATGTCTTTACTGCTGAAGCTCAAGAAAACTTGATGCTTCATTAGAAAAACCTTGGGACTAAAGAAAAACCACGTATGAAACTAGTGATATTGTGTGATAGACGAGAGACAAATATAGCAGGAGAACTTTGGTTTGATTAGGTTCACTTTGCTTGGCTTCGTTTATTCTTATATCAGTCAAGAAGATACGTTTAAAATGTTCATCAACTGGGAAGAGATGCTGAGCTCGTTATCTTCTATACGATTAATTTGAGGTATCTTCTTCATTGTTCCATCTTCGTTGTTTTCAACAATTTATATTTTTGTTTTGGTTAAACTGGGAAGAAATGTTTGTTTAGTCGGATTTTCCCAATCTGAAGGCTTGGATGCTTTCTATGTTCTTTTTTTCTTGCTTCTTTTCATCGAAATATAGGATGGATTTTTTGTTCTTTTCGTAACAACTAAAATAATTCAACAAAGCTAAATTTACTTTCTTTCTGTACAATTAATCAATTGGAATTATCTTCATACAAATTTGTTACATCATCTAAGAATCAATTCCTAAATTAATAAAAGTGATCCACCAAAATATTTTCTGTTAATTTGTTAAAATAGATTTCAATTTTCATTATAATTATTGAACTCCTCCAAAGAAAACGTTCAAATTAAATTTTAATTATTTTATTAAACAAATCTTATTGATATATTTAAATTAAAATATTAATTTGAATGATCATGTTTTGATACATTTGAAGTGAAAAATAGGATTACTTAATTCTATCTTTTATTTTTATTGTATCTCTAAAGTCTATCATCACACTAAGCTGAATTAATACAAATCAGCCCATAAAGATAACGTTTGCTTTCGTATTAAGTATTTAGATAGCAGTTGCGACACATCTTGAAGGTCTTTTTTTTTCAGATTTCAATGTTTTTTGATGTTATTTTTCACCACAATGAACAACACAAGATGATAATGTTAATTACAACACAATGATGGTTTATTACTTATTCTATTTCAACAATTTTGTCTAAATGCTTTTTATATTTTACAGCTTAATTTGGCTTTTTTAGTAAAATAACCTAAAAAATTAATTAATTAACAAAATGATTTGGACAAAAAATTATTTAATAAAATGACCTGTTTTGAACGATGTAGCTCGGTGTTGCCGGTTAGTCAAGCAATACCACCCACTTTTTCAACACTATCATCAGCCAATCATTATCTTTTTAAAAGAAATAATTTTTTTATTGTCGCCACTGTATCAGGCAACACTTTGTACATGTTTTTCAAAATATTACTCTCTCTCTTTTACCGACAAAAGAGACAAGTGCTTTTAATGGCAAAGGGTCAAATTCTTGTCTTGGTCCATCTACCATGATCAGATTTAGAATTTGATCCTTATAATTTGATCATTTATTATTATAGTGTTAATAGAAGTAAATAACACTATTAAATATCATTTAATTAAAATACTAATGTACGCTTTATCATAAAAATATCAGCATGATTAATTGGGAGAAGTTTTTAAAATATAAACAAAAAAGAAAGATCCACAACAAAGTTTTAATCAAAATAATTAATAGTAGTACCTATTTGGATCAACTGATGAAATTATAAAAATATAAAGATAATGCTAAATCAAAGTACAAATATTAAATCTCAAATTTGAATATAATAGACAAACCAAAGCTATAATTTGATGAAACTATGTTCCTTTTTCCAATTTTAACCTCCCAAGTTAATAATTTTTCTCTTGACAACTCGAGTGAGAGAAAACAAATACTTGGACTACAAAGTACAAGTAGTTTATACAAAATTAATTAAAATGATTTTTTGGTTAAATTTTCAAACATATCCTATCAAAACTTGCCTTGAATAAAGTACATGCATCATAAAATCAAGTGCACCCTTTGTTTTAAGTACATTGGCTCTACCATGATATCATTTGGACTGGTATACAACATTTTTTTTCTGGTTCATGTACATTCCAGAGGTTCTGACCAAAGAACAACTTGGGGAAATTCTTGATTTTTAATCCTTTGATAAATCTGAGGAAAAGAATGGCATGAGGAAGCTAAAAATCACAATGAGTCAAAGTTAATTGAAGATGCAAGGCAAAGTAATGATTACCTGTTCCTCATTTTTTTTAAAGCTAAAGCTCAAAGTACTTTTCTAAGATCTGCTATTCCCTCGTGATTTTGGTTTGTCATCTACGTTTCCTACACCACTCACGACCATCTTCATTCCCATCATAGTAGCAAATTTAGGAGGTTAAAGCTTAATCTCTAGATTTTGGCTAACTTATACTATATTGCATTAAGAAAGGTGAGACAAAAAGGCATATCTACAAATCCAGAAATTTCTTGAGAACATGTTTTGTTGGTGAGAAAGAAGATATCAAAGATAACCCTAACCTGCAAATCCTGTAGAGTATCAAATATGTCAACATCTTAACTTTCATACAAGTTTTACTATGGAGGAATGCAAGAATGCAAAGAAGTGTTTGACATGACTGACTTAGGAGTCATGACATACTTCCTTGTATGGAAGTAAACCAGTCTGATCAAGGCATTTTTATCAGCTAGCATGCCTTTGCCTTGAAAATTCTCAACAAGTTTCATATGTCAAGCTGTAAATCAGTGAGCACACCATTGGCTCAAGGAGAGAAACTGACCAGCTTTGGAAGTCAAGAAAGAGTTGATGAAAGGGAGTACAAAAGCTTAATTGGTTGCTTACTCTACTTGACAGTAGCCAGACCTGACCTCATGCATGCAGTTAGTCTATTGTCAAGATTCATGCATTGTTGCAATATAACTCATTTCAAGGCAGCTAAAAGGATACTCAGGTATATCAAAGGAACTTTGAAGTTTGGGGTTGAATTTAAGAAAGAAGGAGAGCTAAAGCTGATTGGTTACTCAGATAGTGATTGGGCTGGGTCAGTTGAGGACATGAGAAGCACCTCGGGCTATTTCTTTAAACTTGACTTGAGAGTTTTTTGCTAGAGCTCAAAGAAGCAGTAGACAGTAGCTCAGTCAATAGCTGAAGCTGAATACATAGCAGTAGCAGCAGTCAAGCTATTTGGCTTAGAAAGGTGCTATGTGATTTAAATCAAGAGCAACATGGACCTACTGAGAATTTTGTTGACAATCAGTCAGCAGTTGCTATAGCCAAGAATCCAGTTTTTCATGGCAAAACCAAACACTTTAAAATCAAATTCCATTTTGTTCGAGAGGCAGAGCAATCCAATGAAATTAGTTTGGTTCACTGCAGCTCACAAGTTCAATTAGCTGACATTTTAACAAAGCCTTTTAGCACAACAAGGTTTATAAATTTGAGGAACTTAATTGGTGTTTGTTGCCTACAGTCTAAGGAGGAGTGTTGAGCATTGGCCTACAATGCAACAAAAAGCAGCAGCACTGCCTACATATCAGCAGCATGAAGATTGAACTAGAATAAATTTTTTGCTTTGTTTAATTTTGTTCTTTTGTAATGTGATCAAGTTGGTATGTAACTTGGTATCCAAAGTTAGTATTTTTATTGGATTTGAAACTGATGGATGTAATAGCTGATTTGTTCAGCTTTTCTTTTGAATTACTTTAGTTTGCAACTTGCCATATTAGTGGGAGCAGTTACAAGTTTAGGTAACTGTCCAAGTTATTTTTATAACCTCAATATATTTTCAAATGGAGAACGAAATCAATGACTTCTTCTTTTGGTTATAATTTTTTTGCTCATTGTTTTTCTTCTGTTTTTGCTTGCTGTTTATGTTTGCTCTTGGTTGCTGCCACATTGTTCTAACAAAAATCCAGAAAGCAAAGCTGTATTGGATAAACTCTGTTGACAAGTTGCAGTACCGCTTCAATATCTCAATTCAACCACAATATAAAGAAATCATTCAGTACAAGAAATTGAACATCTTAAAAGCTTACTTGTTTCAAACATCTGTCATTTATTCCTTATGCTCTCCTAACATCAATCATTGCCATCTTTATTCCCTTTAAATTACCAAATTCAAAAAGTAAAAGCTTAATCTCTGGTTAAAAGGGCACCTCTATAAATGTGAGTGAGATAAAATGGATTTTGCATTGATTCGCAACCTTCACCTTAACACCAGTAATTTTGTGGGAACTTCATTTGTTGGTGAGAAAGACGATATCCAAACCACCCATAATCTGCAACTTCAATTCTAGTAGAGTATTGAATCTGTGCCTCTGATAGGCACATCATCAATGTCCATTTGAGGACCAAACTGGTTGGGTTCAATCTGATCAACTATTAGCTCTTCAGAAGTTGTTTCTGGTTCATTTTTCTCCCAATTCCAGCACCCCTTTTCATCAAAGACCACATCTCTGCTCACCTAAATTTTATTTGTTGAAGGATTCAAAATTCTGTAGCTTTTCTTAACTGAACTATAGCCTATTAAGATACATGGTTGGGCCCTTTTTGACAGTTTATCTCTCTTCTCAGCTAGTATTCGTATATAGCATAGGTAGCCAAAGACTTTTAAGTGAGCCAATGAAGGCTTGAATCCAAAATAGGCCTCAAAAAGTGTCTTGTGAGCAAGTGCCTTGGTTGGAAGTCTATTCTGAAGGTAGACAGCAGTGTTTACTACCTCAGCCTATATGGTTTTTGGCAATTTCTTCTCGAACAACAAACATCTAGCCATATCCATCAAACTTCTGTTTTTTCTTTCACTGACTCTATTTTGCTGAGGAGTATAGACATTGGTTAACTGGTGTTTGATACTAGCATCACTGCAAATGGCTTGAAATTTAGCTGAGGTGTACTCAGTTCCATTGTCTGATCTTACAGACTTTAATTTGCATCCAGTCTCAGTTTCAACTGCAACTTTGAACTTCATAAACACTTGAGCTACCTTAGACTTGTGTTTCAAGAAGAAAATCCAGCAATATCTTGTACAATCATCAATGAAAAGAATGAAGTACCTGTTTCCATTGAGTGAATCAATTTTCATTGGGCCACAAACATCAGTGTGCACCAGCTACAACCTTTCTGAGGCTCTCCATGCTCTATTTGCAGGAAATGGCAGTCTTGCTTGTTTTCTTAGCTGGCATACCTCACAAACTTCATCATTCTCCACTGAGTTGGTGAAATTTTCAGTTAAACCTTCACTGACCATCTAAGCCATTGATCTGAAGTTGGCATGTCCAAGCCTTTGATGTTAGAGCTTGGAATCATCAGTAGAGGCTATGTAAGCTGACTTTGAGTCACTTGGCTAATAGACTTCAAAGCATTTGTCAGTCATAGTGACTGTCATGAGGCTTGATCCACTTGGATCGGAAATCTGGCACTGATTGCCCTTGAACACCACTGAATAACCTTTCTCTAGCAGTTGAGCAATGCTGAGAAGGTTCCTGTCAATCTCAGGCACCAATAGCACATTCGAGATGACTTTGGCACCTGTTAAAGTGCATATCAACACATCCCCCTTTCCTTCAGCCTTTATGAACTGACCATTGCCAACCTTTACTTTGGTTTTGCAGTTCCTGTCCAGAGTTTTAAAGATGGATGCATCTAGTGACATGTGATTAGTACAACCACTGTCTAATAGCCAACCTTTTGAGCACCTTTTATTATCTGATAAGCAAGACACAGTAAAGACCTACTATTCATGGTCACTATTGTATTTAGCCACTCGAACCTCTTCATTTTTCTTTTGTGAGTGAACCTACTTAGGCCTGCCTTTGTTTTTGCAGACCCTTTCAACATGCCCTCTCTTTTTGTAGTGTTGGCATAGAACATCTGGTCCAAACCAACATCTTTCTTCTAGATGATCAGGCCTCTTGCAGTGCCTGTATGGTTGGTCACTCATTGCATTATCAGGCTTAAACCTATTTTTCCAGAACTTTTTGCCTTTGATAGCATTAGTGTTCGAGGCCTCTCTGGCTTTGGCTTAAAAAGCACCTTCTTGATGGTCTTCAACTCTGCTAGCTCTTCTTTGCTCCTGAGCATAAAATGTGTTAATTACCTCAGTCAAAGAGATGCTAGCTAGGTCTATTAAATCCTCTAAAGAGGATATCTTTGCCTCATACCTTTCAGGTAAGGTAGAGAGGACTTTCTCCACTATACTTGCTTCATCAAACTACTCAGCAAGGAGCTTTATGCTGTTAACCACTACCATGATCCTATCTGCATACTGCTTCACAGTTTCTTCTTCTCTCATCTTTAAGTTTTTAAAGTCTCTTCTTAAATTCAAAAACTACTACTGCCTTGTCTTTTCTGTGCCTTGAAACTCCTCATTGAGCTTGTCCCAGGCTTGCTTTGGTGTTTCACAAGCCATAATTCTGGTGAAAATGACATTTAAGACACTATTCTGAATGCAGGACATGGCTTTGTGCCTCTTGGTCCTCTCATCAGCATGTTATCTGATCTGAGCCACTATGGGATTGGCCCTCAGTGGTGCTGGCTTAGTATCGGTGTTAACAACTTTCCACTGATCAAAGGCCTGAAAGTAAGTCCTCATTTTAATTACCACCCAAATGTTAAAACTTTCCCCATTAAAAACTGGTAGAGCTGCTAGAGAAAATCCTGAAGAAGCCATTCGAGTTTTGGCTTTGATGCAACAGGTCCTCTAAGACAAAGGATCTAGATACCAATTGTTGGTGCAAAACAAGCTTGTTTAAGCTTGCTTAAGCAACAAGCCTCGTGGCGTGCTGAAGAAACAAAAGTAGCAAATGCTTTGCAAATGGAAAACAGAATAAAAGCAAAGGAAAATGGAAGAAAGTTTTGATGAAAAACAAACTGATTTTTTCATTAACAACAAGATAAGGCATCAAGCCATTATATATATCAGTTACCTTAAGAAAATAAACAAGCTATCACCTAATCAACTACCTAACACCACTAATTTGCCTTGAAACTTGCTAGATTAACTTGTTCATGTTGCTTTGCTGATCTTTCAGTCAATCAACATCAAAATTACATCAAAAATTTACCTACTAAGTTCAAAATAGACTAGGTTACAAAAGGATTAAAAAGTAACTAAATGTAACAAACAAAACAACAACTTTAAGCTTCAGTTACTACACAGCCAGCCTTGACTGCTTGTAGTTCCTTCTCCTGCATGGCCACCTTTGTAGTTCAACTTGTTGCATGGAAACTAACTTCAAAAAATCCAAGATAAAAAATATCAACTCCAATGGCTCTACCATGAAACTAACCCAATCTAGCTTGAGAATGAGAACTGTCAAAGTTTGCCTCCAGCTCCATGTGTTCATCCTACAAGTTTTGAGATCTTTTGAAAATTCTGGATTTATATAATCCCATTGATAAATATGGGAAAAAAGGTGAGGATGCTAAAAATCATTATATGAACCTAAAATCATAATAATAAGTCAAAGTCAAAAGGTAACTTACTTCTCTACCAAGACTGAATGGCCAGAACCCAGAAAGGGCCTCGAAAGATTACTTCGAATTTGTGTTGACAAATCTGTTGACAACTTGCATTGTCACCAACTATCAGTTCAAAAACTTGTATAAAGCAAACATTCAGTAAAACAAACTGAAGGTCTTACAGCTCAGGCTTTCCTCCTTGTATGGCTAAAGCTCCAATTCAGCAATGGCATTCTCAAAGATCTATCATTCCCTAGTCTTACATCAACACAAAAGCAAAGGATATAAGAAAAACCAATCTCACAAATAACCGATCTTTCTAATGAATCAAGATATTATCCAAAGAAAATGCATCAAGTAATTTTTCAAGCAGAGCAAGTTAGATTCATCCTGGTTGGTTTTAATTAATTAAAGCACTTCATTTTTTGTCATTAATTTATAAGTTGAAAATTCACTATTAACAATTGTGGGAAACAAAAGTATGGCAATATGAAAAATGAAATGAAAAAACTGAAAAATATATGGTAATATGACAAAAGAGATGAAAATGAAACCCCTACCTATGCATTTCGATGACAAAATTGAGAAGTTGAAACTCCTCAAAAGCAGAGCCAAAGATGGAAAGAAATACAAACTAGTTCAATCTTTTAAGTCCTCCATCCCCTTCTTCACCATCATGGCTAAAGCTTCTTTTGTTTCCAGCAACTCTCTTTTCAGTAGCATCTGCGTCACTCTTTGCATCCACGTAAAATACATGAACGCCGCATTTCTTCACCTTGAAATCATGGAGACATATTTTTTCACCCTCTTCATTGTAGCTATAACTTCTGATGTAGAATTCAAATGTTGCCTCTTCATAATTCTTGTCTTCTTTAATCATATCCTTTTGAAATAGAATCAATACGTGATCACCCATGCAGTTCCACTCTGACTTTAAACTCCCACCGTCATATAACACACTTTTGAACTTTTCATAACCACCACCACCATCACTACAACTAGAGACTGTCAGTTGGTATTCACAGGTAAGTTCAAGTTCTTTGAAGCCACTACAGTGGGTGAGATCGGCCACAAGGCAGATAGCAAAAGCCAAGAATCTTCTCTTACCACACACATTTGGAGCTATCTTCAATGTTAAGGAAGAATACACGTTCTGGGACTCGAACTTATTTGCTGAAATTTCGGTTCCCGGGAAACAGCAAACCGATGCTCTTGGAAAAAAAATATTTTGCCCTCTCCATTTCTCTGCTATAGATCCAATTTTGAACATGGCATTTGCCTCAATGCTATCAATTGAGTCTTGATTCAAATTAGAGCAATTGGAGAACATCATGCTTAACTCATAAGCCCCACCAAGAAAACCGTGTTGTTGTATGAACGACACTTTTTCTAATGATGGGCAGTCATGTGCATCCAAGCGCCATAAATATGGTGGAAGATCTAAGAGTAATTTAAGGCTCTTGCAATGGTTCATCCTCAAATTTCGAAGGCTTTTAAACGATAAGATTGATGAGGGCACATCAATGGTTGGAATCTTTCTTGAACTAGAGAGGGAAATATAGCACTGTAGCTTTTGAATACTTGAGCCGCTCATATCTAAGTCTGCAAGAATACCTATGTAGTCGAAAGACAAGGACACTTGTTCAATTTGAGTCTTTGATAAGTTCAATCTACGTAAGCTTTTGGGGATTTCTGGAAATTTGGAGATTGGGCAATGACTAAGATCCAAATCATTAAGGGATTCCAACTTCAAAATATTGTTGGACACATTTTTAACCCTTGAGTTACTCAACCGTAATTGTCTAAGCCAGATGAGATGTTCAATTGAATCAGGCACTTCCTCTATTCCCGTTCCTTCTAAATCCAAGTAATGAAAATGACTTGGGATCTCAGGAATCTTCTTGAGGTTATGACATCCATGAAGATCAAAACTTTTAAGAGAAGCCAAATGGGTTAGGCAAGGAAGTTCAACCAAACTTTCGCACCCCCTACAGCAAAGGCTTTTAAGGTTGATTGCCCCGAGTAGACTAGGAATCTTTCTTAAATTCTTGCAATCAAAAAGGTCAATTTCCTTTAAACTAACAAGATCCTGGCAAAGAAAGTATAAAGCAGCTATGTTACTTCTAACCATCGTCTACATGCTTTGGGCATATTGAAATTTAAAAGAAAAAAAAATAATTATTACACTGAAAATAAAAACTATAAATAATAATAATAATAAAAAAGAAGATATCATTATATGGTTATCTAATACACCAACTATAAATCCTTTTTTTTAAAAATAAATTCTTGGATAAAGAAAGTATGAAAGAATATACCTGATGATTATCTCCATTCCAAAGTTGTTCCATATCACCATGTGGTAATTTCAATACAACAAGATTTTTTGGATTAAAACTTGAGGATAAAGATTTGAACGGGTAACACTCCCAACAAAGATACCTTAGCTCATCAGGAAGAGATACAATATCAACTTGGTCTGCAAGTAGCTTGTTATTCCAACATTTCCCAAATTTTCGAGGAAAATAAAAGTGGATAAATCTAAGATTTAGCATATTCTCAAAAACAGTAGGAGATAACTTTAAATTATCAATTTGAGACATGTCTAACTTTATTCCTTTAATTGCTTCATTTCCCTGATAACCAAAAAAAAAATTATCAAATATCAGCATAAAGAAATACATAGGAATTCCATTAAATAGAAGTAAATAGATTAGGAAAGGCTTAGACAAGTTTACCATACCTTTCTATTACAAAAATTTTGACATATATTAAAAGTGTTTAATTGTGTTTTTTTAAAAGCAACGTATTATTAGATATCTAATAATCAATATTGATATCTTCATTTTTGAAATAATAATTAAAAAGAGTTAATATTTGACATATTGTTCGTGTATAGATTTATAAATATACCATTAAACTTACTTTATTGTATCTCAGCATTTGATGCACATTATTGGGACTCCATAGTCTACTGCAATTTCCAATGCCTATAGCTTCTTGGCGAATAATATCCTTGCCCATCTCTTCAAGAATATCATGCATAGAAATTATTAGAGGTCCTGCTGCACATGCTGTGGAAAAATCGACTACACGTTCTGCTGCAAATGTTGGGCGAAACAGTCTGAGATCTTCCTCAAGCATATCTTGAAAATGGATGATGTCAAGTAGGCATTTATCCACCAAATTGCTTATTCCACACACTGCACCATTATACAAGGAACATAGAATATCTTCTACTTCTTCCTTATATTTCCCTTTGAAGAAACATGCTATGTCAAGAAATAAATTCTTCTCTAGTTCATCTAGCTCATCAAAGCTACTCTTTAAAATTTGTGATATTTTTGGTTGGCCATATTCCTTTAGTCTATCCACCTCGCTCTCCCACTCTTTTCTAGATTTCGTATATAGTTTACAACCCAAAACCTTAAGAGCAAGTGGATTGCCTTGGGCATATCTTACAAATTGGTTCGATAGATCTCGAAAATTAGCAGTAGGATTCAACTGCTTAAATGCAAATGTAGAAAAAAGTTGAAGAGAGCTTTTCTCATTTAACCTATTTACCTTGTGTATTTTGTCAGCTCCTCCATTCTTGAGAACTTGTCTATCTCTAGATATTAGAATGATTTTACTTCCATCACCAAAATGTTTAACACCCAAGTAATCTATTAGGTCTGGGTCATCAACATCATCAACAACAACAATTACTTTTTTATTGTTGAGCCTCTCTCGGATAAAAGCGGACCCTATCGAGGGGGTAAGTATATCAATTTGCTGGTTTAATATTTTAGAAACAAAGTTATTTCGTAAAGACTCCATCCCTTGTTGGCGTATTTTCTCTCTAACATTTTGAAGAAACCAACAACTTTTATACTTTGAACAGATTTCATGATATACAACATTAGCAAGAGTAGTTTTGCCTATACCAGCCATTCCCCAAAGCCCTATTACGCGGCAATCTTTTTGATTAATTAGCTTCAAGATTGTCTTTTTCTGATAATCTATTCCAACCAATTCTTCAAAAGCAGTACTGGATTTGTTATTCATCAGCTTTTTTGTAACATATTCAACGATATCCTTGATGTACTTGGTTTCAGGTCTAGAAAATAAGACAAAATGAAAGTTAAAACTAAAATACGTCAAATATAAGAAGATTAGAGAAAGAGAGTTACCTGTCGAACTTGCCACCTTCAATATGCCACCCTTTTAATTTACCGACGTCAGCAAAGGCTTTTTTCCATCGTCGTACTTGATCTAGACTTTTTGATTCATGGTCACTAAAGGATGTTTTGAAACTGCCACCAAGGTTCCGCACATCAAAAGGATCAACATGGTAAAAGATGGGAAGAACAATTTGTCGTCGAGTGTGCTTGCAGTCCATGATGCAAGAAATTTCAGCCAAGCATGATTTCGAAGAAGCATAGTCTTTAGATAAAATGATGATCGAGAGATTTGAGGCCATAATTGCATTTGAAAGTGCTGGTGATATTTGCTCCCCTCTTTCCAATGTTTCTTCATCGAAGAAGACATTCAGTCCCGTGTCTTTCAAAGCTTTGAGTAGATGACTGGTGAAGTTAAGGCGCGTGTCTTCACCTCTGAAGCTCAAGAAAACTTGGTGCTTCGTTTGACGAGAAGAAGGTGAAGAAGACGCCATGAAAGATTATGGATAATGTGATTGAGGCAAAGGGAGAAAATTATAGCAAGGGAGCTTTGGTTTGCCTATTGAAAAAGAAAAGTTTAAAATATGGATCCATCATCGAGGAACCTTTTATTAAATGGATACGTGTGAAAAAAAAATTATATAATAAATATATTTATAAAAAAATTAATTAGATTTTATTAAAATAGTGCAAATGTTAAAAACTGTTAAACTTTTTTTTCTCCGCCAAAATAAAAAAATTTATTAAAGAGAAGTAATGGTCAAAACAAACCAAATGGTTAGAAAAACTAAAAACAAAACAGCTCAACATTCACCTTAAAATACATACACAACACAAGAGATTGGAAACACTAAACCGTAAAGACACCAACTTCATTCTTGAAACTCACGCCCTTGCAACATTCAAAAATCAAGATAGCAAAGATCCCGAATAGTATTCCAAAACCGCTCAAGACACAACTTTGCTTCATGCCAAGAATATCCATAGTTAAAAAACTATTAAGGTTTAGGTTCAAATTTTGTAATGTTATGAACCTAAGCAGAAGAGTAGGTGAAGAAGAAGAAGAAGAAATTAAGTTCAGAGAGGAGTGAGAGAGAAGCAAACATAATTATCCAATTTCATAACCATTTTCCAACTTCACCCTCTGTAAACGGAAAAATATATAGGATTTTTTCTATATAATTTATCACATTTTTATATAAATCCATTGTTAAAACTAAGTAATTGTTTAATAAACTAATGAAATATGTGAAAAATATGAAATTAGAACATAAAAGTTATTAAAATGTGATTTTATACTTTATTATATAGTTTTCATGCAATAAATAGCTTATTTTATATTAATTTGAATATATTATATTTTTTAAGACATAAAGTGGGTTCATGATTAAATTAAATAATAAAATATAAAATTATATTTAATAATTCATTTTAAAATATTTTATTTATAATTTGGGTTTTAATTAATTAATTAAAATTGGATAAATTTAATTCTTTGGTCCTCTAACTTGTTGATTTATTCTGGACAGGTCTGATAGCTTTGTTGGATTACAAAACCATCCAAATTAGAGACCAAGTCAGCCCAAAATTCGGTGTCTTAATTGGATTACCAAAACTTAAAAAAAAAAACTGTCTTAATTGGGTGACTATTTATGTATCCAAATGAATCGATTTTAACAATAGAATGAAAAAAAATATAAAAAAAAATGTTTGTGATTAAGTTAAATATTTTATAATTGAATGACCAAAAGAAAAATTCTCATAATTAAGTGGCTATTTGTATACCCAAACAAATACCGTTTCATTCAATAATCTCTAATCAAGGAAATTATTTTAAGTGACAATTGACAAAGCAATTGGTTTGATAATAATAAGTAGATCAAATTTGTGTAATAAAAAAATGGATGGATGGGGACATGGGTCATTACTTACACTAACAAAATTGAATGTTATTTGTTAAAATTGTAAAATTTTAATACAAAATTTAATAAATTATGACCTATCATTTTGGATCATTAAAAAATTAAATGTAGAAGCGTACTTGAATATATTGATATGTTGAAATCTTTAAATATTGTGGTTTCCCACCTACCATTAATAGATCAACATGTTTCTTTTAGAAATAATATATATATTTATGTTTATTGGTAAATGTTTTAATAAGATGTCATATCGTATAATTTACTGCACATCAATTAGAACCATTTTTATCTTTTAAAAAAAATTATTGGATGAGCAAAGTATGAAAGAATATACCTAATGATCATTGTCATCCTAAAGTTTTCCATGTTGCCATTTGATAACTCCAACGTAACAAGATTCTTTACATTAAAACTTAATAAATTTTTGAAGGGATAATAACTCTACCAAAGAAGCCTTAATTCATTAGGAAGAGATACATTATCATGCTCCTTTGCAAGTAGCTATTGTCAGAGTTACTTGAATAGAAGTAGAGATATTTAAGATTAATCATGTTCTCAACTTTGATTTGAGATATGTCTAACTCTATTCCTTCAATTGATTCAGTCCCCTAATAAATATATATATATATATATATATATATATTATCAAGCATCCGTATAGATAAATTTATGGTCGTATTAAATCACTCATAAAAAAATAATTATGTTAAAGAAAGGCTTAGACTAATTTAGCATACTTTTTATTTACATGAACTTTCAGCCATATGAAGTGTTTAACTTTATCTTGTTTTTTTAAGGCAATGCATTAGATATTAATTAACCCAACAGAATGATAGACACTTGAGTGGATCCTATGTTATACCTTAACTCATTATAGGAAATATCTTTTTACGTACCCCATGTTCAAACCTTCCATAAGTATATAGAAGAAAAAAATATCTAAAGTTATGTATGCTCTAGAAAATAGTAGGATATAATTGTATGTAATCAATTTAAGATATGTCTACCTTTATTCTTTAAATTGGTTCAGTCTCATAATAACAATATATATCAAGTCATAAAGATTATTAAAAAATATATATTTTTTCAAAGCGATGAATTAGATATTTAACTAACATTTATTCCATAAAACATTGGTCATATCATACGAAGACATCTTATTAAAAATTCTATGAAGTATGGATTTGCATTTAATAAACTGACATAATACAATTCATATACTACCAATGAAGAAAATGTTGCGGAAAGGATCGATTCGAGAACTCCGATATGACTACAAGTAAATTGACCGGAACGAAAAATAAAGTGAACACAAGGATTTACGTGGTTCGGCTTTAATGCCTACGTCCACGGGCAGAGGCGAAAAGAAATTTCACTATAACAAGATGAAGATTACAAGTGTTTTACACTCAAGACACAACCCGAGAACCTCACAACTCTCAACCCCTATAGAAAACCCGAAAGCTAAAATCCTAGCTTTCAAAGAACAAGCTTTGCTCTCTCTTGGTTTGGGATGATTAATATGGCTAATGAACCTCTCTATTTATAAGAGAGTTCAAGGACATAATTGTCCAAAACTTTGGCAAAGATTTGTGGTTGAAAATGGACACCAACAACCATCCACTAATCCACTACCACCAACAACCCACTACCAACAACAACAATCCACTACCAATTTTAAGCCATTTCTTAACAAATCTCCACCTTGGCTTGAAATTTACCAAGCTGAACATCATAGTGAATTCCTCGAACTGGATCACCTCTTCCAAACGCCTCTCTGGCGCTAATCAATCCCGAATACCTATCAAGTCCAAGCAATGCTTGAACTTATATGCAGGGATCACCTTAGTTAACATATCTGCAGGATTCTTCTCGGTAGCAACCTTGCTGATAACAATGTCACCTTGCGTAACATGTTCCCGAACAAAATGATATCTGACATCAATGTGTTTGGTCCGTTCATGAAACATCTGATTTTTAGTCAGATGTATGGCACTCTGGCTATCGCAAAATACAACAGTGAAATCCTGTTGTAAACCCAAACTGCTTACTAGACCTTTCATCCACAATGCTTCTTTCACTGCTTCTGCTAACGCCATATATTCCGCCTCAGTCGTAGATAAGGCTACGGTAGACTGTAACACAGCTTTCCAACTAATGGCTCCTCCAGAATAAGTGAAAACATAACCCGTCAGAGATCTTCTTTTGTCCAGATCTCCAGCATAATCAGAGTCCACATAGCCCGTGACACTGCTAGTGCAGTCACTCTGATCATATACCAAGCATAAATCTGCAGAACCTCTCAAGTACCTGAGAATCCATTTCACGGCCTGCCAGTGTTCCTTGCCAGGACAACTCATGTATCTGCTGACCACACTAACTGCATGTGAAATGTCTGGACGAGTGCAAACCATTGCATACATCACGCTTCCAACTGCACTCGAGTATGGAATGTGAGACATTTGCTGCTTTTCTTCATCAGATTGTGGTGACAACTCTGCAGAGAGTTTGAAATGTGGTGCCAACGGAGTACTCACAGTTTTCGCTTTATCCATGCCGAAGCGTTGAAGAACCTTTTCAATGTAGTTCTTCTGCGACACACGAAGCTTGCCCGCCTTGCGATCTCTGTGAATATCCATGCCCAAAATTTTCTTGGCAGCACCCAGATCCTTCATCTCGAACTCACCACTCAACTGCGACTTTAACTTGTTGATTTCCGACATGTTTTTGGAAGCAATTAACATGTCATCAACATACAGCAACAAATAAATGTGCGAACCATCTGAGAGCTTCCGATGATAGACACAAGCATCATAGTCACATCTTGTGTAACCATGCTGAATCATGAAGCTATCAAACCGCTTGTACCACTGCCTTGGGGATTGTTTCAATCCATATAAAGACTTCTTTAATAGACAGACATGGTCTTCTTTACCAGGAACTGTAAAACCCTCTGGTTGACGCATGTAGATTGTTTCCTCGAGCTCACCATGCAAGAACGCCGTTTTTACGTCAAGCTGCTCAAGTTCTAGATCAGACTTGGCCACCATGGCAAGTAATACACGAATGGAAGAATGCTTTACGACTGGGGAGAAAACTTCATTGTAGTCAATCCCCTCTTTTTGAGTGAAGCCTTTAGCAACCAATCGTGCCTTGAATCTAGTTGCTTCAACCCCTAGGATGCCTTCCTTTTTCTTGAAGACCCATTTGCAACCAACTATCTTCTGGTTACTTGGCGGCTTAACCAACTCCCAAGTATGGTTCTTGTGAAGAGATTCTATCTCCTCACTCATAGCAATTGCCCACTGTGCCGACTCATCACACGTGACAGCCTCATTATAACTGGAAGGTTCTATACCAATGGACTCCGCCACACTGAGCGCGAAAGACACCAGATTAGCGTAACGCGGATTTGGTTTGATTTGTCTCTTCGTTCTTCCAGTGGCAATGCTATATGGTTTTTCTTGAGGTGACTCATCTTCATCGGAATCTTGCACCTCAACTTGATCATCCTGGACTGAAGTACCTTCCGTAGGAATTGGAGCGTCCACCTGACACTCCACCTGCTTCTCAACACCGTGATCTCCCATTCTATCTGACTCCTCCTTTTCCCGGGAATTTGTGGTGGATCGAAGCATGGATGACTCATCAAAAGTCACATCTCTGCTGATGATGAACTTGGACGAAACCGGATCAGGACACCACAACCTGTATCCTTTCACCCCTTGGCCGTATCCAAGAAATATGCATTTCTTCGCCCTCGGTTTGAGTTTTCCCTCATTTACATGAGCATACGCAGGGCAGCCAAACACTCTTAAACCAGAGTAATCAGCAGGAGAACCAGACCATACTTCCTCAGGAGTCTTCAGCTCAATAGCTGTTGACGGAGATCTGTTAACCAAATAACAAGCAGTATTAACAGCTTCAGCCCAAAATTCTTCACCGAGCCCAGCATTTGATCGCATGCAACGAGCTCGCTCCAAGAGAGTTCTATTCATGCGTTCTGCAACTCCATTTTGTTGTGGTGTTCGACGAACAGTGCGGTGTCTCACTATTCCTTCATTTTTGCAGAACTCATTGAATTCACCTGAGCAAAACTCCAAGCCATTATCCGTCCGGAATCGCTTGATCTTCTTTCCTGTTTGATTTTCGATCAAAGCTTTAAATTGCTTGAAGTTGATGAGAACCTCATACTTGCTCTTCAGAAAATACACCCAAACCTTTCTCGAGTAATCATCGATAAAGGTAAGCAGATATCTGTAACCACCTTTAGAAATTGTCGGAGAAGGCCCCCAAAGGTCAGAATGGAAGTAATCCACTGTGCCTTTTGTCTTGTGAATCCCAGTGCTGAACTTTACCCGAGTCTGCTTACCGAAGACGCAGTGCTCACAGAAATTCAACTTTCCTGTACACTGCCCAGACAATAATCCTCGTTTGCTTAGCACCGATAAGCCTCTCTCGCTCATATGCCCGAGCCGCATATGCCATAACTTCGTGGTGTCAGAATCTAGATCATCTGATGATGACACTCCCGCAACACCTGTAACCGAGGAACCATCGAGGAAGTAAAGGCCCCGCTCCAAATTACCACGTATCACAGTCAAAGCACCCGAGAATACCTTGAGAACTCCACCTTCAGCAGAGTACCGAAAGCCTTTCTTGTCCAACGTACTCAAAGAGATCAAATTTTTCTTCATTTCTGGAATGTGCCGAACATCAGTTAGAGTTCTAACAATACCGTCAAACATCTTTATACGAACTGTGCCAATCCCCATGACTTGACATGCGTGGTCATTTCCCATTAGTACTGAACCAGAATGCTTCTCGTATGTTGAGAATGCATCTTTCGAAGTACTTATATGAAATGTAGCTCCCGTATCAAGAATCCATCTCCCACCAGCGTAAGAGTCGGATACTGCAAGAACGATCTCGGCATCACTTGAAGAATCTGCATCAGCTACATTCGCACGATCATTTTGTTGCTCCTGTGATTCTGATTTCTCCTTCCTTTTCGGACAATCTACCTTCATGTGCCCGTACTTCTTACAGTAGTAGCACTGTATTCTCTTCTTGGACTGCGATCTAGGATGGCTTTTACTTGAACTTCCACCCTTTGCCTTGGATCTTCCTCGAGCAACCAAGCCTTCGCCTTCATTGTTTTCGACCACCTTACCAGTGATTTTCTTCCTCAACTCACTGGAACTTAAGGCATTTTTCACCTCCTCTAGAGTCAGGTCATCACGACCGTACATCATTGTATCAACAAAATTCTCATACGAGGGAGGCAAAGAACACAAAACAATTATTGCTTGGTCCTCATCATCGATTTTGTTATCGATATTATTCAAATCCATGATAATGGAATTGAATTTATCCAGGTGCTGGGAAACAGGTGTACCTTCCTCCATCTTCAGGGCATAGAGTCTTTGCTTGAGGTAGAGCCGGTTCGTCAATGACTTCGTCATGTACTTGCTCTCTAACCGGAGCCACAAACCGGACGCGGTTTTCTCATCCGCTACTTCTCGTAGCACTTCATCTCCTAGACATAGCAGAATAGCACTATGTGCTCTTTCTAGCATGTCATCCTTTTGCTCTTCCGAAAGCGTGCTTGGTAATTTATCTTTACCAGACAATGCTTTTAGCAATCCTTGTTGAACCAGCACTGCCCGCATCTTGATGCGCCATAAACTGAAACTATTTTTCCCGGTAAATTTCTCGACATCATACTTAGTCGATGAAACACTTGTAGCCATAATTTGGAACCTTTGAATGAATGATAATATTTTCTTCCTGATGTGAAAGATCAGACAAAGCTGCAGTCACAGGGCAATTCAGAAAATATTATCACTCCTTCAACTACGCTCTGATACCAATTTGTTGCGGAAAGGATCGATTCGAGAACTCCGATATGACTACAAGTAAATTGACCGGAACGAAAAATAAAGTGAACACAAGGATTTACGTGGTTCGGCTTTAATGCCTACGTCCACGGGCAGAGGCGAAAAGAAATTTCACTATAACAAGATGAAGATTACAAGTGTTTTACACTCAAGACACAACCCGAGAACCTCACAACTCTCAACCCCTATAGAAAACCCGAAAGCTAAAATCCTAGCTTTCAAAGAACAAGCTTTGCTCTCTCTTGGTTTGGGATGATTAATATGGCTAATGAACCTCTCTATTTATAAGAGAGTTCAAGGACATAATTGTCCAAAACTTTGGCAAAGATTTGTGGTTGAAAATGGACACCAACAACCATCCACTAATCCACTACCACCAACAACCCACTACCAACAACAACAATCCACTACCAATTTTAAGCCATTTCTTAACAGAAAATGATGACACATAATTAAAAATAAACTTACTTGGATCTTTTTAAAATCTGATTATCTTATCATATGATTTATTGATAGTGCAGTGTGCATCAAATTAAACTCTAATTGCAGTAACATACAAAGAAATTTCAGCCTAAACTGATATGATACTCAAAATTCAAGATAAGAAGCTATCAACTCCAATGGCTCTACCATGGAACTAACCCAATCTAGCTTGAGAATGAAAACTGTCGAAGGTTGCATCTAGCTCCACGTGTTCATCCCACAAGTTTTGACATCTGTTGCAAATTCTGGATTTATATAATCCCATTGCTAAATATGGGAAAAACTGGTGAGGATGCTGAAGATCATTATATGAACCTAAAATCATGATAATAAGGCAAAGTCAAAGGTAACTTACTTCTTCACCAAGACTGAATTGCCAGAACCCAGAAAGGGCCTCAAAAGATTACCTTGAAGTTGTGTTCACAAATCTGTTGACAACTTGCATTGTCACCAAATATCAGTTCAAGCACTTGTAAAAAGCAAGCATTCAGCAAAACAAATTGAAGCTCTTACAGTTCAGGTGCTCCTCCTTGAAACCATTTGGAATGTTTGAGAATCTCTTTGTGTCCCATTAGACACCAAAATATTCATATTGTTTATTTAAGATTGTTGGGCGTTAGTTTTCTAGTATTCAATAAAAACCCAGAATTTAGAAATGCCTTTATGTATGGGAAAACCCAAATGGCAACAATTTTATTAAAACAAACCAACATATCACAATCGATGTAATACAATATATATCTCGTACATTTATTCCAATCAAGTAGAACAGAATTATATAACTTTTGCAGAATTTAAAAGATTTGAGTCTAAAAATGTAATCTTAGTAATGAATTACAGTCACGTTGTATTCAATAACGACATTAGTGGCATTTATAAAGTATGACTTAAGTAGTGCAAACCCTGTTGCCATCTTGAATTGTCCTCTTCCTCCAATCACCGCAACCTCACGTTCTATCTCTGCTGTCGGATTCCTTGAAAATATGCTTATAGAGCTGCCTTTAAACTTACCGGTAGTAAATCCGAAATCTGCGTACATCACTGCATCGGTTGTATTTGTTCCGGCATAGACCGCAAGTCCCTGAGCATTTCCAATCACCTCAGAGTCATGCTCAGGAGCTATCTTGAGGGGATCATCAAAGGCATATAGGGTAGCAAATGGCACTGATGAATTATTGTCATTGCTTGGGATGTTAGCTTGGGCTATCACCACTGCTGTTGGGTTTTCACTGCCGAGAGTTTCGTGTAAAAAGAAGTGAAGATTGGTGAGCTTAACTGGCTTGGGATGATATGGTAGGCTCTTCGAGTAGTATTGGCTCTGCACTGCTACTTGGGAGAGGCAGATGATCAGAATCCAAATCAACATATATGTTCCTCTCATTGTCTCTGCTTTACTATAATTTCTTGTAGATCGATGAAAGCTAATAGAATGATCACGCAACAAAAGCTTGGTCTAATTAGCTGCTTGATTACTATGATCCACACCATTCTGTCTATAAATAAGAAATTCCCCAATTCATAATTAGACCCGTCAACGATTCTGCCCACAAGTAAAATGATCCACTTTCTGTAAATTAATTTTCAATTGGAAGACTTTTCAATCAGGCTAAATATGTTGAATTTTTTTAAGTTTAGGATAAAATTGATACAATGTGCAAGCATAAGGAGAGCTAAATTTGTTATTGTGTTATTGGGCTGAGAAAAAGCCCACGTTAAACTTCCATTACTAAATTAGCAATATTAAATAATGAAATTAAATATTTAATTTAAAAAATTTGAATCACTAAAACAAAAAAGGAAGTTAGTAGTTAGGTAAAAAAATAGAATGAATTTAATAGTTAAATCACTGTTCTTATACTTGCTATTAAAGAAAAAATAATAAGGAAAAAATATGGGTATGGTAAAGCAAGTTCAAATTTGTTATCTTCAATTCAAATAATCTTAATTACAAAAGTTGAAGTTCAATCTCTGATAATCTTAAATACACAGAGAAAATTGATTCAATGTAGCAATCAAGTCAAATGTAACAAAACAAGAGAATACTGTGTCTTTTCATTCAATTAAACTTTCAACTATATACCACTCGTACAGCATATTAAATTCCTTAATCACAGCAAATCAAATCCCTAATCACATCCTAAAATACAACAAAGGAAAGCATCTAATCATATCCTAAAAATACAGCAACCTATTCTTAGGAAAGTATATATCTACCAGATATTTGACAGCTATGCTTGACAAAATGGTTGTACCATGAAACCTACTCTTCACTTTGAAGTTCCCACTAAACCAAAATCATTTGAATTTTTTTTCCAAGTGTTTATGTTGGGTTCCTCTATGGGGTAAACATCAATCTAGCTTGAGAATGAACACTGTGATAGGGTTGGCATTGAAAATAACATCCACGCTCCATGTCTTCATTCAACGAGGAAGACATTCATCGAAGAAGACATTCAGTGCCTCGTCTTTCAAAGCTTTGAGCAGACGAGCGGGTTTAATTAGGACTGATTTTACCGCTTTGTTTACAAGTAGTTACTAAATGCTTTCAACCCTTGTTATTTCAGCCCTTGTGTGATATTTACTAAGCCTTCACTGTGTTATGCTGGGGTTTGGTGATCGGTGTGTAATCTCAAAGTCACAAATTTGTGATGCAAGTAATGTTTTTTTATTGACTAAATTAGTTGGGATTATTATAAATATAAAGAGTATTGTCTAGTTTACTTGCTTTTTTTAATGTACATTTGATTCCAAGAGGAAAGGTTTAAAAAAACAGAGAAAAATAAAAACAATCCAAAGGTTGCGTACTCAATTATTCTTCTCTATTTTTTTTCTCAATCAATTTTAGGAATTTTATTAATAAGGAAGATCACATACTCATGCTAAGTTAACCAATTAAGACCAACCAATAACTTGTGAACTACCATCAATTATTTTGAAAATGTGAAAATATCCAACTTTTTTCCTAAGTTGATATTTAAATTCTTTTTTTTTATCAAAAGTCGTATTTTCCTGTTACTTATTTTACATCAAAATGTTATATTCGATAAAAAATTTCTACCAATAATAAATCGTCACATCGTATAAACATAAGAAGTATTTTTTTTAATTATTTTTTTCGTTTTCTTTTACATTATTTCTCTCTCTATTTTTGTTTCTATTTTTTTCTCTGTTCTTATCCTTTATAATGTCTAGCAATATTAGTGCTCAAAATGTTTTTTTTATTATTATTTTCATTCCACAGCTGTTCTATGTCACTATTATGTAATATCAACACAATAAGATTCTTTAGATTAAAATTTGAGGATAAAAATTTGAAGGGATAATTCTCCCAACAAAAATACCTTAACTCATGAGGAAGAGACACAATATTGATTTCATCTACAAGTAGCTTCTTATTCCAATATTGATACAATATCGATTTCACCTGCAAGTAGCTTCTTATTCCAATATTGACGAGATATGAAATAGATAAATCTAAGATTAAGCATGTTTTTCAAAACAGTAGAGCTTAATCGTAAGTTATCAATTTAAAACATGTCTAGCATGATTTCTTAGATGGATTCTATCCCTAAAAAAATAATTTATCAAGTATTAATATATATATATATATAAACAATATATCAAATTATTTCTGTACGGGTAAAGCTACAAGCATGATGGTCTTTCACTGCCATCTCCATTCCCTTCATAGTAGCAATTTTGAAAAGTCGAAGCTTAATCTCTAGGTTTTGGCTAACTTATACTACATTTTGAATTAAACTCTGTAACTAAGAAAACCACATCTATAATATGAGATGAAAAAAAGAAAAGCCAACAAGAGATTGTTGTTGTTTTTTTTTTTTGTAGGAAAAGAAAAAGGAAAACTAAAGTTTTATTTTTCACCATGAATTTTTAGAATAAAACAAAATTTCAACTCCGTTTATGGAGTTAAATTTTAAACTGGCAAGGTACGAAATTTAAAAATTTCACAAGTAAAATTGAATTGATGACCGTTTTTATAGCATATAGTAAAAAATTAAAATATATAAATATATAAAAAATATGGGACACATGTCAAATTTATAACTCTACTTATAAAGTTAAAAAACAATGTCTTTCTAGTGTTACCAAATACTCACCCATATAATATTATAACACTAAATTAAACCTAGAACTTTGAGGGTTGGCTATAGAGCCCTGTACTATTTCGTTTATAATATGAATATTGTATATAATATGATAACCTAAAATTAATAAAATATTAAAATAAAAAGAGGCAATCTTAAAAAAAAAACAGAGTCTTAATAGAAACAATAATAAAATAATTCTATTTTTTTTTCTTGTGTGCTAATTCGAGTTTTCGTGTCAAATTTTTCATATAATCCATGCATCTACTCATTTCCTGTCACATTGGACGATAATTATATGTACATAAAAAATCATTGATTAAGTGTCAAATTAAATAAAATTCATGTCAAAAATTAATTAAAATAAATAGTAAAAGTATGTAAGTGTTTCCCATTTTAAAGCTTAAGATTTCAACGTGCTGGGCTATGATTGCATTCGAAGAGGACATTAGCAATGCGTGAAAGGCAGCTTATGAGTTGGTGGATTTAGGTCAACTTTGGTGTTTTATCTTCTTTACTAGTTGTATTTTGTTTGGTTCTTTAAGGGTGTTTTGTAAGTTTTTTATTATTATCTAAACTGCTAAAAATTTCAATAAATTTATCTGAAGTGTAGGTACT
Organism: Gossypium hirsutum; assembly: GCF_007990345.1. Taxonomy (NCBI): domain Eukaryota; kingdom Viridiplantae; phylum Streptophyta; class Magnoliopsida; order Malvales; family Malvaceae; genus Gossypium; species Gossypium hirsutum. The sequence goes on from NC_053446.1 coordinate 65,248,285, forward strand.
AGATTGGAGATTGAGTTAGAGAATTTGCATAATTACGATGTTCAATTTATTTTTAATGAATGAAGCAATATAGGCTCGGCTCTGACAGTTGTTTGAGTGCAGCCGCTCAAGGTTTAGGGTTGAAAGGGACTCAAAAAGTATTTTTTTTAACTTCTAATGTGAGAAAAAAAATTCAGGCTAAAATAAATTAATTAAATGTTTAGGGCTTTCAATTTTTCACCATAAATATTTCATCTCCTAAAGTCCCAATAATTTTTCAACTTTTATTGTATTACATTTTATAATTTTTCTTAAAATAGACCTAATTTATTATTTCACCTTGAATTCAAAACATTTCAAGAACAAGCATGTGAAACAATGTTTTGCATTTTTCAGCCTCAAATATTTGAATATTGAATTTGGAGTGTGAAGAATATATGTTAGAGCATGAAATAATGCGATTCTCGATTTTTGGAGAATTTAGAAGCTAAATAGAGCCTCACGCTTAGCTAGTTCATACAACTACTTTCTAAAGGTATAAGTCTGCAGTCAAAAAAGTTTTCTACTAAATTAAGCATTCACAAATTGTCTAACATGTGGTTTATCCTCAATTAATCTTCTTCTATAGTCAACATCCATAATTGAATTACGAGGTATGTTATTATTTTAGAAAGATTATTCATACAGAAATTTCATTTCTTGGAAATAATAATTCATTACAAGTACCATAACCCTTACGTGTATCACTTTTATTTACAAGGAAAAGCTCATAGTAGAAAAGTTATATATAATCATACCAAATTGATTTTACTCCATTTTTATATTTTTTTTAATAATTGTTTTGTCACCTAAATTTTATCACTTGTTAAAGAAATAAAATACAGTGGTAAGATAAGAGGATTTGTGGGTACGGATCATGTCGCACAAGTAGAATCCGCATAGAACTACGCTTCTTCTATTTTACATTGATTAGAATATGATTTTTCAATATTGTTTAAATAGATGTAGTCGAAATTTCTCTCCTATCATTCAGTTTTCAACATTACTGAATTTCTCCTCTTGAGGGGATCATCAAGGGCATATAGGGTAGCAAATGGCACTGATGAATTATTGTCGCCGCTTGGGATGTTAGCTTGGGCTATCACCACTGCTGTTGGGTTTTCACTGCCGAGAGTTTCGTGTAAAAAGAAGTGAAGATTGGTGACCTTAACTGGCTTGGGATGATATGGTAGGCTCTTCGAATAGTATTGGCTCTGCACTGCTACTTGGGAGAGGCAGATGATCAGAATCCAAATCAACATATATGTTCCTCTCATTGTCTCTGCTTTACTAAAATTTCTTGTAGATGAAAGCTAATAAAATGATCAGGCAACAAAAGCTTGGTCTAATTAGCTGCTTGATTACTATGATCCACACCATTCTGTCTATAAATAAGAAATTCACCAATTCATAATTTGAACCGTCAACTATTCTGCCCACAAGTAAAATGATCCACTTGCTGTAAATTAATTTTCAATTGGAAGACTTTTTGATCGGACTAAATTTGTTGAATTTTTTTAAGTTTAGAATAAAATTGATACAATATGCAAATTGCATAAGGAGGGCTAAATTTATTATTGTGTTATTGGGCTGAGAAAATGCCCACCTTAAATTTCCGTTACTAAATTAATGATATTAAATAACAAAATTAAATATTTAATTTAAAAAAATTGAATCACTAAATAAAAAAAAGTTAATAGTTAGGTAAAAAAATAGAATGAATTTAATAGTTAAATCATTGTTCTTGTACTTGCTCTTAAAGAAAAAATGTGGGTATGGTAAAGCAAGTTAAAATTTGTTACCTTCAATTCAAATAATTGACTTGCAATACTGAAAGCTAACTTGAGTTGCAGCTTACAATAAAGCCCCAATGGCCTCAACTGCTAACTTGAGTTGCAGCTTACAAGCAACACATAAAAAAAAAAAAAAAAAAACAAGACAACATAATTTATAATGCCAATAGCCACCATGCCATGAACATAAAATCCAATCCTCCCCGTTCTTGGCTGATATGCCTTAGCAAGACATTTACGAAAATCGATATCTTTCGCCTGAAGGATTGATCGATTAACTTGACTACGTCCCCCAAAAAATCCGTGGTTAATGCAATTGATACATAATGAACCTGTCATGCTCTAGTCCAAAGCTTCAGACGCAGTGTAATAGCTCGAATCACAATCACGTTTTACGACCACTGCAATTCTGGCACGCGCTTCACATCATTCTTTGGAAACAGTGACTGCAAATTCACCACAAAGAGTCACCGTATGCAGAAAATTGCATTGTTCGTTTCAAGACACAAACACCACACTACAACCGCATAACAAGTTCAGCTAAAATAAGCACCTACAAATTTCTGTAAATACTGCAATAAAAAATAATCAGAGAAGTATAATTTGTGTTTTTTTTATTATGGTAAGATCATAGTTTAGGATTACAGAAAGTGATTTTAATTACTAAGCTTCGAATCTTGAACTTGTTGGATATCATCCCATCAAAACGAATGTACAAACCAATTCCATAACAGAGTAAAACTCTGGAATTTTAATTACAAAAGTTGAAGTTCAATCTCTGATAATCTTAAATACACAGAGAAAATAGCTTCAAGTTTTAGCCCAAACTGACGTAGCAATCAAGTCAAATGTTTTGTTTAATCACAGCAAATCAAATCCCTAATCACATCCTAAAATACAACAAAGGAAAGCATCTAATCATATCCTTAAAATACAGCAACCTATTCTTAGGAAAGTACATATCTACCAGATATTTGACAGCTATGCTTGACAAAATGGTTGTACCATGAAACCTACCCTTCACTTTGAAGTTCCAACTAAACCAAAATCATTTGGATTTTTTTTCCAACTGTTTATGTTGGGTTCCTCTGTGGGGTAAACATCAATCTAGCTTGAGAATGAACACTGTGATAGGGTTGGCATTGAAAATAACATCCACGCTCCATGTCTTCAGTCAACGAGTTTTGAGATAAGAGCATCTCTGCCAAATTCTGCATGCATTTATTTAATCCATTGATAAATCAGGGGAACAGAAAGCCATGAGGATACCAATAATCAGAATGAGTCAAAAGTGATTTACCCAAGATCATATGCTTCCTCTCAAGGGCCAAAATCCAGAAAGCAAAGCTGGACGGGATACACTCTGTTGACAAGTTGCAGTACAGCTTCAATATCTCAGTTCAACCACAATATAAAGAAATCATTCAGTAGAAGAAATTCAACATCTTAAAAGCTTACTTCTTACAAACATCTGTCATTTATTCCCTCATCTGCTTTCCTTACATCCATCATTCCCATCTTTATTCCCTTCACATTGCCAAATTCAAAATTAATGGCACATCAATAAATGTGGATTTTGCATTGATTCACAACCTTCACCTTAACACCAGTAATTTTGTGGGAACTTCATTTGTTGGTGAGAAAGAAGATATCAAAACCACCCATAATCTGCAACTTCAATTCCAGTAGAGTATTGAACCTCTGTCCGGCTTGACTTTCATCCAAGTTTTATGGAATCTACAGATCACAGTCATAAAATTCAAAATAATAAAACATAGCAAATAGATTATATATAGGGAATAGTTGGTAGATTCACCTTAGCTAACATGAATATAAATCAGAAATCATGAACTGAAAACATATTTATATATATTTACTAACGTTTCAAGGAAATATGAAACATAAATCAATGGGTGAATGAATCATTGAAGTAGAATGCAGATAGTATTGAGATACAATATGATTAAATCTCTACTTACTGCCCATTGCTTGAGCACCAATGGTAGAACCTAAATAATTTAAGCTGAATGATGTCCACCACCGATCCTATGAATCAAAACCAACCAAGAACAAGTCCATTGCCAAAAAGAATTCAAGTATGACTCTTAATATCTCTTCACTGCAATGCTCAAACAACATGAGAGGCAGTAACATACAAAGAAATTTCAACCCAAACTGATATGACAATCAAAATCCAAGGTAAGAAGCTATCAACTCCAATGGCTCTACCATGGAACTAACCCAATCTAGCTTGAGAATGAAAACTGCCGAAGGTTGCATCTAGATCCACGTGTTCATCCCACAAGTTTTGCGATCTCTTGCAAATTCTGGATTTATATAATCCCATTGATAAATATGGGAAAAAATGGTCAGGATGCTGAAAATCATTATAAGAAACTAAAATCATGATAATAAGTCAAAGTCAAAGGTAACTTACTTCTTCACTAAGACTGAATTGCCAGAACCCAGAAAGGGCCTCAAAAGATTACTTTGAAGTTGTGTTCACATATCTGTTGACAACTTGCATTGTCACCAAATATCAGTTCAAACACTTGTATAAAGTAAACATTCAGCAAAACAAATTGAAGCTCTTACAGTTTAGGTGCTCCTCCTTATATGGCTGAAGCTCTAATTCAGCAGTGGCACAAATAACCAATCTTTCTAATGAATCTAGATACCATTGAAGGAAAATTCAGCAAGTATTGACATACCAGATGACACCAATGCTGGAAACTAAACAATGAAGCTGAATCGAGTTCACCACTGGTCCTATGAATTAAAAAATCCAACCAATAACAAGTCAACTGTCAATAAGTATTAAGTATGAATTTTAAGAACACAGACACAACAGGGGAATGAAGATGAGAAAATAATAATAATAAGCAACAATCACAAACTTTTGAACAAATTTCCAATTTTTATGTTCATAAATTATGCTTTTAATATTAACAATGTAGAACTCGAAGGTTTCAATAGGGTAAAGCACCTTCTAAAATACAAGTAATTTATAAAGCAGAGCAAGTTAGATTCATCCTGGTCGGTTTTAATTAATTAAAGCACTTCATTTGCTGTCATTAATTTATAAGCTGAAAATTTACTATTAACAATTGTGGAAACAAAAGTATGGCAAAATGAAAAATGGAATAAAAAAACTGAAAAATGTATGATAATATGAAAAAAAGAGATGAAAATGAAACCCCTACCTATGCATTTGGATGACATAATTGAGAAGTTGAAACTCCTCAAAAGCAGAGCCAAAGATGGAAAGAAATACAAACTATTTCAATCTTCAAAGTCCTCCATCCCCTTCTTCACCATCATGGCTAAAGCTTCTTTTGTTCCCAGCAAGTCTCCTTTCAGTAGCATCTGTATCACTCTTTGCATCCATGTAAAATACATGAACACCACATCTCTCCACCTTAATATAGTCAACTCCTTCAAGGTCTTCGCAATGTCTGATACAGAATTCAAATGTTGCCTCCTCATAACCATGTACTTCTTTGGCTCAGGATTATCCATCAAAAGTATCATACTTCTGAACTTTTCACAAACACCACCACCATTGCCACCACCGGAGGCTCTAAGTTGGTACTCACAAATATATGCAAGAGTTCCAAGCCAAACGCAGTGAGTGAGATCAACCACAACGCAGATAGCAAAAACCAAAAATCTATTGCCACTACCCCCATTCGGGGCCATCTTAAAACATAAGGAAGAATTCATGCTCTAAAACTTGAACTTATTTGCTGAAGTTTTTTTTCCTGGGAAACAACAAATCAAACTTGGAACTTTATCAGCATAGTATTTCCAATCAGATCTCGCTGCCTCAATATTATCAATTGACTCTTGATTCAAGTTGAAGAAATTACAGAATAGCATGCGAAACACATCATCATCATTATCATCATCAAATTGATATAAATTTTGACATGCAAAGGATACTTTTTCTAATGATATGCAATCAAGTACACCCCAGTATTGCAGATATGGTGGAAGCTCTGAGAGTAAATTGAGGCTCTTGCAACCATCCATCCACATATCCCTAGGGGTTGTAGGCCTCAAGCTTGGTGAGGGCACACCTTTTACCCTTGTTCCACTTATGTCCTCCAGGTAACCCAAAGCTATGATGCATGCACACAGGCACGCAATACGGACCGATACAGACACGATCATCTACTTTTCCTGCTTCTCTAACGTGTCTGTTTTTAGACACCCGTGTCGTGACCGGTCCGATCTCATTTTTTTTTTTGACATATTCCAGCATGTCCCCTACATATCCAGGTGTGTCTGACGAGTGTCCTTTTCGGACACACCTTCGATACCGGGAGGAGGGATGAGCCGTGTTCATGCTTCCTAGACCCAAAGTTTGGAAAGAAGAGGATACTTCTTGGATTAGAGTCCCATGGAATTCTTGGAAATTCTGGAAATTCGACCATTGGGCAACCACTAAGATCCAGATAACGAAGAGATTCCAACTTGATCGATACAGTTTTGACTGCAGAGCCACTCATATCTAAGTCCTGAAGATTACATAGTGAGTCCGAAGGCAATGACACTTCTTCAATTTGAGTGCCAGATAAGTTTAATTCTATTAAGCTTCTTGGGATTTCTGGAAATTTGATCATTGGGCACTTACTAAGATTCAGTTTACGAAGGGATTCCAACTTGATCGATACATCTTTTACCTTTGAGCCCCTCATATTTAAATTCCGAAGATTACATAGGGAGTCGAAAGGCAAGGACACTTTTTCAATTTGAGTGCCAGATAAGTTTAATTCTGTTAAGCTTCCGGGGATTTCTGGAAATTGAATCATTGGGCAATCACTAAGGTCCAATTGACGAAGGGATTCCAACTTGATCGATACGTTTTTTACCCTTGAGCTCCTCATATTTAAATTCCGAAGATTACATAGGGAGTCGAAAGGCAAGGACACTTCTTCAATTTGAGTTCCAGATAAGTTTAATTCTGTTAAGCTTCCTGGGATTTCGGGAAATTGAATCATTGGGCAATCACTAAGATCCAATTGACGAAGGGATTCCAACTTGATCGATACGTTTTTTACCCTTGAGCTCCTCATATTTAAATTCCGAAGATTATATAGGGAGTCGAAAGGCAAGGACACTTCTTCAATTTGAGTGCCAGATAAGTTTAATTCTGTTAAGCTTCTTGGGATTTCTGGAAATTTGATCATTGGGCAATCACTAAGATCCAATTGATGAAGGAATTCCAACTTTGAAATATTGATCGATACATTTTTTACCTTTGACTTGCGCAATGACAATCTCTGTAGTTTGTGGAGAAGCTCAATTGAATCGGGCACTTCTTTTATTTTTGTGCTTGATAAATTCAAACGACAAAAGTGACTTGGGACCTGAGGAAACTTCTTGAGACTATAACATCCGTTAAGGCGAAGATTATACTGATGAAGAGATGCCAAATGATTGAGGCAAGGAAGTTCAACCAAACTTTCACATTTATAGCAACCAAGGAATTCAAGGTTGATGGCTCCTAATAAACTAGGAATCTTCCTTAAATTCTCACAATATGAAATGTCAATTTTCCTTAAATTAACAAGATCCTGTGCAGAAAAAATAACTATATTACTTTTAAGCATCATCTACTTACTTTAGGTAGTAAAAAAATGAAAATGAAATAAATTATAATACTAAGAAAAATAAAAATTTGCATATGATGTATTACAATTAATAGATCAAATAATGTCACTTATTTAAATAAAATAAAATATTTTTATATTTATTTTTAAAAAAATTAAATAAGATACCATAAGAATATTTGATACATCAAATTATAATTTTTTTTTTGTTCAAAGAAAGTATGAAAGTACATACCATATGATCATCTTCATTCCCAAGTTGAACCAAACTTCTACATTTAAAGCAATTAAGGAGTTCAAGGTTGATGGCTCCTGAAAGATTAGGCATCTTCCTTAAATTCTTGCAATTTGAAACGTTAATTTCCCTTAAATTAACAAGGTCCTGTGCAAAAGAAAGAATAATTATATTACTTTTAAGCATCATCTACTTACTTTAGGCAATAAAAATTGAAAAATGAAAAAAATAATTATAATACTAAGAAAAAGAAAAGAAAATATTTTATATTTATTTTTAAAAAAATTTAAATAAAATGTCTTCGTATGAATATTTCATACATCAAATTATATAAATCCTTTTTTCTTCAAAGAAGGTATAAAAGCACATACCATAAGATTATTTTCGTCCCAAAATTGAACCAAACTTTCACAGTTAGAGCAATGAAGGAGTTCAAGGTTGATGGCTCCTGAAAGATTAGGTATCTTCCTTAAATTTTTGCAATTTGAAACGTTAATTTCCCTCAAATTAACAAGGTCCTGTATAGAATAATATTTGTATTACTTTTATGAAATGAAAAGAAAATAAATATTTATAATACTAAGATAATAAAAATTTATATTTGATGTATTCAATGTGAAAATTCACCCACAATTAATAGATTAAATGATGTCACTTTTTTTTATATAAACTAAAAAATATTTCATGTTTATTTTTAAAGAACTTTAAATAAGATGTCATCATATGATTATTTGATATATCAAATTATAAATTGTTTTTCCATAAAAAAATTTAGATGAAGAAATATAAAAGCACGTACCATATGATCATCTTCATTCCAAAGTTTTTCCATCTTGCCATCTCGTAATTTCAACACGATAAGATTCTTTGAATTAAAACTTGATAAAGATTTGAAGGGGAAATAATCCCAACAAAGATACCTTAGCTTATTAGGAAGAGATACACTATCAACTTGGTTTGCAAGTAGCTTCGGGTTCCAATCCTCTTTCTCAATCTCAGGTTTATAGAAGTAAATATATCTAAGATTAAACATGTTCTCAAAAACAGATGGACATAACTGCAGCTTATCAATTTGAGACATGTCTAACTTTATTCCTTCAATTGATACAGTCCCCTAATCATGAAAAACAATTTATCAAGTATCAGTATGTATAGATATAAAAGTGTTCAATTTTATTTTTCTTTTTTTAAAAGCAACCCATTAAATACTTAACCAACCCAATAAACACTTGAGTAGATCCCATGTTATACCCTAACACACTTGTCATTATTTGTATGTTAAGTAAACAAATATTTTATTTTTTGAAATAATAATTAAAATGATTATCATTTCATACAATGTAAATACAAACAATTAAACTTTTAACATATTAAAATATATAATTAATTGAATTTATATATTTACAAGATATCAAATATAAGTTTTAATTAAATAACAAAAAAATAAAAAAATAATGGAAGCGGATTGAGTTTTAGCTCGATTGACATGGAGTTTAAGTGCGCTAAAGTGCACTATCATCCTATGTAATGGTTGAAGAGGGGCTATAAGTAATTTTAGCCATTGTATCAAAAAGAGCAGATATGATCAGTACCTATAATGAGATTGTTAAAAAAGACAACGAAAAATAATGTAAATACAATTTGCGCTTACTTGATTAAATCTGAGCACTTGATCCACGTCTTTAGGAAACCATAACCTGCTGCACTTTCCCGGGTTTTCTTTACATTTTTGGCGAACAATGTCTTTGCCAATCTCTTCAAGCATATCATGCATAGAAATGTGATAACCATCTATACTATCAAGTAAGCACTTGTCGACTAAGTTTCTTATTCCACACATTGCACCCATATAATAATTACTTAGAATTTTTTCTACAATATCCATTTTTTCCCCTTTAAAAAAGCATGCTACGTCAAGAAATATATTCTTCTCTAGCTCACCCAACCCATCTAAGCTACTCTTCAAAATCTGTGAAATTTTTGGTTCGACATATTGCTTTAGTTTATCCACTTCGCTCTCCCACTCGTTTTTAGACTTTGTATATAGATTAGAACCCAAAACTTTAAGAGCAAGTGGACTACCTTGAGCATATTCTACAAACTTGCATGATAGATCTTGAAAATCAACAACAGGATTCAACAACTTAAATGCAAATGTAGAAAAAAGTTGAAGAGAATCGTTCTTATTCAACTTCTTTACCTCATGTATGTGGTTAGCTCTTCCATTTCTAAGTACTTGTCTATCTCTAGATGTTACAATAATTTTACTTCCAGGACCAAAATATTTAACACCCATAAAATCTATTTGGTCTGGGTCACTAACATCATCAAGGACAAGAAGTACTATTATATTATTCAGCCTGTCTTGGTAAGGGTAGCTTATAGAAGGGGTGTCAATACAAATTTCTTTTTCGTCTAGTAGTTTGGAAAGAAGTTCATTTCGTAAAGACTCATCCCCCTGTTTTTTTATTTTCTCACTAACATCTTTAAGAAACAAACGACATTCAAACTTTGGAGAGACTTCCTCAAATACAGCATTAGCAAGGGTAGTTTTGCCAATACCACCCATTCCCCAAAATCCTATTACACGGATGTCCGCTTGCTCAATCAACCCCAAAAGCATCTTTTTTTGATCATCTATTCCGACCAATTTTTCAGAAGTGATTCTAGGCGCACTTTTCATCAATTTTCTTGTAACATCATCAACTATATCCTGGATATACTCGGTTTCAGATCTATCAGAGAATCAAAAAGTAAGTATAATTATATATGAAATCTAAAACAAAGATAAGTCAAATATAAGAAGATGAGAAAAATATAGTTACTTGTTGTCTTGTATATGAATTCCTTTCAATTTCCCGACCTTAGCGAAGGCATCTGTCCATCGTTTCACTTCATCTGTGGGCCTCTTTGATTCATGGTCTTCAAAGGATGTTTTGAAACTCCCACCAAGGTTCCGCACGTTGGAAGGATCGACATGGTAAAAGATGGGAAGAACAATATGTCCTTCAGAGCGATTACGGTCCATGATGTCAGAAACTTCAGCTAAGCATGATTTCGAAGAAGCATAGTCTTTAGATAAAACGATGATTGAGAGATTTGAGGCTGCAATTCCTTGCGAAAGTGCTGGTGAAAGTTGCTCCCCTATTTCCAGTGTATCTTCATCGAAGAAGACATTCAGTGCCTTGTCTTTCAAAGCTTTGAGCAGATGAGCGGTGAAGTTAAAGCGGGTCTCACCTCTGAAGCTCAAGAAAACTTGATGCTTCGTTGAACAAGAAGATGAAGAAGAAGCCATGAAAGTGTGGTTGGTTTAATTAGGACTGATTTTACCGCTTTGTTTACAAGTAGTTACTAAATGCTTTCAACCCTTGTTATTTCAGCCCTTGTGTGATAGTTAGTAAGCCTTGACTGTGTTATGCTGGGGTTTGGTGATTGGTTTGTAATCTCAAAGTCACAAATTTGTGATGCAAATAATGTGTTTTTTTATTGACTAAATTAGTTGGGATTATTATAAATATAAAGAGTATTGTCTAGTTTGCTTGCTTGACTACCCTTCCTCTTTTTTTAATGTACATTTGATTCCAAGAAGAAAGGTTTAGAAAAACAGAGAAATATAAAAACAATCCGAAGGTTGCGTACTCAATTATTCTTCTCTATTTTTTTTTCTCAATCAATTTCAGGAATTTTATTAATAAGGAAGATCACATACTCATGCTAAGTTAACCAATTAAGACCAACCAATAACTTGTCAACTACCAATTAAAACATCAATTATTTTGAAAATGTGAAAATATCCAACTTTTTTTCCTAAGTTAATATCTAAATTCTTTTTTTTTATCAAAAGTCGTATTTCCCTGTTACTTATTTTACATCAAAATGTTATATCTGATAAAAAATTTCTACCAATAATAAATCGTCACATCGTATAAACATAAAAAAATATTTTTTTAGTTATTTTTTTCTTTTACATTATTTCTCTCTCTATTTTGTTTCTATTTTTTCTCTTTTCTTATCCTTTATAATGTCTAGCAATATCAATGCTCAAAATGTTTTTTTTATCATTTTCATTCCACAGTTGTTCCATGTCACTAGATTGGAGATTGAGTTAGAGAATTTGCATAATTGCCATGTTAAATTCATTAGCAATATAGGCTCGCCCTACGGTTGTTTGAGTGCAGCCGCTCAGGGTTCAAGGTTGAAAGGAGCTCAAAAAATATTTTTTTTTTAACTTTTAATGTGAAAAAAATGTAGGCTAAAATAAATTAATTAAATGTTTAGAACTTTCAATTTTTCACCATAAATGTTTCATCTCCTAAGACCTCAATAATTTTTCAGCTTTTATCGTATTACATTTTATAATTTTTCTTAAAATAAGACCCCAATTTATTGTTTCACCTACCTGGAGTTCAAAACATGTCAAGAACAAGCATGTGAAACAATGTTTTGCATTTTTCAACCTCAAAATTTGAATATTGAATTTGGACAGTGAAGAATATATGTTAGAGCATGGATTTTTGGAGAATTTAGAAGCTAAATAAAGCCTCACGCTTAGCTAGTTCATACAATTACTTTTTAAAGGTATAATTAGTCTGTCAAAAGTTTTCTACTAAATTAAGCATTCACAAATTGTCTAACATGTGGTTTATCCTCAATTAATCTTCTTCTATAGTCAACATCCATAATTGAATTACGAGGTATGTTATTATTTTAGAAAGATTATTCATACAGAAATTTCATTTCTTGGAAATAATAATTCATTACAAGTACCATAACCCTTACGTGTATCACTTTTATTTACAAGGAAAAGCTCATAGTAGAAAAGTTATATATAATCATACCAAATTGATTTTACTCCATTTTTATATTTTTTTAATAATTGTTTTGTCACCTAAATTTTATCACTTGTTAAAGAAATAAAATACAGTGGTAAGATAAGAGGATTTGTGGGTACGGATCATGTCGCACAAGTAGAATCCGCATAGAACTACGCTTCTTCTATTTTACATTGATTAGAATATGATTTTTCAATATTGTTTAAATAGATGTAGTCGAAATTTCTCTCCTATCATTCAGTTTTCAACACAGTTTTCAACATTAGTGAATTTTTCCTCTTCTGCCTATGATTTTTCCCTGAAAAGGTTTCCAGTAAAATCTCTATGTTTTGTTTTTCTTTTCTTATTGCTTTGTAATTATTATTTTTTTGTCATTATCGACATCTAACAATAACAAAAAAAAAAAAACAGAATCTAATTTCAATAGTCATGTCTGGTTAAAAATGAATTGAATTAGCAATTAAGCTTGACAATCTAATTTCTCATCATTTTGAGCCAAGAATTTTTGACAAAATAGAATTCAAATTAGGGACCGGCTTCCTGCAGATTTGTTGATTGTGATTCTCTTGAAGTTTTCTGTCAAGTCTATCATTCCTTTTAAGTGTGTGGCAGCAACTTGGTACCATCTCATTGAAAATCTTTTCTTTATTTCTCAACATCATAACAATAGAAAAAAAAAATACGGGTCTTCTTGTTTACTATTGTACAGGTACCATTGAGTTTCCTGTATATTATTAAGGTATCGGTGAGTTGGGCCAAACAGTACAATGCAGCATATAAGTGTAATCCGTCTTAGCAATTCAGTTTGGCTTCCGATAGTTCTTTGACAGGGGATTGGGTACATCTTTATACTGATGGGTTGTTAGGTTGGAGTCTGGCTTTGCTGCTTCAGGGGGTCATCTGTGGGGAAAGAGGAGAATAGATTCTTGGTTATAACCATTATTTGGGGAGTTAATGTTCAGCTTTTGAGGCTGAACTTTGGAGTATTCTTAAAGGTTTGGCACTTATTATGGAACGGGGGTATAAGAATATTTTGGTCCACTCGTATAGTTTGGAAATTATTACAGCTATACCGACTAGTTGCTTAGAAAGTTCGCCATCAGTTTTGGTAAGATGAATTCACTTGAACTTACAAACTGTTAAACAGTGGAACTTCACACATATTCCAAGGGAGAGGAATAGACTTGCAGATAGTCTCGCTAAAATGACTTCAGGAAGCAATTCACAAGAACAACTATTTGTTAGGATCCTAGAGGAGTTCTTCGATGAATTTGGGTTTGATAGAGTAGTTGAGATTTCCGTTGTAATTACTTAGGTTAGGATTTAGGCTATTTTTTGCACCAAAAAAAGAGTTAGTAATGTCATGCACTTGTATGTTGATCAAGCACTCATTTCTTATCAAGATATGCTTCAACAACTACCCAATAATTTTGATGTTATGACTCCTTTTCTCTTTTGGGTCGATAGTGGATTACTTTGTTGATGTGATAATAATTCCTAATTATCGTATAATCCAACCACAATAAAATTTAGGATGCTTCCTAAATGTCCCCAAAATATCCCACCGAAGACATATTTGTTTTTCTACTCTTGGATTTGGGTTGGATCATTTCCCCCAAAATATTATATTTTAATGCTACGTTCGTTTGAATCAGTTATATGAATATAAATTAATCAAGGAGTCAACTATAATTTCCGGGCAGAAATTCACCCCAACTCTTGAATAAAATTCTTTTTTTATGTTAAATTTTAATAAATAAAAGAAATCGATAATATATGAAATTTAAGTTGTATAATTCTACATATAAACTTTTGATTTTGATTCAATTATACATATTAATAAAAATAAATTAATCAAATAATTTTCGTATATGGGATAGATAATGCTGAATTTTGATAATTAAGATTTGTGTTTCTTCGTCACTTTTAAAAGGATGGTTTACCAAGTAAACTTGACAATTCTCTTAAATTATAATAATCCCATCTGATTTGACAATAATATCTATTTAATCACCATACCCAACTAATGAAATTTCATTCCGGTCCATAAAAATATATGATTTGCATCACAATTTTGTCCTACTGGAAGACCTTAACTTTGATATTACACACCAATCACCATTTCTCAAACAAATGTTGTGTGTACCTAAACTTTGAATTTTTATCAAATTTTTTCTTGGAATCAAGTTTTTTTATAAAAAACAAAAATTAAATACGCTTGATGATTACACTAATGTTGAATCTTGATAATTAAGAATTATGTACCTATCATTTCTAAATATTTTTTTAGAAAAATATACGTGAAGCATAGTTTACCAAGTAAACTTGACAATGCACTTATGCTTATAATATCCCAACTAATTTGATCCATCATTATTTTTAGGTTAAACTACACAAGTAATCATTAAACTATTAATGTGTTTCCACTTTGATCACCCAAGTTTAAAAATAATTCTATCTTAACCACTAACATGGCTAAAGATCCAATTCAACAGTGGCACAAATAACCAATCTTTCTAATGGATCTAGATATCATTGAAGGAAAATGCAGCAAGGATTGAGATACCAGATGACACCAATGCTGGAAACTAAACAATGAAGCTGAATCGAGTCCACCACTGGTCCTATGAATTAAAAAAACCAACCAATAACAACTCAGCTGTCAATAAGAATTAAGCATGAATTTTAATATCTGAATTTTAAGAATACAGACGCAAGAGGGGAATGAAGATGAGAAAATAATAATAATAAGCAACAATCACAAACTTTTGAACAAATTTCCAATTTTTATGTTCATAAATTATGCTTTTAACATTTACAATGTAGAACTACAAGGTTTCAGTATGGTAAAGCACCTTCTAAAACACAAGTAATTTATAAAGCAGAGCAAGTTAGATTCATCCTGGTCGGTTTTAATTAATTAAAGCACTTCATTTGCTGTCATTAATTTATAAGTTGAAAATTTACTATTAACAATGGTGGAAAACAAAACTATGGCAATATGAAAAATGAAATGAAAAAATTGAAAAATGTATGATAATATGAAAAAAATGAGATGAAAATGAAACCCTTACCTATGCATTTGGATGAAACTCCTCAAAAGCAGAGCCAAAAATGGAAAGAAATACAAACTATTTCAATCTTTTAAGTCCTCAATCCCCTTCTTCACCATCATGGCTAGAGCTTCTATTGTTCCCAGCAACTCTCTTTTCAGTAGCATCTGAATCACTCTTTTTATCCACGTAAAATACATGAACACCACATCTCTCCACCTTGATATACTCTTCTCCTCCTCTTCCTAAATCCAGAAGTCTGACGTAGAATTTGAATGATGCCTCCTCATAATTCTTGTCTTCTATAACCATGTCGATGCTAGATAGAATGAACACGTGATAATCCATGTACTTATCTGGCTCATGAAGACTGAAGTGAGATATCTCACTTCTGAAATTTTCACAACCATCTCCACCATTGCCGCCACCGGCAGCTGTAAGTTGGTACTCACCAATATATCGAAGTAAAACGTCATGGCGGTGAGCGAGGTTAGCCACAAGGCAGATAGCAAAAACCAAAAATCTGCTCCCACTACCCCCATTTTTGGATATCTTCAAACTTAAGGAAGAATTCAAGCTCCGATACTTGAACTTATTTGCTGAAATTTCGTTTCCTGGGAAACAGCAAATCAAACTTCGAAGGTTATCACGAAAGTCTTTCCTACCATATGTCGCTGCCCATTCCTTAGCTAGGGAACCAATTTTGAGCATGGCATTTGCCTCAATGTTTTTAGTTGACTCTTGATTCAAGTTGAAGCAATTACAGAATCGCATCAGTAAGTTATGATCTCTGCAAAACTCATCAACCAAAGAATCAAACTGATATAAATTTTGATCTGCAAAGGATACTTTTTCTAATGATGTGCAGTCATTTGCACTAAAGACTTTCAGATACGGTGGAAGCTCTGAGAGTACTTCGACCTTTGGGCAACCATTAAGATTCAGTTTGCGAAGGGATTCCAACTTGATCGATACATTTTTGACCGCTGAGCCACTCATATTTAAGTGCTGAAGATTACATAGGGGATCGAAAGGCAACGACACTTCTTCAATTGGGCAATCACTAAGATCCAATTTACGAAGGAATTCCAGCTTTAAAATATTGATGGATACATTTTTTACCTTTGACTTCCCCAACCACAAAGTTTCAAGTTTGTGGACATCCTTGATTGAATCAGGCACTTCTTCTATTTCGGTTTCTGACAAATCTAAAGAACAAAAGTGACGTGGGACCTGAGGAAACTTCTTGAGACTATGACATCCGTTAAGATGAAGACACCACCCACTAAGAGATGCCAACTGATCGAGGCAAGGAAGTTCAACCAGACTTTTACAGTTAGTGCAATCAAGGAATTCAAGGTTGATGGCTCTTGAAAGATCAGGCATCTTTCTTAAATTACTACAATTTGAAACGTTAATTACCGTTAAATTATCAAGGTCCTGTACAGAAAAAATAGCTGTATTACTTTCAAGCATCAGCTACTTGGTAAAAAATGAAAAGGAAATAAATAATTATAATACTATAAAAAATAAAAATTTATATTTGACTTATCGGTGTGAAAATTCACCCACAATTAATAAATCAAACAATGTCACTCATCTAAATAAAATAAAATATTTTATATTTATTTTTTAAAAACTTTAAATAAAATGTTATCATATGAATATTTATACATCAAAATATATTTTTTTTTCAAAAAAAAGTATGAAAATACATACCATACAATCATCTCCGTTCCAAAGTTCAACCAAACTTTTACAGTTAGAGCAATCAAGGTATTCAAGGTTGATGGCTCTTGAAAGATTAGGTATTTTCCTTAAGCTCACGCACCCATTGAAGTCAATTTGCCTTAAATTAACGAAATCCTGTATAGAAAAAATAAGTGTATTACTTTTAAACATCAACTATTTAGTAAAAAATGGAAAGGAAAGAAATAATTATAATACTATACAAAAATAAAAATTTATATTTAATGTATCCGGCGTGAAAATTCTCCCACAAGTAATAAATTAAACGATGTCACTTATCTAAATAAAATAAATTATTTTATATTTATTTTTTAAAGACTAAATAAAATGTTATTATATGAATATTTGATACATCAAATTATAAATCATATTTTTTGAAGAAAAGTATGAAAACGCATACCGTACGATCACCTTCATTCCCAAGTTCAACCAAACTTTGACAGTCAGTGCAATCAAGGGATTCAAGGTTGATGGCTCTCGAAAGATTACATATCTTCCTTAAATTATTGCATTCTGCAACGTAAATTTCCCTTAAATTAACAAGCTCCTGTATAGAAACAATATTTGTATTACTTTTAAGCATTAACTACTTACTTTAAGCTGTAAGAAATGAAAAAGGAAATAAATAATTATAGTACTAAGAAAAATAAAAATTCATATTTGATGTATTGGATGTCAAAATTAACTCACAATTAATAGATCAAATGATGCCACTAATTTATATAAAATCTTTCATATTTATTTTTTAAAAACTTTATGATTATTTGATACACTAAATTATAATTTTTTTTCTTAAAAAATTCTTGAATGAAAAAGTATGAAAGTACACATACTATATGATCATCTTCATTCCAAAGTTCAACCAAACTTTCACAGCCAATGCAACGAAGGAGCTCAAGGTTGATGGCTCCTGAAAGACTAGGCATCTTCCTTAAATTCTTGCAATATGAAACGTCAATTTCCCTTAAATTAGCAAGGTCCTGTGCAAAAGAAAAATATAAAAAAATAATTATATCACTTTTAAGTATCATCTACTTACTTTCGGCAATAAAAAATGAAAAAAAAATTAACAAGATCCTGCACACGATGAGAGCAAAAGTAGTTTCATTACTTTAGAGCATCATTTACTTATTTTAAGACTATCAAAATAAAAATTTATATTTGCTGTTTTGGGTGTATTAATACACCCACCATGAAGATTAAATTATGTTGCTTCTTTTAAAAAATAGAATAAAATAATATATATATATATTAAAAAAATTTAATAAAAATATGTTATCATATAATTAAATGCTATATCAATTATAAATTCTTTTTCTTTAAAAAAAAATTCAAATGAAGAAAGTATAAAAGTATACATACCTGATGTCCATCCCAATGATGTCCATCCCAAAGTTGTTCCATGTCTCCATGTGGTAATTTCAATACTACAAGGTTTTCTGGATTAAAACTTGATGATAAAGATTTACAGGGATAATCATCCCATCGAAGATACCTTAGCTCATCAGGAAGAGGTACAATATCAACTTGATTTGTATATAGTTTCTTATCATTTCCACACTCTGAATTCTTAGGAGAATAGAAGATGATATATTTAAGATTAGTCATGTTTTCAAAAACAAAAGGGCGTAATAGTAGTTTATCCATATGTGACATGTTTAACTTCATTCCTTGAATTCGATCCGTCCCCTGATAACAAAAATCAATTTATCAAATATGAGCATGGAGAAATTTATGGATATTCCATTCTAAAAGTGTTTTTTTTCCAAATCAACCCATAATGTATTTAACTAAGCCATAAACCTTGACCAGATTTTACATTATACTTAAGATCACATCGGTCATTATGTGTCCAGTATAGATTTATATAGTGATGTTGAACCACATGGTAGTATCTCATTAAAGCATATTAAAAAAAATAAAAGAATATGAATACAAGTAATGCTTACTTGATTATATTTGAGCACTCGTTTAATGTGTTCATGACTCCATAGCCTCCTGCACTTTCCAGGGGTTTTAGATTTTTGGCGAATAATATCTTTTCCCAGCTCTTCAAGCATATCATGCATAGATATTAAATCTTCATTATGAGTAGAAGATGAAGGTGAGATATTGATTAGGCACTTGCTGACCAATTTGCTTATTCCATCCTCTACCCCTCGATAACAACTTAGAACATGTTTTATTCTTTTTATGGGTTCCCCTTTGAAGAAGCATGCAATGTCAAGAAATATATTCTTCTCTACCATACCTAGCCTATCATAACTACTTTTCAAAACCACAAAAATTTCTGGGTGGGAATATTCCCTTAGCTTCTCCATCTCACTTTCCCAATCATTTATAGTCCTTTCATATAAATTACAACCCAAAACTCTAAGAGCAAGTGGATTGCCTTGGGCGTACTCCAGAAACTTGCATGATAGATCATGAAAACCAACTGCGGGATTCAACTGCTTAAATGCAAAGGTAGAAAAAAGTTGAAGAGAATCATTCTTATTTAATGCCTTCACCTCATGTATTGTGTCAGCTCCTCCACTCTTAAGCACTTGTTTCTCTCTAGATGTTATAATGATTTTACTTCCAGAGCCCAAATGTTTAACACCCATACAATCTATTTGGTTTGGGTCACTAATATCATCAAGGACAACAAGTACTTTCTTATTGTCGAGCCTCTGTTGAGTTAAAGTGGATCCTATAGAGGGGGTGTCTATATCAACATTTGATTTCAATAATTTCGAAAGAAGTTCATTTCGTAAGGATTTCTTCCCTTGTTTTTCTATTTCCTCTCTAACATTATGAAGAAAGCAACAACTTTCAAACTCTAAAGAGATTTTTTTATATACAGCCTCGGCAAGGGTTGTTTTGCCTTGACCACCCATTCCCCAAAGTCCTATTACACGACAGTCTTTTTGCTTAATCAGCTTCAAAATCGTCCTTTTCTGATCATCTATTCCAACCAATTCTTCAGAAGCACTTTCAAACCCAATATTCGTCAACCTTTTTATAACATATTCAACAACATCTTTAATGTACGCGGTTTCAGGTCTAGAAAACAATAAAAAATGTAAATAAGTAAATATGAAATCTAAAACAAAGATAAGTTGAAAATAACAAGATGAGAAAAATATAGTTACCTGTCAAATTTGCCTCCTTCTATATGCCACCCTTTTAATTTTCCGACCTCTGCAAAAGCAGTTTTCCATTGCTGTACTCTTTCAGCTGGTTGCTTTGATTCATGCTCTTCGAAGGATGTCTTAAAATGCCCACCACTATTTCGCACATCGGAAGGATCAACATGGTAAAAGACGGGAAGAACAATATGTTTGTCAGTGGGATTGTGCTTGCGATCCATGATGTCAGAAAGTTGATCTAAGCATGATTCTGAAGAAGCATAGGCTTTAGATAAAACGAGGATTGAGAGATTTGAGGCCGAAATTGCTCGAGAATATGTTGATCGAAGTTTCTCTCCTTTTTTCAGCGTTTGGTTATCGGGGAAGACATTAATTCCTACTTTTTCCAAACCATTGACTAGGTGATTGGAAAAGTTGAGGCGTGTGTCTTCACCTAAGCTTAAGAAAACTTGATGCTTCATCAACTTTTGCAAAACATACGCAACAATATCCTTGATGTACTGGGTTTCAGGTCTAGCAAATAATTGAAGTATATATATGAAATCCAAAACGAAGATAAGTCAAATATAAGGAGATGAGACAAATATAGTTACCTATCCGAGATGCTTCCATCTATATGCCACCCTTCTAATTTACCGACTTCAGCAAAAGCAGTTTTCCATTGTTTCACTTTATCAACTGAACACCTTGTTTGATGATCATCAAAGGATTTCTTAAAACTCCCATCAATATTCTCCACATCGGAGGGGTTAACATGGTAAAAGATGGGAAGAACAATTTGTTGTTTGACGCTATAGAGCTCCATGATGTCAGAGAGTTCAAGCAAGCATGATTTCGAAGAGGCATAGTCTGCAGACAAAACGATGATTGAGATATTTGAGACTGCAATTGCTCGAGAAAGTGCATCTGAAAGCTGCTCCCCCCTTTCCAGTTTTTCTTCATCGAAGAAAACATCAAGTCCCTCGCCTTTCAAAGCTTGAAGTAAGTGAGTGGTGAAATTAAGGCGCGTGTCTTCACCTCTGAAGCTCAAGAAAACATGATACTTCATTAGAGTAGAAGAAGAAGAAGAAGCCATGGAAGAGTATTGAAGCAAAAGAGAGAAAATTTGGTTGGGTTGTGGTATTATTGTAAGAAGAAAAAGTGTAAAATATGCATAATCTTTGGTATCCTTTTATTAAATGGGAAAGAGAATGAAGGCGTTTTCCTTAGACTTCTTAGCCAATTATCTTTTAGTCAACACCACCAGAGATAACCAATTCCCCTTTTTATCTTTTACCGACAAAAGTGGGAGTGTTTTGATGGTGGGTCCATCAAACCCAAAATGATTCTTATTTGAACGATTAATAAAATATAAATTTAAAAATCGCGATTAATTGAGCTTAGATGAGAGGATAAGTTTACAGTTTTATAATAAAGTCTCTAGTGATAGTTTTAAATTTTCTAAATCAAGATAAAAGTTAAGAGTGCTTTTGATCAATTTAGTTTGATGTAATTTTTATTTGTTTGTTTATTTTTTCACTAAAAAATCAGTTATTTTCTGAAAACCGAATTGAATTGAATCGAATTTTATTTTTATTTCATATATAATTAATTTTAATTTTTATGATATAAAAATATATATTTTATATTTAAAATAGTGAAAGTAATTTAAAAATTAAAAAAATAAAAATGAATTTAAAAATTATCAAATAATATTTAAAAGCCATAAAATAAAACTCATTTTATCAAAATAAACCTTAAAAATTAAAACAAAAACTTAATATAAAAAATTGTGAACCAAATCGAGCCAAATTAAACTATAACGGACTATTCAAAAAATATAAATAACCCGACCCTGTGAACCTCTTAGAAACTTCACTATCCATGAAATTAGCCAATTTGAAAAAGGGTCAAATTTTGATTTTGAGTCTCTCTACTATTCTCAAATTTGAGATTTAGTCCTTTAACTTAAAATAATCTCTTTATTTATATGTTGTTATTAGCTAATTCAAACAAGACAGTTAACTATTTCAATTAAAATTAAAATTTTAGTACGTATTATTATCCAAGTGATATAATATCTTGTGAAAGGTCACTAAAATAAACAAATAAAAGAACAAAAAAAAATTAAGAGAGAAGTGATGAAGATAAGGGCATAGTTAACTTTTTCCATGTTTATTAAGATAAATAATCTTACGAAGCAAATCCAAAAAAGTTATTTTGGACCCAATTCTAAAGTTTGGCTGAAGCATAGGCGAAGACTTGAATAACCCACCGCCATAAAAAATTTTACTGGAAAACTGTTAAATTTTAATTTTGATCCCTATATTATTTTCAAATTTAAGATCTAATTTCGAAACATTAAAATAACATAATTTAATCTCTTTATATTATCATTAATTAGTTGGATATAACATTAGTAAGTATTCCTATTATGACATTATCGATTTGGAGTATTCTCAAATTTAAAATGGAATCCCTATATTTCAAAATCACTTGTAGTGAAGCATAGGCGACGATTTGAGCTTAGCCAATTATCTTTGACGGCAATAAAAAATACATGTGCTTGTGCAGCTTTGATAAATTGCATAGTGAATCTTGTTTTTTCTTGTCTAGTCTGTTCAATAAAACTGAACTATCTGACCCACACATCTCAAATGTTAACATGTGATTTTAAAAGAAATATAGGTTATGGTGAGAAGAATTCAGAACACTTTTATCTTCAACTCAATTAATCAGTGGGCTCCAAATTGGCTTTTTTTTTTTTGCTTTTTTTTTCTCCATTGTATTTTACATTGGATTCTATTTGATAAAACTAAAAATAAGTTCTTTTCATTGTTTTTCAAAGTTGAAACCCCACCACCCATTCAATCCTATCCATTACTTGATAAAAGCTGAAGCATAGGCCACGAATTTAGCTTACCCAATTTTCTTTTACCGACAGAATTGAGCAATAAGATTTACTCTTTTGACAGAATTTTTTTAAATGTCATTCATCATATAGTCGATGCTACCCTCAACAATTGTTCCATATCAAGATTTTGTCCCTAACTTCCACGGAGAGCCATTGTATGGTTCACCGGACAGGAAACCTCAATTGGTGGAGAAGATACGTACTTATAGGAGAGGTAAAATATTTTTCACGGACAAAATATTTAAAACCAACATGCTCCCAAGGAGAAGGTTACTTATGCCTTGATTAGTGGTTTGAATCTCCACGTGCATATTTTAAAATGATTAATATTTTTGCATAATGCTCACGCTTCTGTCATGAGCTCCTAAAAGCACGTATCTCTTCCACCAATTGAAACACTCCACTCCCTAAATCCACAAGGCTCTCCACATAGTTGAGACGTAAAAACTTCAACACGGGATAAGACCTCTGATAGTTGAGTGAAATACTGACTGCCCGACAAACAACACCTCAAAGGCTTCTCTTGAAAGAGTCGGACCCCCTCAACAAATTTAAACCGAAGTTCTTTTTTCATGAAAACCTAAAACAATAAAAGTGGGACAAAATAAAAATTTAGATTACAAACTGTAAATAGTTTGAGCAAAAACATTTAAAACGATGTTTTAAAATGAAAATTTATTTTAATTATGAAATTTGATCCGTAATCAAACAACACAGCTCGTGTGTATATGTCATGCTACGTACCTTAGCTGTAAAGGGTATCAAGTAACTAGTCGACAATCCAAAATTATAACTTATTTCAAATATGACATTTCCATCATTTTCGGTATCCAAGATATCCAAAATCTTCCGGGGATTGAGTTTTAGCATAGATATCATCGTTGGCATTACAATAATTAAGAGGATGTGTTTAAATATTTTAAAAGTTTGATAGTTTATGATAGAAGTAGGGATTATATAAGAAAATTAAAATTCTTCCAAAATGATGGTGATGATTAGGAATTTCCAAGTCAAGGTCTTCCAATGGGACAAAATTGTTAAGCAAGTGACTAAACTAATAAAAGAGTCGTTGAACTAGTTAACTACTTGTGTTAAATAAGTTCAAATACTTTCGGTCTACTCAAATAAAACTCTAGTTTGAACTACCCGTTATTTAAAATGAAGTATTAATTTATATTAAAGATTTTATTTAAGATATAAATTAAAGGTTATTTGGATAACATTTAAAGTTTGAATGCTTATTTGGGGTATAATACAAGTATAAGAAATTATTTAGATAAAGTGATAAAACTTAAGGGCCTATTTCATATATTCATATAAGTAAATTATCTATAGGAAAAAATATATTTGTTGATTTTTTTATAGATATTATCTATATTAGTAGTTTCAACAAATTGAAAAAAAATGGGTTTCTTTTTATAGTTAAAATTTATTTTAATTTATGAAATTTCGCTTGTGATCAAGTAGCTCTGCTCTTATGTTGTAGGTATACCTACTCATGGGTCAGGTCATTTGACCCGGTCTGAAGGCTTGTCTGAAAAGTGGGAGAATTTTAGTAAAAATATAGACTCAAAAAATAGAATTGAAAAAAAATAAAGCCTATTTAAAAAACGGATTAGGCTGGTAAGACATTTTTTGCCCAAGCCTGTCCCAAATTCACTAAATGACAAAAGAATATACTATTTTTTTGTTATTTTAATTATATATTCTTGTTGTTTCCTCCTTATTTTGCTACCATTTCACTATTATGTTGCTAATATTTTGTTGTTATTATTTGGATATTGTATAACACTTGTTTTACTATTAATTTTGTTATTATTTGAAATATATTTGCTTGTTAAGTTGCATCTATGTTAGTGATATTTAATTATACATATTTTTTTTAAAATTTGTTTTCAATTTGTTGAGAAATATGTATTTTAATGTTTTTAATATTTTTTATATATTATATATATTTAAAAAATCATATAAAAATTTAATATGGGTGGGCTATGTCGGGCCCAAGTTTTAGCATTTTTATCTAGACCGGACTTGGATAAATTTTTAGACCTATTTTTTAGCCAAACCCAGGTCTAATAAATAGGCCTAAATTTTTACTTGAGCTCAACTCAGCCTGTCTCAATCCATAAGCACCTCTAGTTGTATGTGATGCTATTTTTTATTTTTGAAGATAATCAATAACTAGTCAACAATCCAAAATTAGCCATTGTTTCATATATGCATATTTTTGGAATGGGATAAAGCAACATTTAATCTGACATTTTTTCTTAACTTGGTCCTCAACTTGGTTTTTTATCCATATTAATCTTGAAACATGTCAATTTTTAGCAATTTTGGTACCTGCGATGATGTGACACTTTTAGATTGAGCTACATCATCAATTAAGTTATTATATATTTTAAAGTGCAACATTATTATAGCGATCAAAATTTGAAAAAAAAGTAGTTATTTTCATTAAAGTTCCCTGATAACAAAAAATAATTTATCAAATATTAGCACGGAAAAATTGATAGACATTCCATTAAATAACTCATAAAAATAATTATATTTGGATAGGCGTAAACTAATTGAGCACTTTTAAGAATTTTTACATACAAAAAGTGTTTTCTTTTCTTTTCTTTTTTTTCAAATCAATGCTTAAGTATTTAACTAAGGCCTCCTTTGGATGCAACTGCATCTCAATTCGTTGGCTTTTTTAAGCTAAAAAAAATTGCAACTGAAATATTAGTAAAGGCAAGGCTGTTTGGAAAGTATTGTTCACCACCTTGAAAATGCATTTCACCTTACTGGAGGCTTAATTCCAGACTGGAGCCTTTTGCTACAGGCAAAATTTAGCAACTTCAGTTGCTTTTTCTTTTCCTCTTTTACCCATATCTTCTTCCGTTCTTCATCTTCTCTTCTCAGCATATTCTGTTTTGTTTCCTTTCTTTCTCTCTTTCTCATGCAAATCTACCATGAATTCTTCGCTGGGTCTTGGCTTAAGGCGATGATCATTCTTTGATTTCTAACATTTTTATTTTAATGAATTATGCTGATTGTCATCAAATTGAGAGAAAGTGTAGTAGCCGATGAAGATTACAGATTATCTATTGGGTTTTCAGTCATTAACTTGGAATTGTGGAATTGTGGAATTGTGGATTATGCTGTTTTAACGAATTAGAAGATGCATTATGCTGTTTTTGTTGGATCTTCAGTCATTAACTTGGAAGTAGACAAAGAAAAGCATGCGATTGTCCTCCCTAGGAATTTTCTACTTGATAGAATAGTAATTCTTTTTCTGCTTCATGTTAACTGTGTTTCTTCTTTTGCCCTTTCCAGATGGATTTCCAAGAGCAATTCTTCAAGGAACGAATCAAATTTATCCATGAAGCGAGGGATGAGAAGGAAGAGAGTTTTGAGAAGCTGCAACAGCAAGAGCGTGAGAAGGTCAAGCAGTCTAACCCCAATCCTTCAAATGCAGAGGAATACAGGCGCAGGTACATAATTTTGATACTTCTGTGAATTTCCTTGTGTAATTTGATTGATACTGGTAATCTTACAGTATATGACCATTTCACATAAAAACAGATGGTTTAATCTCATAAGATGAAATGCTGCTAGATATCTCTTTTTTGTTTACCTGTTGAAGTTATGAGATATTCGTGTATTTTTCTTTTCATATCTTTTGAAAAATTATTTGTAGGGCGGATGAAATTGCAAAATTCATAAAGTTCTAGGATGAAGGGATGCAGGCTTTTGTGGCAGAGAGGGATAAGCTGATCAAAGCACACGAAAAGAAGATGGTTGGCATGAGAGAGAGGCATTGGCAGGAAGAAGTTGAGCTTGAAAAGGAGTTTGATGCTGAATTGAGCCACCTCATGGAGAAGTACACTCTAGATGGCTCAAAAGTCAACGCCGGCAATACTTGATTGTGGAATTGTAGGGGAATGCGATGGTATGTACACATGTGGTAAAAAAGACTTTAATCTCTCTGTTTCCTGAGGAAACTTCTGTGATGACAGTGAAAATTTCTCCATCTTGAGTTACAACTCTTAAAATAGTATGTTAAAAGATTGGAATTTATGGGTAAAAAAAGTTAAATCTAAAGTTGCATCTATGGTTGCCATATTATGCTTGTGTTGTTTGCTTAGACATGGTTCAAATAAGAACTTGGAATGAATCTACGATTTCTTTCCTATTATGTTGCAATGTTTTTGTTCAATGACATTGCTCTTTCTAGATTACGGGCTGCATCTTTCATGCAACTTGAAACCAAAGCTAATCATATGTTTTGTAAAGAAGGAAATAGAAATAATGTTATTTTTGGCTCGGTACGAGGGCTAAAAATTTTGAGGGTGTAGCTAACTGTCAAATTAATAGAAGTTTCGAAAAATATTGTTTTTTACATGAGCACTTTTTGAGAACAACTTTGTTGTGAACAATTTGTTATGCGCCTTGGCGTAGGATCTAGTCAATTTGTTATGCATTATGATGGAGCTATCTATGAAGCTGCTGTTCAGATTATGCTAAATACATTGCTTATTGAATCTCATCAAACTCTTTGATTACTCTTAAATCCTGCTCTTGAGAAACCTTGAGAAAGAAAGAAGAGGCTTGATTCTTGCCAGGTTTTTCCCTTGATTTGGATTAACACACAAGTATGCTTTTTTTGTTTGACAATTTTTTTTACATGTTTGGAAACCAAATATTCATTTGTTTGTATACTATAGCTTCATCACACTTTGATTGATTCAAATCTAACTTTTTGTGAACAAATATTGTTGTATAATATTAGTTGCATCTTCTAGTGTCTTTCTTTTTTGCAATATATAATTGCAATTGAGTATAGATTGAAAATCGAGTCTATAGCTGTGTACATTTATTTGAAGAAGCAATTTGATTGTCAAGAGTTGTTCTAAGTACCTAGGGGCAGTTTAAATAAGAAAGATAGGAGAGATTAATGGAGATGTTAACTATAGGATTAA
Source organism: Gossypium hirsutum (assembly GCF_007990345.1). Classification (NCBI taxonomy): domain Eukaryota; kingdom Viridiplantae; phylum Streptophyta; class Magnoliopsida; order Malvales; family Malvaceae; genus Gossypium; species Gossypium hirsutum. The sequence continues at coordinate 65,276,568 of NC_053446.1, forward strand.
AGGTGGAGCTTGTCTATTTTTTCCTGGATTCAATCAATAAGTCTTTGTTTTGAATGGTTTTCTTTTGTTGCAAAGGATGGTGCACAGGATGAATTCAGTTTTATGCTGTATTTTAAAATGCTATGCTGTATGTATGCTGATCTGCATTTTATTCTCTTGTGTTCTTTGTCTGGTGATGTTCAAATTGTTAGGGAGCTTGTTACAAATACTTTTTAAAATGTCAACAACATTTTATTTCAGCGTATACCTTTTTTTATTCTTGCTATGTCTGTGTTTGGTATTGCAGGCAGAGCTCGAGTCTTTTAAAATGGAATATGCAAATGCAAGACTGGAATGCAATGCAGCTGATGAACGTGCTAATATATTGGCTTCTAAAGTCATTGGTTTGGAAGAGAAGGTAACAAAGTTTTAATGGGTAAATGTTTTCTTCCTTCTCCAATTTCATTCTATTCATAACAGAACATATATATCACTCTTGATAATAATGCTGAAAGATCAGTAAGCTGCCATGTTCGTATATGCATGGTTGTAATATATACCACATGAAGGGTGTTTCTTGGACGTATAGTAGAGCTGCAACGTTTTTAAGTGCCAGTTTAACTTAAGTAGCTCTCTAGTCCTTTTTTACATTTGATTTGATCCTGTTATTTTCTTGTTTTATATGATACTATTAGCATTTGGAGTTTCTTACTTTATTCCATTGAATATATTTCTAAGGCCAAGTTTCATTCCTGAACTTCTGGTGTTAGCGGAAAAGGTTGGATCCTCCTGCATGTTCTTGTTATTTGTATTCCATAGATATTGGATCTATAAAGTTGCTCTCTCTATTAGCAATACAAAGTAAACTGCAGTGGAGAATTTCTACTATCTTCGGGTGGAGGATGCTTGTATATATCTTGGATTTTATACCATCCATATACTATAAGGGCATGGTTACATTCTAGAAATTCCTTCCATTCTTCAATTCTGGTTATAAATTATAAGTACGAGGGTTCAAGATATTTAAAAGCACTATTTTTTTATCACCTGATTTCTTGAATTGTTTTGTATGTTTGTTTTGTTTCAAGTTAGATTCATATTTGAACCTACAAGAAAGGACCTCACTTTTTCTTAGCTTTACCGATAATTCAGTCTCAAAGGATAAAATAGTGTAGTATTGCTATATGGTCTGTATAGCTGACCTTCCAATAGTTGGAAAAGGCTTACATGTTATATTAATCTGTAATCCATATATAATTCCTTGCACCAGTAATCTCAGTGAGATTGTATCTTATACTTATGTTGTTACAAAGCTGATATTACCGATTTTAAAAATGTTTCTGGCATGTGAACAGGCCTCTGAGCACTTATGGCTGAATTTAATGGTGCACCAGTCCCATCTGATTCACTCTCTTAGTAGCTTGTTATTGAACAAAGGCAGGTATTGTAGCATAGCAATTTCTTGAGACATTTGAAGTTAAAAGGGGTTGCAGTTTTGGGGTTTCCGACATTAATAAGGGTTGTTGTCCACATTTTGTTTATTTGTTTGGTTTTTCTTTTTCAGTTAATCAGCATGCTTGTATTAATCCAGATGCAACAGTAGTTGGATGATGAATGATATAATTGACTCGTTCAAGCTTTTGATGGTTTTTGAACCATGAACAATAAGAAATGAATCAGATATGTTGATGAAGAATTGAACATGTGGTTTCTATTGGATTTCTTCTGAAATTAAGAAATGAATCATTTTTCATTCATCATTGCATTGCTTCATCTTTAGCTCAAATGTGAATCATTTTGCATTTTCTCTTCTGATGAATATTCCAATCTATTGGACAAATACACTAGTGTGATGTTGGAAACATGGATCTAAATTTGAAGTGTATGCCTTGGGTTTCAATATAAATGAAGCAGAAATTATATATTTAAATTTGATTTATTATATAAATGGTAAGAAAGAAATGAAAAGTATAAAGATATGAAAATATGAATGTTACATTTTAAAAAATATTTCATCCAATTTCTGTTGAAATAATGTTTTGATTGATTGTAGGTTAAACAGGGATTTAAAAATTGCTAATGTTATAAAGTCATATTTTGACAGTCTTTAATCTTATATTATAACTCCAATGTTAAACTAAATCAAACTTAAAGTTTAAGTTAATTTTTATCACCCCAATGTCTTATAATATTGTTCAAATTAGTAAAACATTTTAAAGGATTTGGTATGTAGGCAAAATTTCATACAAACATAGATAACGGAATTAGTCCAATTGAGTAACACTGTTAAACCTTCTTGTTAAACTGAGCTGTTCAGCAACTTATGGGCTAGGAATTAGTAAAAACCAACAGTAGCATATTTATGTAATTGTAATAATTCATTTTTAATTATTTATTATTGAAAATAAATATAATTGTACTAATTTTTAATCATTTATTAATTTTGTAATTGTTAAATAATTTTAAAAACTTCTATTATATATCATTTTTAATCTAATGTCCTTAAAAGTCATTTTCTATTTTCACCTCACCGCTACAGCTGCGTTTGAATCCAAACACACACTCTACCGCTGTTTCTAATCTCACTGCTACAGTACCCAATCTCACCGCTATAGTAACTAATCTCACTGCCACCGCTGTTTTTAAACTCACCGGAGCTAAACACACTGCCCATCCAAAGTATTTAACTAAGTCATAAACCTTGAGCAGATTCTACATTATACCTAAGACATAGTTATTATGTATCATTATGCATCAATTCTGTCATACCAGGCCCTTGGTGCTTAAGAAAACTTGATGCATCATTTGATGAGAAGAAGATGAAGAAGACGCCATGAAAGTGTATGGATTGTGAGATTGAGGAAAAAGAGCACAAATAAACCGTGGGAGCTTTGCTTTTGCTTCTACTTTTTATTCAAATTCTCTTATATTTTGGATCAACCTTCGAGCTTGACATTTGCATTTTGTTAGTAATACGAGCTGTTATCCTTATGAATATCCAATTTAAAGGGACTGTTTTTCTTGCCTAGTCTGTGAAATAATTGTTCCATCCATTAGTGTACTATTTGGTCCCCGACGCCCCACAATTAAGTTCACATAATATTGATTTTCATGTGTTTTTTTCCTTACCTTCATTCATTGATTGCAAAAAAGCAAATCAATACTATGCTACAAAGCCGTCAGTCATCCTCTTGGCTGAATTTTCATGGAAATTCTGCAGATTACAGTCTTATAGCTGTAACTTCATAACGCACCAAAGCATGAAAATTCACCACTTGATATTAAACACCCATCATCCAGTTTGGTTTTTAAATAAGCACTTCAGTTTTCTATCATATGAGATTAATTTATTTAAAAATTGTGGATGCAAGCTTACAACATCTATCACTAGCTAATTTGTAATGCTAATGGACCTGAATTTGAGTAATTACTGCAATATATAATAATCAGAGTTGTATAATTTGTGTTTTTTCTTATAGTAGATCATAGTTTAGGATTACAGAAAATTAATTTAATTACTAAGCTTCGAATCTTGAACTTGTTGGATATCATCTCATCAAAACCAATGTACAAACCAATTCCAAAACAGAGTAGAACTCTGGAATTTTAATTACACAAAGGGAAAATTGATTCAAGCTTTAGCCCAAACTGATGTAACAATCAAGTCAAATAGCTGTACCATGAAACCAACTCTTCATTTTGAAGTTCCAACTAAACCAAAATCATTTGGATTTTTTTTTCCAGGTGTTTATGTTGGGTTCCTCTATGGGGTAAACATCAATCTAGCTTGAGAATGAAAACTGTGATAGGGTTGGCATTGAAAATAACATCCAGGCTCCATGTGTTCATTCAACGAGTTTTGAGATGAGAGCAACACTGCCAAATTCTGCATGCATTTATATGGTCCATTGATAAAGCAGGGGAAAAGAATGCCATGAGGATACTAATAATCAGAATGAGTCAATAGTAATTTACCCAAGAGCATATGCTTCCTCTCAATGGGATAAACAAGGCAACTCTGTTGACAAGTTGCAGTACTGCTTCAATATCTAAGTCCAACCACAATATAAAGAAATCATTTGGTAGACGAAATTGAAGATCTTAAAAGCTTACTTGTTACAAACATCTGTTATTTATTCCCTCATCTGCTTTCCTTACATCAATCATTGCCATCTTTATTCCCTTCACATTAATCTCTAGGTAAAAGGGCACATCTATAAATGTGGATTTTGTGGGAACTTCATTTGTTGGTGAGAAAGAAGAAATCAAAAAACCACCCATAATCTGCAACTTCAATTCCAGTAGAGTATTGAATCTGTGTCTGGCTTGACTTTCATGCAAGTTTTATGAAATCTACAGATCACAGTCATAAAAAAAAAAAAATAGAACATAACAAATAGAAAATACGTACTCCTAGATCAATATAAAAGCATAGGTTATAAGATTAACCAATCTCAAACATATGTTGATTATATTTAGGTAATGGTTGGTAGGTTTAGCTAACATGAATGTAAATTAGAAATCATGAACTGAAATATTATATATATATATATATACCAACTTTCAAAGGAAACATGAAACATAAATCAATGGGTGAACAAATCATTGAAGTAAAATGCAGATAGTATTGAGATGCAATATGATTAAATCTCTACTTGCTGCCTATGGCATGAGCACCAATGGTGGAACCTAAACAATTAAGCTGAATGATGTCCACCACTGATCCTATGAATCAAAACCAGCCAATAACAAGTCAACTGTCAAAAAGAATTCAAGTATGAATCTTAATCTCTCCTCACTACAATGCTCAAACAACATGAGAGCAGTAACATACAAAGAAATTTCAGCCCAAACAGATATGATAATCAAAATCCAAGATAAGAAAATATCAACTCCAATAGCTCTACCATGAAACTAACCCAATCTAGCTTGAGAAGAAAACTGTCAAAGGTTGCCTCCAGCTCCATGTGTTTATCCCACAAGTTTTGAGATCTGTTGCAAATTCTGGATTTATATAATCCCATAGATAAATATGGGAAAAATGGCGAGGATGCTGAAAATCATTATATGAACCTAAAATCATGATAATAAGTCAAAGTCAAAAGGAACTTACTTATCCACCAAGACTGAATTGCCAGAACCCAAAAAGGGGCTCAAAAGATTACTTTGACTTTGTGTTGACAAATCTGTTGACAACTTGCATTGTCACCAAATATCAGTTCAAACACTTATATAAAGCAAGCATTCAGTAAATAAAATTGAAGGTCTTACAGCTCAGGTGTTCCTCCTTGTATGGCTAAAGCTCCAATTCAGCAGTGGCATTCCCAAAGATTTGTCATTCCCTAATCTTACATCAACACAGAAGCAAAGGATATAAGAAAAAACAATCTCACAAATAACCAATCTTTCTAATGAATCAAGATATGATTGAAGGAAAATGCAGCAAGTATTGAGATACCAGATGATACCAACGCTGGAACTAAACAATGAAGCTGAACCGAGTCCACCATTGGTCCTATGAATTAAAAAAAAAAACCCAATAACAAGTCAACTGTCAATAAGAATTAAGTATGAATTTTAATATCTGAATTTTGGCAACCACCAAAATCCCCTCTGGATATTTTATCAACTCCAAAGCAGAATCATTTTGCTACTGTATTGAAATCTCCAGTTACTGTTCAATTTTCCTCTAAATTAATTAATATATATGGAGAATTTCCTTCTTGGACAATATATGCTATATCTACAAAAGAACACAGACACGACAGGGGAATGAAGATGAGAAAAATGATAGTAAGCAACAATCACCACTGTTGAACAAATTTCCAATTTTATGTTTCATAAATTATGCTTTTAACATTTACAATGTGGAACTACAAGGTTTCAGTATGGTAAAGCACCTTCTAGAAGACAAGTAATTTATAGAGCAGAGCAAGTTTAGATTCATCCTGGTCGGTTTTAATTAATTAAAGCACTTCATTTGCTGTTATTAATTTATAAGTTCAAAATTTACTATTAACAATTGTGGAAAACAAAAGCATGGCAATATGAAAAATGAAATGAAAAAACTGAAAAATGTATGATAATATGAAAAAATGAGATGAAATGAAACCCTTACCTATGCATTTGGATGACATAATTGAGAAGTTGAAACTCCTCAAAAGCAGAGCCAAAGATGGAAAGAAATACAAACTATTTCAATCTTTTAAGTCCTCCATCCCCTTCTTCACCATCATGGCTAAAGCTTCTTTTGTTCCCAGCATGTCTCTTTTCAGTAGCATCTGTACCATCTGTAGCATCTGTATCATCTGTAGCATCTCTCTGCATCCACGTAAAATACATGAACACCACATCTCTCCACCTTGATATACTCTTTTCCTCGTCTTCTTAAATCCAAAAGTCTGATGTAGAATTTGAATGATGCCTCCTCATAATTCTGGTCTTCTTTAACCATATCGGCGGTAGATAGAATAAACAAGTGATAATCCTTGTACTTCTCTGGCTTAGGAAACAATAACAAAGATATTTTACTTCTTAGCTTTTCATAACCACCACCACCACCATCATTGCCACCATCGGCGGCTGTAAGTTGGTACCTACAAATACATTCAACATTACTAATGTAACGGCAGTGAGTGAGATCAGCCACAAGGCAGAAAACAAAAACCAAAAATCTGCTCCCACCACCCCCATTTGGGGCTATCTTCAAACATAAGGAAGAATTCATGCTCTGACACTTTAACTTATTTGCTGAAATTTTGTTTCCTGGGAAACAACAAATCAAACTTGACAAATCAGGAATCTTGCCACAGCAATCAAACCTCGCTGCCCATTTCTTAGCTAGGAATCGAATTTTGAGCATGGCATTTTCCTCAATGTTATTAATTGACTCTTGATTCAAGTTGAAGCAATTACAGAATAACATGTGAAACACACCATCACGTTCATCACCTAACGAATCAAACTGATATAAATTTTGATCTGCAAAGGAAACTTTTTTTAATGATGTGCAGCCATGGACATTCAGGTAGAGCAGATATGGTGGAAGCTCTGAGAGTAATTTGAGGCTCTTGCAACGATTCATATGCATATACTTAAGGCTTTTAAACCTAAAGCTAGCTGAGCGCACATCAACAGTTGGAAATTTAACGATTGGACAACCACTAAGATCTAGAACTTCAAGGGATTTCAACTTTGAAATATTGCTTGATACATCTTTTACCATTGAGTTTGTCAAGGTCAACCGTTGAAGTCTGTCGAGACGCTCAATGAAATCAGGTACCTTTTTTATTCCGGTTTCTGATAAATTTAACGTATCAAAGTTATTAGGGATCTCCGGAAACTTCTTGAGACTACGACATCCCTTAAGGCGAAGGGATTTAAGTGATGTCAAATGGGCGAGGGAAGGAAGTTTAACCAAACTTTCGCAATTTCCACAGGCAAGTTTTTCAAGGTTGAGGGCTCCTAATAAATTAGGGATCTTCTTTAAATTTTTGCAACTGAAAAGGTTAATTTGCCGTAAATGAACAAGATCCTGCACATGATGAGAACATAAAGTAGTTAGAGCATCATTTACTTAGACTCTATCAAAATAAAAATTTATATTTGATGTATTGTTTCTTTTAAAAAATAGAATAAAATCTTTTATATTTATTTTTTTAAAAATTTAATAAAAATATGTTATTTAAATGCTATATCAATTATAAATTCTTTTTCTTAAAAAAATTCTTGGACGAAGAAAGTATAAAAGTATATATACCTGATGAACTTCGTTCCAAAGTTGTTCCATCTTTCCATATGGTAATTCCAATGCAATAAGGTTCTTTGGATTATAACTTGATGATAAAGATTTGAAGGGGTAATAATGCCATACAAGATACCTTAGCTCATCCAGAAGAGAGATAATATCATCTTGGTATGTATGTAGCTTCTTATACTCCTCATGCTCTTTCCTCAACCAACTCCGTGGAAAATAGAAGAAAATATATCTAAGATTAATCATGCTTTCAAAAACAGAAGGTTGGAATAATAGGTTACCCATACGTGACAAATCTACCTTTATTCCTTGAATTCGATCAGTTCTCTGATAACAAAAACCAATTTACCAAATATTAGCATGGAGAAATTTATGGACATCCATTAAATAACTCATAAAAAATATAATTATATTAGGATAGGCGTAGACTAATTGAGCACTTTTAGGAACTTTTACATACAAAAAGTGTTCCCTTTTCTTTTGTTTTTATTTTTTCAAATCAATGCAATAAGTCATAAACCTTGAGTAAATTCTACATTATACCTAAGACATAGTCATTATGTGTCCAGTATGATGATACTTGATATGATATCAAATGTATAGGTTTATATAGTGGCATTCAACCAAATGACAATATCTCATTAAAGTATATTAAAAAATATAATTAGTGCTTACTTTATTATATTTGAGCACTTCTTCCACGTGTTTCAGATTCCATAGTCTACTGCACTTACCAAGGGTTTTAGATTCTTGACAAACAATGTCCTTTCCCATCTCTTCAAGCGTATCATGCATATAAATTGCATCTCGTAATAATTTACAGGGGCCCATTGTAGAATAACCAAAATAATCAATAGAGAAATTAGTAGATGAGACATTGATCAGGCATTTGTCAACCAATTTGTTTATTCCACACTCTGCACCCTTATAACAACCACTTAGAATAAGTTTTGCTCTTTCCATGGGTTCCCCTTTAAAGAAGCATGCAATGTCAAGAAATATATTCTGCTCTACTAAATCTAGTCCATCATAACTACTTCTCAAAGCCTCTGAAATTTTTTTTTCTGGGGGACAGTCCTTTAGCTTCTCCGCCTTACTTTCCCAATAATTTATACTTCTTTTATTTAAATCAGAACCCAAAACTTTAAGAGCAAGTGGATTGCCTTGAGTGTACTTTACAAACCTACGGGATAGATCTTGAAAACCGACTGCGGGATTCAACTGCTTAAACGCAAAGGTAGAAAAAAGTTGAAGAGAATCGTTCTTATTTAACCCTTTCACCTTATGTATTGTGTCAGTTCCTCCACTCTCAAGCACTTGTCTATCTCTTGATGTTATAATGGTTTTACTTCCATAACCAAAATGTTGAACACCCATATAATCTATTTGGTCTGAGTCATCAACATCATCAAGGACAACAAGTACTTTCTTCTTGTTGAGTCTCTCTTGAGTTAAAGTGGATCCAATGGAGGGGGTGCCTATATCAACATTTGATTTCAATAATTCCGAAAGAAATTTATTTCGTAAAGATTCCTTCCCGTGTTTTTTTATTTCCTCTCTAACATTATGAAGAAACCAATGACTTTCAAACTCTGAAGAGAGTTTTTTATATACAGCCTCAGCAAGGGTTGATTTGCCTTGACCACCCATTCCCCAAAGTCCTATTACACGACAGTCTTTTTGCTTAATCAGCTTCAAAATCGCATTTTTCTGATATTCTATTCCAACCAATTCTTCAGAAGCACTTTCAAACCCAATATTCGTCAACTTTTTTATAACATATTCGACAACATCTTTAATGTACTCGGTTTCAGGTCTAGAAAACAATAAATATTGGAACCCACCCATTGTTTGAAAAGTCAAAAAGGGTGGGCACCGAAAGTAGAAAGTAAAATTGGTTGGCAAGTTGGGTTAAAAGTTGGCATGGGATAATTGCAATTTTGGTCCCTAATTGTATAGGGACATTGCAAGTTGATCCTTGAACCTCAACTATAAATAGGTCTAACCATTTCTTACTTTCTTCATCCCACACTTGCCATTCTCTACTTAAGGCAATTGTTCTCTCTCCCTATTTGTAAACTTTTACTTGTATTTTTGGAGTGAAATATATTTGGTAGTGCCCGAGGACGTAGGCAAAATTTGCTGAACCTCGTTAAAATTCTAGTGTTCTTTATTTTTGTTCTGCATATTTTGCAAGTGTCATTGTAGTGATTTATTGTGCTATTAAATTACGATAGAGGGATATTCTGGCTAGGAAAGATCTGGTATGTAAGCGATCCTCGTGATCCACCTCTCTTTCCTGGGAATTAAACTTAGTGTGATTTTTCAGTACAATAATTTTACTCTTTCACACGCTTCCGCGCAACAATTGGTACCAGAGCCAGGTTCGTACTTGGGGAATACGACCGTTTACGGTACTATTCACGTATACGGCACTATTCACGTATACAGTACTGTTCACGTATACAGTAGTTGGGATTGAGGAGAAAAATGGCAGCAGCATCGTCATCAGCAAGGACTACTGTGACAAATGCAAAATTTGAAGTAGAGAAATTTGACGGTACCAATAATTTTGGTATGTGGCAGTGTGAGATCCTGGATGTCTTATGTCAGCAAGAGCTGGATATAGCCCTTGAAGAAAAACCTGACAAGATGGATGACAAGGAGTGGGCCAAGATCAATAGACAGGCGTGTGGTACAATCCGCCTATGTTTGGCCAAAGAGCAGAAGTACTCCGTCATGAGGGAGACATCAGCGAAGAAGCTGTGGGATACATTGGAAGAAAAGTTTCTAACGAAAAGTCTTGAAAATAGGCTTTATATGAAAAAGAAACTTTTTCGATTCACGTATGCACCCGGTATGTCGATGAATGACCATGTGAACTCATTCAATAAAATTTTAGCAGACTTGCTAAATTTGGATGAGAAATTTGAAGATGAAGACAAGGCATTATTGTTGTTGAATTCCCTTCCTGATGAATATGATCATCTTACCACCACATTGCTTCATGGGAAAGATTCAATCACATTTGATGCAGTCTGTAGTGCGTTGTATAGATCTGAGACTCGAAAGAAAGATAAAAGAGATCACAGAGATACAACTGCAGAAGTCTTAACAGTAAGAGGTCGTTCACACAGCAGCAAACCTGGTAGAAGGGGTAAGTCCAAAGGGAGACCCGCCAAAGATGAATGTGCCTTTTGTCGTGAGAAAGGGCATTGGAAAAAGAATTGTCCTAAGTTACAAAAGGGCAAGTCTATTTCTAATGCATGTGTAGCGGAGCATGATGAGGAGTCAGACTTTAGCTTGGTTGGCATGGCAATGGCATGTCAAACGGATGAGTGGATATTGGATTCGGGATGTACTTACCATATGTGTCCTAATAAGGACTGGTTTTCTAGTCTTGAAGAACTAGAAGGTGGAGTTGTTTTTATGGGCAATGATAGTGCCTGTAAGACAATGGGTGTAGGTACAATCAAATTGAAGAACCATGACGGCTCAATCCAAGTTCTGACAGATGTTCGCTATGTACCCAGCTTGAAGAAAAATCTCATCTCATTAGGGGCCCTAGAATCTAAAGGGCTCACAATCACTTTGAAAGATGGATTACTAAAGGTAGTAGCTGGGGTATTGACGATGATGAAAGGCACTAGAAGAAATAACTTGTACTATTTAAATGGAAGTACAGTTATTGGATCAACATCAACAGCTTCTGCGAAAGATACAGATTCAGAGGCTACCAGGTTATGGCATAGGCGATTGGGACATGCTGGTGAAAAAGCTTTGCAGACTTTGGCGAAGCAAGGCTTGTTGAAAGGTGCAAATTCTTGCAAATTAGAATTCTGTGAACATTGTGTTCTGGGCAAGCAGACGAGGGTAAAATTTGGTTCAGCAATTCACAATACGAAAGGAATTCTGGACTATGTTCACAGTGATGTGTGGGGACCTACCAAAGTGGCTTCTTTGGGAGGTATGCACTATTTTGTCACTTTTCTTGATGATTATTCAAGAAAAGTATGGGTGTATCTAATGAAAAGAAAAAATAAAGTTTTGGATGCATTTCTGAAGTGGAAGAAGATGGTGGAGACTCAGACAGGTCGAAAGGTCAAACGACTTCGATCAGATAATGGTACTGAGTACAAAAATGATCCATTTCTACAAGTATGTCAAGATGAGGGCATTGTGCGACACTTCACTGTTCGAGATACACCACAGCAGAATGGGGTGGCAGAACGCATGAATCGGACTATACTGGAGAAAGTTCGATGTATGTTGTCCAATGCTGGATTGGGCAAGGAATTTTGGGCTGAGGCAGTTACATATGCGTGCCATCTAATTAACCGATTGCCATCAGCTGCAATAAATGGAAAAACTCCTATGGAGATGTGGACTGGTAAACCTGCTACTGATTATGATTCTTTACATGTTTTTGGTTCCACTGCATATTATCATGTAAAAGAATCTAAGTTAGACCCAAGAGCAAAGAAAGCATTATTCATGGGTATAACTGGTGGTGTAAAAGGATACCGTCTCTGGTGTCCTGATACAAGGAAGATTGTTTTCAGTAGAGATGTAACTTTTGATGAATCAACCATGATGAAGAACGAGGATTCACAAAAGGATGACAAAACCAGTAGTACTTTGCAGCAGGTGGAGTTTGAAAAGGTTAATGATGATCCAGCTAATATTGAAAGAACAAATGATGAAGAAGTTTCGACCCAAGAACTTCTACAGCAACAAGATTCAATTGCATATAGGAGGCCAAGAAGAGAGATTCGTAAGCCTGCTCGCTTTGATGATATGGTGGCCTATGCACTTCCAATTGCAGATGATGATGTTCCTTCCACTTACACAGAAGCAATAAGTAACTCTGATGGTGTAAAGTGGAAGCAAGCTATGAATGAAGAAATGCAGTCTCTTCATAAAAATAGGACTTGGGAGTTGGTGAGACTGCCCAAGGGAAAGAAGGCAATTGGATGCAAATGGGTATATGCAAAGAAGGAAGGATTTCCTGGTAAAAATGAAATTCGATACAAGGCTAGATTGGTAGCAAAGGGTTACGCTCAGAAAGAAGGAGTAGACTACAATGAAGTGTTTTCTCCAGTTGTGAAGCATTCGTCTATTCGAATTTTGCTAGCCTTGGTTGCGCAATACGATCTTGAACTAGTTCAGCTTGATGTGAAGACAGCATTTTTACACGGTGATTTGGAAGAGGAAATCTATATGACTCAGCCTGATGGATTCAATGTTGCTGATAAAGAAAATTGGGTTTGCAAACTGACAAAGTCGCTTTATGGATTGAAACAATCTCCGAGGCAGTGGTACAAGCGATTTGATCAGTTCATGAAAGGGCAAAGGTACACAAGAAGTAAATTTGATCATTGCGTATATTTTCAGAAGCTACAAGAAGGAACTTTCATATACTTGCTCTTATATGTTGATGATATGCTGATAGCATCTAAGAGCAAAGTTGAGATTGAGAGATTGAAGACTCAACTCAATCTCGAGTTTGAGATGAAAGATCTAGGTGAAGCTAAGAAGATTCTTGGCATGGAAATATGTAGAGATAGAGCTCATGGCAGAGTTAGCTTGTCTCAGAAGCAGTATTTGAAGAAAGTACTACAGCAGTTTGGCATGAACGAGCAGACCAAACCTGTAAGTACCCCGTTGGCTTCTCATTTCAAGCTTTCTGCACAACTATCTCCTTCGATGAATACGGAACGAGAATACATGTTGCAAGTTCCGTATTCTAATGCAGTGGGTAGCTTGATGTATGCAATGGTGTGTACAAGACCCGACATTTCACAGGCAGTTAGTATAGTGAGCAGGTATATGCATAATCCTGGAAAAGGACATTGGCAAGCTGTGAAATGGATTCTACGGTATATTCAGAAGACCGTGGATGTTGGATTACTATTCAAGCAGGATAATACACTTGGTAAAGGTGTTATTGGGTACGTTGATTCTGACTATGCCGGTGATTTGGACAAGCGAAGATCAACCACCGGTTATGTGTTTACACTTGCTGGAGGACCAATAAGTTGGAAGTCTACACTACAGTCTACAGTTGCATTGTCAACCACAGAAGCCGAGTACATGGCTGTAACAGAGGCTGTAAAGGAGGCTATTTGGTTACAAGGTATAGCTAAAACCTTGGGGTTGGTTCAGGAGCATATTAACGTGTATTGTGATAGTCAAAGTGCTATTCATTTAGCAAAGAATCAAGTCTATCATGCACGTACAAAACATATCGACGTACGATTCCATTTTGTACGGGAAATTATTGAAGAGGGGAAAATTTGTCTTCAGAAGATCAAAACTGCAAATAATCCCGCAGATATGATGACCAAGGTGGTAACAGCAACCAAGTTCGAACATTGTTTGAACTTGATTAATATCCTGCAAGTTTAACAGTTGAAGAAGGCACTATCAAGTATTGTTATCAAAGGCAGAAAGAATTGTGTGAAGATAAGATTATCCTAATCAAATCTTCAAGGTGGAGATTATTGGAACCCACCCATTGTTTGCAAAGTCAAAAAGGGTGGGCACCGAAAGTAGAAAGTAAAATTGGTTGGCAAGTTGGGTTAAAAGTTGGCATGGGATAATTGCAATTTTGGTCCCTAATTGTATAGGGACATTGCAAGTTGATCCTTGAACCTCAACTATAAATAGGCCTAACCATTTCTTACTTTCTTCATCCCACACTTGCCATTCTCTACTTAAGGCAATTGTTCTCTCTCCCTATTTGTAAACTTTCACTTGTATTTTTGGAGTGAAATATATTTGGTAGTGCCCGAGGACGTAGGCAAAATTTGTTGAACCTCGTTAAAATTCTAGTGTTCTTTATTTTTGTTCTGCATATTTTGCAAGTGTCATTGTAGTGATTTATTGTGCTATTAAATTACGATAGAGGGATATTCTGGCTAGGAAAGATCTGGTATGTAAGCGATCCTCGTGATCCACCTCTCTTTCCTGGGAATTGAACTTAGTGTGATTTTTCAGTACAATAATTTTACTCTTTCACACGCTTCCGCGCAACAATAAAAAATGTAAATAAGTAAAAATGAAATCTAAAACAAAGATAAGTTAAAAATAACAATATGAGAAACTTATTGTTACCTGTCAAATTTGCCTCCTTCTATATGCCACCCTTTTAATTTACCGACCTCTGCAAAAGCAATTTTCCATCGTTGTACTGTCTCAGTTGGTTGCTTTGATTCATGCTCCTCGAAGGATGTCTCAAAACTCCCACCACTATTTCGCACATTGGAAGGATCAACATGGTAAAAGACGGGAAGAACAATATGCTTGTCAGTGGGATTGTGCTTGCAATCCATGATGTCTGAAAGTTCACCTAAGCATGATTCTGAAGAAGCATAGGCTTTAGATAAAACGAGGATTGAGAGATTTGAGGCCGAAATTGCTCGAGAATATGTTGGTAGAAGTTTCTCTCCTTTTTTCAGTGTTTCGTTATCAGGGAAGACATTAATTCCTACTTTTTCCAAAGCATTGACTAGGTGATTGGAGAAGTTGAGGCGTGTGTCTTCACCTAAGCTTAAGAAAACTTGATGCTTCTTCATCTTTTGCATAACATACGCAACAATATCCTTGATGTACTGGGTTTCAGGCCTAGCAAATAATAGAAGAAGTATAAATATGAAATCCAAAACGAAGATAAGTCAAATATAAGGAGATGCGACAAATATAGTTACCTATCCGAGATGCTTCCATCTATATGCCACCCTTCTAATTTACCAACTTCAGCAAAAGCAGTTTTCCATCGTTTCACCTCATCAACTGACCTCCTTGCTTCATGCTCATCAAAGGATTCCTTAAAACTCCCATCAATATTCTCCACATCAGAGGGGTTAACATGGTAAAAGATGGGAAGAACAATTTGTTGTTCGACGCTATAGCGGTCCATGATGTCAGAGAGTTCAAGCAAGCATGATTTCGAAGAGGCATAGTCTGCAGACAAAACGATGATTGAGATACTTGAGACTGCAATTGCTCGAGAAAGTGCTTGTGAAAGCTGCTCCCCTTTTTCCAATTTTTCTTCATCGAAGAAAACATCAAGTCCCTCGTCTTTCAAAGCTTGAAGTAAGTGAGTGGTGAAATTAAGGCGCGTGTCTTCACCTCTGAAGCTTAAGAAAACATGATACTTCATTAGAGTAGAAGACGAAGAAGAAGAAGCCATGGAAGAGTATTGAAGCAAAAGAGAGAAAAATATAGCGAGTGAGTTTTGCTTGGGTTGTGGTATTATTGTAAGAAGAAAAAGTGTAAAATTTGCATAATCTTTGGTATCCTTTTATTAAATGGGAAAGAGAGTGAAGGCCTTTTCCTTATACTTGAGCTTAGCCAATTATCTTAGTCAACACCACCAGAGATAATCAATTCTCCTTTTTATCTTTTACCGACAAAAGTGGGAGTGTTTTCATGGTATTCTTATTTGAACGATTAATAAAATATAAATTTAAAAATCGCGATTAATTGAGCTTAGTTTACAGTTTTATAATAAAGTCTCTCTTGATGTTTTAAATATTTTAAATCAAGATAAAGTTAAGGGTGCTTTTGATAAATTTAGTTTGATGTAATTTTTATTTGTTTGTTTGTTTTTTTACTAAAAAATATGTTTTTATCTGAAATCGAATTGAATTTTATTTTTTATTTAATATATAATTAATTTTAACTTTTTTGATATAAAAATATATATTTTATATTTTAAATAGTGAAAGTAATTTAAAAGTTTTTGAAAAATTATTGTATTTTAGAAATATTTATGAAATTAAATTTGAAATTTATCAAATAATATTTAAAAGCCATAAAACAAAACTTATTTTATCAAAATAAACCTTAAAAATCAAAACAAAAAATTAATATAAGAAACTGTGAGCCAAATCGAGCTGAATTAAACTATAATGGATGGTTCAAAAAATATAAATAACTCGGCCTGTGAACCTCTTTGAAACTTCACTATCCATGAAATTAGTCAATTTGGAAAAGGGTCAAATCTTGATTTTGAGTCCTCCTACTATTCTCAAATTCGAAATTTAGTCATTTAACTTAAAATAATCTTTTTATTTATATGTTGTTATTAGTTTATTCAAACAAGACAGTTCTATTTCAAATAAAATTAAAATTTTAGTACGTATTATTATCAAAGTGATATAATATCTTGTAAAAGGTAACTAAAATAAACAAATAAAGAACAAAAAAATTGAGAGAGAAGTGAAGATAAGGGCATAGTTAACTTTTTCTATGTTTATTAAGATAAATAATCTTATGGAGCAAATCCAAAAATTAGTTTAGAGTCTACTGTTGGAGAGGATAATGATAGTAGTTATGGATCATCTGTTGGTGATGAAAATGCTGTTGATTTTGCATTAGATGAAGTGAACAATGTTGCGGTTGCAATTAGTGGAAAAGAGGAGGATGGGAATAATACTAAAACTGAGGTATGGGACTTAGATGAACATGGCAGCTTGGTTGGGTTCAATGAAGATGAAGAACATGAAGATGGTGAGAGAAGAAGAAGCAAGTTTCTTTTATACAATGATCGATCTAATCCGTTAAAATTTAGTTTTGGGAATGTTGTTTAAAGATGGCAAATAGTTTAAGAGTGCAATTCGAAACTACTCCAAAGAATGTAGAAGACAACGGAAGTTTCTTAAGAATGAATCGAAAAGGGTTGTTGTGAGGTGCATTGCTTCCCCTAACTGTCCATGGAGAATTTTGGCTAGCTATAATCCTATTGCCAAATACTTGCAAGTAAAAACTTTTCAGGAGAAGCATCATTGTTTGGGTAGTTTTGAGAACAAAATGATGATTGCTGCTATGATTGCCCAACATTTTAAAGCAATTATCAATGATCACTTTAAGATGCAACTAAGGAAAATTCAAAGAAGATGTGCTTCAGAGATGCATGTAAATGTGAGCATTCAGTGTTGTTATAGAGCCAAGAAAGTAGTGAAGGAGAAAATGGTTGGGAATTATGAGGAATTTGGTCAGTTATATGACTATACTCATGAGTCAAGGTCAAAGATGTCAGGCAGCACAATAAAAATGGTTGTTCACAATAGATTCCCCTCCTCATTTTAAAAGGTTTTATCTGTGCTTTGATACACTAAAGAGAGGTTGGAAAGTGAGGTGTAGGCCACTTATTGGATTATATGATTGCTTCCTAAAAGGGTCATTTAAGAGTGAAATTCTCACAATTGTTGGAAGGGAAGCAAACAACCAGATGTTCCCTATTACATGGGTTGTGGTTGAAGTGGAATACATTGATTCATGGGCCTAGTTTCTTAGTCTCCTATCAATTGATTTGGGCTTGGAGGATTGGTATGGGTTTACAATTTTCAGGGACCAACAAAAGGTTAGGGAATTAATAAATTTGGGCTTGGTCTTGTCTTTTTATTTTGTTAAGTATAATTAACTATATTTTTCTAACAATCTATTTGGTTCATTAAAACACAATTAAGGCCTTCAGAGTGCAATTTCTGACATATCGCCAAAGGTGGAGCATAGGAATTGTGCGAGGGACATGTTTGCAAATTGGTCAGGAAGGAAGCTAGGGAAATCTTATAAATATGATTTCTGGCAGATTGTGAATTCCACGACTGAGAATGAGTGGGAGGAATTATGTGCAGCACTATGTCCGACTTGACTTTCATGAAAATTTTATGGAAACTACGGATCACGGTCATAAAATTCAAAATAATAAAACATAACAAATAGAAAACACCTACTCCAAGATCAATATAAAACCATATGTTAGAAGATTAACAAATCTCAAGCATCTGTTGATTATATATAGGGAACAGTTGGTAGGTTTACCTTATCTAACATGAATATAAATCAGAAATCATGAACTGAAAACATATATATTCACTAACATTTTAAGGAAATATGAAGCATAAATCAATGGGTAAACGAATCATTGAAGTAAAATGCAGATAGTCTTGAGATACAATATGATTAAATCTCTACTTACTGCCCATGGCATGAGCCCCAATGGTGGAACATAAACAATTAAGCTGAATGATGTCCACCACAGATCCTATGAATCAAAACCAACCAATAACAAGTCAATTGCCAAAAAGAATTCAAGTATGAATCTTAATATCTCTTCATTGCAATGCTCAAACAACATGAGAGGCAGTAACATACAAAAAACTTTCAGCCCAAACTGATACGACAATCAAAATCCAAGGTAAGAAGCTATCAACTCCAATGGCTCTACCATGGAACTAATCCAATCTAGCTTGAGAATGAAAACTGCCGAAGGTTGCATCTAGCTCCACGTGTTCATCCCACAAGTTTTGAGATCTCTTGCAAATTCTGGATTTATATAATCCCATTGATAAATATGGGAAAACATGGTGAGGATGCAGAAATCATTATATGAACCTAAAATCATGATAATTAAGTCAAAGTCAATGGTAACTTCTTCACCAAGACTGAATTTGCCAGAACCCAGAAAGGGCCTCAAAAGATTACTTTGAAGTTGTGTTCACAAATCTGTTGACAACTTGCATCGTCACCAAATATCAGTTAAAAAACTTGTATAAAACAAGCATTCAGCAAAACAAATTGAAGCTCTTACAGTTCAGGTGCTCCTCCTTTTATGGCTAAAGCTCCAATTCAGCAGTGGCACAAATAACCAATCTTTCTAATGAATCTAGATGTCATTGAAGGAAAATGCAGCAAGTATTGAGATACCAGATGACACCAATGCTGGAAACTAAACAATGAAGCTGAATCGAGTCCACCACTGGTCCTATGAATTAAAAAAACCAACCAATAACAAGTCAACTGTCAATAAGAATTAAGTATGAATCTTAATAGCTGAATTTTAAGAACACAGACACAACAGGGGGATGAAGATGAGAAAATAAAAATAATAATAATAATAATAATAATAATAATAATAAGAAAAAATCACAAGCTTTTGAACAAATTTCCAATTTTTATGTTTACAAATTATGCTTTTAACATTTACAATGTAGAACTACAAGGTTTCAGTATGGTAAAGCACCTTATGAAAGACGAGTAACTTATAAAGCAGAGCAAGTTAGATTCATCCTGGTCGGTTTTAATTAATTAAAGCACTTTATTTGCTGTTATTAATTTATAAGTTCAAAATTTACTATTAATAATTGTGGGAAAAAAAGTATGGCTATATGAAAAATGAAATGAAAAAACTGAAAAAAATATGATAATATGAAAAAATGAGATGAAATGAAACATTGAAACCTTACCTATGCATTTGGATGACATAATTGAGAAGTTGAAACTCCTCAAAAGCAGAGCCAAAGATGGAAAGCGATACAAACTATTTCAATCTTTTAAGTCCTCCATCCCCTTCTTCACCATCATGGCTAAAGCTTCTTTTGTTCCCAGCAACTCTCTTTACAGTAGCATCTGTATCACTCTTTGCATCCACGTAAAATACATGAACACCACATCTCTCCACCTTGGTATACTTTTCTCCTTCATCATTGGCTTCATCGAAATGGAAATTTTTGATGTAGAATTCAAATGTTGCCTCCTCATAATTCTTGTCTTCTATAACCATGTCGATGCTAGATAGAATAAACACGTGATAATCCATGTACTTAACTGGCTCATAAAAACTGCGGAAACATATCTCACTTCTGAAATTTTCACAATCACCTCCACCATTGCCACCACCGGCGGTTGTAAGTTGGTACTCACAAATACATTCACGTAATTGAAATTCAAGGCAGTGAGTGAGATCAGCCACAAGGCAGATAGCAAAAACCAAAAATCTGCTCCCACTACCCCCATTTGGGGCTATCTTCAAACTTAAGGAAGAATTCATGCTCTGACACTAGAACATATTTGCTAAAATTTTGTTTCCTGGGAAACAACAAATCAAACTTGGAGCTCTGTCAGGGTTGTATTGCAAATCATATCTCGCTGCCCATTTCTTAGCTAGGGATCGAATTTTGAGCATGGCATTTGCCTCAATGTTATTAGTTGAGTCTTGATTCAAGTTGAAGCAATTACGGAATCGCATCAAAAAGTTATGATTTATGCAAAACTCATCATCTAAAGAATCAAACTGATTTAAATTTTGATCTGCAAAGGATACTTTTTCTAATGACGTGCAGTCATTTACACTCAAGACTTCCAGATATGGTGGAAGCTCTGAGAGTAATTCGACCTTTGGGCAACCACTAAGATCCAGATAATGAAGAGATTCCAACTTGATCGATACATTTTTGACCGCTGAGCTACTCATATTTAAGTGCTGAAGATTACATAGAGAGTCGAATGGCAACGACACTTCTTCAATTTGAGTGCCAGATAAGTTTAATTCTATTAAGCTTCCTGGGATTTCTGGAAATTCGACCAGTGGGCAACCACTAAGATTCAGTTTACGAAGGGATTCCAACTTGATCGATACATTTTTGACCGCTGAGCTACTCATATTTAAAAGCTGAAGATTACATAGAGAGTCGAACGGCAACGACACTTCTTCAATTTGAGTGCCAGATAAGTTTAATTTTATTAAGCTTCCTGGGATTTCTGGAAATTTGACATTGGGCATCCACTAAGATTCAGTTTGCGAATGGATTCCAACTTGATCAATACATTTTTGACCGCTGAGCCACTCATTTTTAAGTGCTGAAGATTACATAGGGGGTCGAAAGGCAACGACACTTCTTCAATTGGGCAACCACTAAGATCCAATTTACGAAGGAATTCCAACTTTAAAATATTGATCGATACTTTTTTCACCTTTGACTTCCCTAACCACAAAGTTTCAAGTTTGTGGAGATCCTTAATTGAATCAGACACTTCTTCTACTTTGGTTTCTGATAAATCTAAAGAACAAAAGGGACGTGGGACCATAGGAAACTTCTTGAGACTATAACATCCGTTAAGGCAAAGACTATATTGATGAAGAGATGCCAAATGATTGAGGCAAGGAAGTTCAACCAAACTTTGACAGTTAGAGCAACCAAGGAATTCAAGGTTGATTGCTCTTGAAAGATTAGGTATCTTCCTTAAATTCACGCACCCATCAAAGTAAATTTTCCTTAAATGAACAAGGTCCTGTAGAAAAAATAATTGTATTACTTTTGAGATTCAACCACTTACTTTAGACAGTAAAATATGTAAAGGAAATAAATAATTATAATACGATAAAAAATAAAAATTTATATTTAATGCATCCGGCGTGAAAATTCACCCACAGCTAATAAATCAAACGATGTCACTTATCTAAAGATAATAAATTCTTTTATATATTTTTTTAAAAACCTTTAAATAAAATGTTATCATATGAATATTTGATACACCAAATTATAAATCAGTTTTTCAAAAAAAGAGAGAGTATAAAAACGCATACCATACGATCATCTTCATTCCAAAGTTCAACCAAACTTTTACAGTAAGAGCAATCAAGGAATTCAAGGTTGATGGCTCTTGAAAGATTACATATCTTCCTTATATTTTAGCATTCTGAAACGTAAATTTCCCTTAAATTAACAAGCTCCTATATAGAAACAAAATTTGTATTACTTTTAAGCATCAACTACTTACTTTAAGTAGTAAAAAATAAAAAAGGAAATAAATAATTATAATACTAAGAAAAATAGAAATTCATATTTGATGTATTGGGTGTGAAAATTAACCCACAACCAATAGATCAAATGATTATTTGATACATTAAATTAAAAAAAAATTCTTAAATGAAATAAGTATGAAAGCACACATACTATATAATCATCTTCATTCCAAAGTTCAACCAGACTTTCACAGCCAATGCAACGAAGCAGTTCAAGGTTGATGGAACCTGAAAGATTATGCATCTTCCTTAAATTCTTGCAATATGAAACGTCAATTTCCCTTAAATTAGTAAGGTTCTGTGCAAAAGAAAAATATATAAAAAATATATAACAATAATTATATCATTGTTAAGTATCATCTACTTACTTTAGAAAGTAAGAAATAAAAAGAAAATAAATAATTGACAAGATCCTGCACAGGATGAGAACAAAAGTAGTGTCATTACTTTAGAGCATCATCTACTTATATTAAGACTATCAAAATAAAAAGTTATATTGGGTGTATTAATTCACCTACCATTAATAGATCAGATTGCTTCTTTTAGAAAAATAGAATAAATTTATATATATATTTAAAAAATAAAATAAAATGATTTCACTTATTCAAATAAAATAAAATAAAATAAAACAAAATGTTTCATATTTATATTTTAAAAACTTTACATAAATATCATATGATATATTATTTGACACATCAAATTATAAATCCTCTTTCTCTTTAAAAAAAACTTCTTAGATGAAGACAGTATGAAAGTATATACCATATCGTCATCTTCATTCCAAAGTTGTTCCATGTTGCCATGTAATAGTTTCAACACGACAAGATTTTTTGGATTAAAACCAGATAAAGATTTGAAAGGGTAAACATCCCAACGGAGAAACCTTAACTCATCAGGAAGAGATATACTCTCAACTTGATTTGCATATAGCTTCTTAAGCCATAACATTTTCTTAGGAAAGCTAATGTTGATATATCTAAGCTTATGCATCTTCTCAAAAGCAGTAGCACAAAACTGTAGACTATCAACTTCAGTCATGTCTACCTTTATTCCTTTAATTAGGTCAGTCCCCTGATAAAAAAAAATATTTATCATGAATTAACACAAAGAAATTTATGTACATTCCATTAAATCAGTCATAAAAAAGCTAATTAAATTAGGAAAGACTTTAAAATAACTTGGCATACCTTTTTATTAGTGGAATTTTTAGATGCACAATGTTTTTACTGTTTAATATTTTTAAAGTAATGCATTATATTTTTAACTAACTCAAAAAACCTTTAGCAAATTCCATGTTGACTGTTGTATCATAAGACATTTGGTCATTATGTTTATGGGAAGTAATAAATATTTTATGTTTTAAAATAATAATTAAAAAGGATAATACTTTGTAAACCACAACATCTATTAAACCATGTGAAAGAATAAAAAGAATATAAATACAATTAACACTTACTTTATCATGGCTGATCACTTCTTCCACATCTTTACAATTCCATAATCTACTGCGCTTTCCAGGGTATTCAGAGTCTTGCATAACAATGTCTTTGCCCATCTCTTCAAGCATGTCATGCATAGAAATAGATTCATATTTGACCTCAAGTAGGCACTTGCCGACCAACTTACTTATTCCACATCTTGCACCTTTATAATAATTACTTAGAATTTTTTCTACATAATTCAAGTGTTGCCCTTTAAAGATGCATGCTACGTCAAGAAATATATTCTTCTCTTCCTCATCCAGCCCATCTAAGCTACTCTTCAAAATATGTGAAAATTTTATTTCTCCACATTGCTTTAGTTCATGTTTAACTTCTTTACCTCATGTATGTGGTTTGCTCCTCCATTCCTAAGTACTTGTATATCTCTAGATGTTACAATGATTTTACTTCCAGGACCAAAATATTTAACACCCATAAAATCTATTTGGTCTGGGTCAGTAACATCATCAAAGACAAGAAGTATTTTTTTTATTATTCAGCCTCTCGTGGTAAGGGTATCCTATGGAAGGAGTATTGTTTAATAGTTTGGAAAGAAGTTCATTTCGTAAAGATTCACTCCCCTGTTTCTTTATTTTCTCACTAATGTTTTGAAGAAACAAACTACATTCAAACTTTGGAGAGACTTCCTTATATACAGCATCAGCAAGGGTAGTTTTGCCTATACCACTCATGCCCCAAAGTCCTATTACATGGATGCCCGATTGCTCAATCAACACCAAAAGCTTCTTTTTTTGATCATCTATTCCCGCCAATTCTTCAGAGACACTTCTACAATTGCTATTCAACTTTTTTAAAACATATTCAACGACATCTTTAATGTACTCAGTTTCAAATCTAGAAAATTTAAAAATAAAATCAACAGTCAAAAGATATATATATATATAAGTCAAATATAAGAAGATGAGAATGTATATATTGTTACCTATCGGATTTGCCTCCTATATGCCACCCTTTTGATGCACCGATTTCAGCGAAGGCGGCTTTCCATCGCTTCACGTCTTCAATTGGTCTCTTTGATTCATGCTCTTCGAAGGATGTCTTAAAAGTCCCACCAATATTTCGCACATCGGAAGGATCAACATGGTAAAAGATGGGAAGAACAATATGTTTGTCCGTGGGCTTGCGCTTGCGATCCATGATGTCAGAAAGTTCAGCTAAGCATGATTGTGAAGAAGCATAGTCTTTAGATAAAACGAGGATGGAGAGATACGAGGCTGCAATTGCTTGTGAAAGTGCATGTGAAAGTTCCTCCCCTTTCTCTAGTTTTTCTTCATCGAAGAAGACATTCAGTCCCTTGTCTTTCAAAGCTTGGAGTAGATGAACGGTGAAGTTAAGGCGCGTGTCTTCACCTATGAAGCTTAAGAAAACTTGATGCTTCATTTGACGAGAAGAAGATGAAGAAGACGCCATGAAGGTGTATGGATTGTGAGATTGAGGAAAAAGAGAACAAAATAAACCGAGGGAGCTTTGCTTTTGCTTCTATCTTTTTAATGGTAAGAAGAAAAAGTGAGTCAATTAAATGGGAATGAGATTGAAAGGGTGAAGCATAGCCAATTTTATGAGTGAAGAATGTGCGTGTGGACCTTAGAAACCGCACCACCAATCAAACTCTATCTCTCCAAAAGCCTTTAACTCTGCTGCCTACCATCAAAAACTCGAACCAAATAAAATTAACTGTGCTGCTTGCTCTGCTCTTTTTTTTTTTTTTGAAGTTTGAAATTTTTTTAATCAAAATGGCTTTTTATAATTAAAATTTATTTTAATATATGAAACTTTGATTTGTAATCAAGTAACTCAGCTCTTGTGTATGTATGTGATGCTATTTTTGTCTTAAAGATTATTATCAACAAGAAAAATTGTTCCAATGATGTTGGGGGGTGTTAATTTCCAGGTCAAGGTCTTCCATTGGGACAAAATTGTTAAGTAAATAAATTTCCATTCTTGAATTTCTTTTTGGGTCCTAACAAAAATATTGACTTCTACACACTTTGTGATTTGGGTCAATTGAACTGAAATTTCATATAATTTTCTTTTAGGCAATTTTAAGTGAATTCAACTTAAATTTCCCACAACTTTATAATTTTCACTTTTTTCCCCTAAATGAAAAGTCTTTAGAATGAAGGGTGTTGTGTTTCTATTTTCCTAGGTAAAATAATGATAGATTTTCTTTGTGCTTTGGGGGTTTCCTATTTAATCCTTTATTTTGAGCACAGGTAAGGTGAGTTTGGTTAAAAAGACCTCTTTAGTTTCTTTCAATTTTGGAATCGAATAAATTGGTCACTCTCAAAAAAGAAAATCAAAGCAATTTAATCATTGTTAATTTTAAAGGTGAGTAATTAAGGACAATTAATCGTGATGTTAACGTCTTTCGTCAATTGTACATAATTTTGATTGGTATAACAATAAATTTAGCCTTCAATGTTTTCATTTTTTGTCAATTTGGTCTTGGTTCTAAAAAATCAATAAATTTAGTATCAACATTTACACGAATGTTGTGGCCTAAATTTGTTAAATCAAGACAAAATTGTAAAATTTAAGGGGTAAATTTGTTATTATACCAATCAAAATTATGTACGTTTGTTGGACAACATTAATGTTGTGATTAATTTACCTTAATTGCTCACTTTCGGAATTGATGGAATTTAAATTGCTCTAATTTTTTTAAGAGAGATCAATTTACTAAATATCAACATTGAGAGAGATAGAATAGATCTTTTACCAACAAATATGGTTGCTTACATTTATTTTAAACATAGATTCGAATCAGTTTTCTAATTAAACATGGATTCACCTAAACTGTTTAGCAAGTAAGAATGAGCAAAATTCTATTCTATTTGAAAAATTGAAAAAAAAATTGAATTTTAAATTATTCGAATATAGTTAATTGAGTTAATCAAATTAATTGACTCAACTTGATTTTTTTTCAAATTTCGAGTTCAATTCGGAGTTTTCGAATTCAAAGAATCCAAATAATTCGAATAAATCGAATACCCAAAAAAATTAAGCTAAATGATGTCATTGCCAAAAAGAATTCAAGTATGAATCTTAATGTCTCTTCACTGCAATGCTCAAACAACATAAAAGGCAGTAACATACAAAGAAATTTCAGCCCAAACTGATATGATAATCAAAATCCAAGATAAACTCAATCTAGCTTGAGAATGAAAACTGTCAAAGGTTGCCTCGAGCTCCACGTGTTCATCGCACAAGTTTTGAGATCTGTTGCAAATTCTGGATTTATATAATCCCATTGATAAATATGGGACAAAAAAAGATTAAGGATGCTGAAAATCATCATATGAACCTAAAATCATAATAATAAGTCAAAGTCAAAGGTAACTTACTTCACCACCAAGACTGAATTGCCAGAACCTAGAAAGGGCCTCAAAAGATTACTTTGCATTTGTGTAGACAAATCTGTTGACAACTTGCATTTTCACCAAATATCAGTTCAAACACTTGTATAAAGCAAGCATTCAGTAAAACAAATTGAAGCTCTTACAGCTCAGGTGTTCCTCCTTGTATGGCTAAAGCTCCAATTCAGCAGTGGCATTCTCAAAGATCTGTCATTCCTTCGTCTTACATCAACACAAAAGCAAAGGATATAAGAAAAACGTATCTCACAAATAACCAATCTTTCTAATGGAAGAAAATGCAGCAAGTATTGAGATACCAGATGACACCAATGCTGGAAACTAAACAATGAAGCTGAATCGAGTCCACATTTGGCCCTATGAATTAAAAAAACCAACCA
This sequence comes from Gossypium hirsutum, assembly GCF_007990345.1. Classification (NCBI taxonomy): domain Eukaryota; kingdom Viridiplantae; phylum Streptophyta; class Magnoliopsida; order Malvales; family Malvaceae; genus Gossypium; species Gossypium hirsutum. Next base: position 65,304,152 of record NC_053446.1, read on the forward strand.
AAAACAATTCAACTGTCAATAAGAATTAAGTATGAATTTTAATTTCTGAGTTTTGGTACCCACCAAAATCCTCTATGGATATTTTATCAACTCCAAAGCAGAATCATTTTGCTACTGTGTTGAAATCTCTAGTTTCCGTTCAATTTTCCTCCAAATTAATTAATATATATGGAGAATTTCGTTCTTGGACAATGTATGCTATATCTACAAAACAACACAGACATTACGGCGGAATGAAGATGAGAAAAAATAATAATAAGCAACTATCACAAACTATTGAACAAATTTCCAATTTTATGTTCATAAATTATGCTTTTAACATTTACAATGTGGAACTACAAGGATTCAGTATGGCAAAGCACCTTCTAAAAGACAAGTAATTTATAAAGCAGAGCAAGTTAGATTCATTCTGGTTGGTTTTAATTAATTAAAGCACTTCATTTTCTGTCACTAATTTATAGGTTGAAAATTTACTATTAACAATTGTGGAAAACAAAAGTATGGCAATATGAAAAATAACATGAAGATTTATGATAATATGAAAAAATGAGATGAAAATGAAACCCCTAACTATGCATTTGGATGACATAATTGAGAAGTTGGAACTCCTCAAAAACAGAGCCAAAGATGGAAAGAAATACAAACTATTTCAATCTTTTAAGTCCTCCATCCCCTTCTTCACCATCATGGCTAAAGCTTCTTTTGTTCCCAGCAACTCTCTTTTCAGTAGCATCCACGTAAAATACATGAACACCACATCTTTCCACCTTGTTATAGTCTTCTTCTTCATTAACTTCATCATCATTGTCGATGATGTAGAATTTAAATGATGCCTCTTCATAGTTCTTGTCTTCTTCAACCATGTCGTTGCTAGATAGAATAAACACGTGATCACCCTTGTACTTATTTGGCTCAGAACAATCGAAGAAAGATATCTTACTTATGTAGCTTTTAGAATCACCACCACCGGCGGCTGTAAGGTGGTACTCACAAATACAATTAAGATATTTAAAGCGATGGCAGTGAGTGAGATCAGCCACAAGGCAAATAGCAAAAACCAAAAATCTGCTCCCACTACCCCTATTTGGGGCAATCTTCAAACTCAAGGAAGAATTCATTCTCTGACACTTGAACTTATCTGCTGAAATTTTGTTTCCTGGGAAACAACAAATCAATCTTGGAAAGTCTTCTCGCTGGTATTTCCAATCATATCTCGCTGCCCATTTCTTAGCTAGGGATCCAATTTTGAGCATGGCATTTTCCTCAATGTTATCAATTGACTCTTGATTCAAGTTGATGCAATTACAGAATAGCATGCCAAACAAATCATCACCTAACGAATCGAACTGATATAAATCTTGATCTGCAAAGGAAACTTTTTCTAATGATGTGCAGCATTGTACATTCAAGTTTTGCATATATGGTGGGAAACTTTTTCTAATGATGTGCAGCATTGTACATTCAAGTTTTGCATATATGGTGGAAGCTCCGAGAGTAATTTGAGGCTCTCGCAACGATCCATCCTCATATGGTTAAGGATTTTAGGCCTCAAGCTTGGTGTGGGCAAATCGACAGTTGGAAACTCTCTGGAACCGAACAGGGTGATATTACACATTAGCTTTTGAATACTTGAGCCGCTCATATTTAAGTATTGAAGATTACTTAAAGAGTCTAACGACAAGGCAGCTTCTTCAATTCCAGTTCCAGATAAGTCTAACCATGTTAAGCTCCTCGGGATTTTTGGAAATTCGACCATTGGGCATTCACTAAGATTCAATTCACTAAGGAGTTCCAACTTTGAAATATTGATCGATACTTTTTCTACCTTTGATTTGCTCAACAACAATCTTTCAAGTTTGTGGAGATACTTAATTGCATCAGGTACTTCTTGTATTTCAGTTTCTCGTAAATCTAAATAACAAAAGTGACTTGGGACCTGAGGAAACTTCTTGAGACTATAACATCCTTCAAGGCGAAGCTTATCCTCATCACGAGATGCCAAATGATTGAGGCAAGGAAGTTCAAACAAACTTTCACAGTAAGAGCAATCAAGGAGTTCAAGGTTGAGGGCTCTTGAAAGATTAGGTATCTTCCTTAATTTTTTGCAATTTGAGACGTCAATTTCCCTTAAATTAACAAGATTCTGCACAGGAAAAAAATTTAAATGTCATCCACTTACTTTAGGCAATAAAAAATGGAAAGGAAATAAATAATTATAATAATAAGAAAAACAAAAACTTATACCGATGTATTGGACTTGAAATTTCACCCACAATTAATAGATCAAATGATGTCACCTATTTAAATAAAATAAAATCTTTTATATTTATTTTTTAAAAAACTTTAAATAAGATGTCATCATATGATCATTTGATACATCAAATTATAATTTTTTTTCCTTAAAAAAATTCTTAGATGGAGAAAGTATGAAAGCACATACCATATGATCATTTTCATTCCAAAGTTGTTCCATATTGCCGCTTCGTAATATCAACATGACAAGATTCTTTGGATTAAAACTTGATAAAGTTTTAAGGGGAAAATAATCCCAACAAAGGTACCTTAGCTTATTAGGAAGAGATATACTATCAACTTGGTCTACAAGAAACTTCGGATTTCGATAGCCATTCTCAATCTTTGAATCATAGAAGCAAATATATTTAAGATTAAGCATGTTCTAAAAAACAGATGGACATAACTGCAGCTCATCCATTTGAAACATGTCTAATTTTATTCCTTCAATTGATACCGTCCCCTAATAATGAAAAACATTTTATCAAGTATCAGTATATAAAGTTACATTTTGCTGTTTTTTAAAAGCAAGGTATTAAATAAGTACCAACCCAGTAAATCCTTGAGTAGATCCCATGTTATACTCTGAGACATTTGTCTTTATTTGTATGGTAAGTAAACTGATATTTTATTTTTTGAAATAATAATTAAAATGATTAACATTTGATACAATATAAATACAAACAATTAAACTTTTAACATATGAAAACATATAATTAACTGAATTTATATATTTACATGATATTACAAATAAATTTTAATTAAAATAACACAAATATATAAAATAATAGAAAACAATGTAAATACAATTAGCGCTTACTTTATTATATCTGAGCACTTGATCTACGTCTTCAGGAAACCATAACCTGCTACGCTTTCCCGGGTCTTCTTTACATTCTTGGCGAACAATGTCCTTGCCGATCTCTTCAAGCATGTCATGCATAGAATAACAATCTATGCTATCAAGTAAGCACTTGTCGACTAAGTTTCTTATTCCACTCATTGCACCCATATAATAATTACTTAGTATTTTTTCTACAGTATCCATTTTTTCTCCTTTAAATTGAAGCATGCTATGTCAAGAAATATATTCTTTTCTAGCTCACGCAACCCATCTAAGCTACTCTTCAAAATATGCGACATTTTTGGCTCGGCATATTGCCTTAGACTATCCACTTCGCTCTCCCACTCTTTTCTAGACTTTGTATATAGTTTAGAACCCAAAACTTTAAGAGCAAGTGGATTACCTTGGGCATATCCTACAAACTTGCATGATAGACCTTGAAAATCAGCTGCGGGATTCAACAAGTTAAATGCAAGTGTAGAAAAAAGTTGAAGAGAATCATTCTCATTCAACTTCTTCACCTCATATATGTGGTTAGCTCTTCCATTTTTAAGTACCTGTCTATCTCTAGATGTTACAATGATTTTACTTTCTGGACCAAAATGTTTAACACCCATAAATTCTATTTGATCTGGGTTACTAACATCATCAAGGACAACAAGTACTTTTTTATTGTTCAACCGCTCTTGGTAAGGGTGTCCTATGGAAGGGCTGTTAATACAAATTCCTTTTTCGTTTAATAATTTGGAAAAAAGTTCATTTCGTAAAGATTCATTCCCTACATTTTTTATTTTCTCACTAACATTTCGCAGAAACAAGTGGCTTTCAAAATTTTGGCAGATTTCACCATACACAACATCAGCAAGGGTAGTTTTGCCAATACCACCCATTCCCCATAGTCCTTGCTCAATCAGCCCCAAAATTATCTTTTTTTGATCATCTATTCCAATTTCCAACCAATTCTTCAGAAACACTTGTACAATTGCTATCCAACTCTTTTGAAATATATTCAACCACATCTTCAATGTACTCTGTTTCATATCTAGAAAATAGTTAAAAAATCGACAGTCAAAAGAAAGATATTCGTATTAGTCAAATATAAGGAGATGAGAATATATATATTGTTACCTATCGGATTTGCCTCCTATATGCCACCCTTTTAATGCACCGACCTCTTGAAATGCAGATTTCCATCGTTGTACTCTATCAGCTGGTTGCTTTGATTCATGTTTTTGGAAGGATGTCTTAAAAGTCCCACCAATTTTTTGCACATGGGAAGAATTAACATGGTAAAAGATGGGAAGAACAATATATTTGTCAGTAGGATTGCGCTTGCGATCCATGATGTCAGAAAGTTCACCTAAGCATGAATTTGAAGAAGCATAGTCTTTAGATAAAATGATGATCGAGAGAATTGAGTCCGCAATTGCATTCGAAAGTGCTGATGAAATTTTCTCCCCTTTCTTTAGTGTATCGTCATCGAAGAAGACAGTTCATCCCTTGTCTTTCAAAGCTTGGAGTAGATGAGCGGTGAAGTTAACGCTCGTGTCTTCACCTCTGAAGCTCAAGAAAACTTGATGTTTCACTTGACGAGAAGAAGATGAAGAAGACGCCATGTAAGTATATGGATTGTGAGATTGAGGAAAAAGAGAACAAAATAAACTGAGGGAGCTTTGCTTTTGCTTCTATTTTTGTAATGGTAAGAAGAAAAAGTGAGTCACTTAAATGGGAATGAGATTGAAAAGGTGAAGCATAGCGGATTGTTAAGTTTAGTTCCCAAGCAAAGGTGGCCATGCACGACATGCAAAGGTGGTCATGCTCGAAAAAATAGCAGCAAGCAGTGGTGCCATGGTGTGCAGCAACTGAAGTTTGAAGCTGCCAATCCACTTGCTGTTTTTAGTTCCATTTTGATTGTTTTGTAATCTAGTTCATGTTGAACTAAGTAGGTAAATGTTTTGATATTGATTGACTGAAAAGTCAGCAATGCAAGTTGTACAAGCTAATCTTGTAAGTTTCAATGCAAATTAGTGGAGTTAGGTAGTTGATTAGGTGATTACTTGTTTGTTTTACTTGTTGACTGAAATATGTAATGGCTTAATGCCTTGTTGGTGTGTTAATGAAAAATATCAGCTCATTTTTCATTCAATCTTCTTCTCTCTTTTCTGTTATTCACTAGCTAGTTTCATTTTCTGTTTTTGCTTCTGAGTTTGTTTCTTCACCAAGGCTCGAGGCTTGCTATTCAAGCAAGATACAAAACAGCTTGTTATTGTCTTTTTGTTCCAACAATTGGTATCTAGAGCTTCATTCTTAGTGGACCTGTTGTATTAAACTAAGAAAGCTGAATGTCTTCCTCAAGTTTTTCACCAGCAGCCCCACCAGTCTTCAATGGAGATGGCTTCCACATATGGCTGGTCAAGATGAAGACTTACCTGTAGGCCTTTGATCTGTGGGAAATTGTTAACACAGATGCTGAGCCAGCACCACTGAGGGCTAATCCCACAGTAGCTCAGATAAGGCAGCATGCTGATGAGAGGACCAAAAGGCATAAAGCCATGTCCTGCATCCAGAACTGTGTATCAGATGTCATCTTCACCAGAATTATGGCCTGTGAGACTCCAAAACAGGCCTGGGATAAGCTTAAGGAGGAGTTTCAAGGCACTGAGAGAACAAGGAAACAGCAGCTATTAAATTTGAGAAGGGATTTCGAGAATCTGAAGATGAAGGAAGAAGAAACAGTGAAGCAGTATGCAGACAGAATCATAGCAGTGGTTAACAGTATAAGGCTCCTTGGTGAGCACTTTGATGAGGCAAGAATTGTGGAAAAGGTCCTCTCCACTTTGCCTGAGAGATATGAGGCCAAGATATCCTCCTTAGAGGACTCAAGAGACCTTGCTACCATCTCTTTGACTGAGCTAATCAACACTTTCTATGCTCAGGAACAAAGGAGAGCTAGCAGAGCTGAAGATCACCAGGAAGGTGCATTCAATGCCAAGGCCAGAGAAGCCTCGAGCTTCAATGCTCCAAGAGGCAAAAGGCCTTGGAAAAATAGGTCTAAGCCTGATACTGCAAGGAGTAATGACCAGCCCTGCAGACATTGCAAGAGGCCAGGTCATCCAGAAGACAGATGCTGGTTTAGGCCAGATGCAGTATGCCAACACTGCAAGAAGAAGGGCCATGTTGAAAGGGTCTGTAAAAACAGGAGTAAGCCAAGGCAGAATCAATTTCAGCAGTCAAAGGTTGAAGCTCGAGTAGCTGAGGACAGTAGTGACCAAGAAGAACAGGTCTTTGCTGTTTCCTGCTTAGCTGCTGAAAAGAAATGCTCAAAAGGCTGGTTGTTGGACATTGGTTGCACTAACCACATGTCACCAGATGCCTCCTTGTTTAAAACCTTGGACAGAAGTTATAAAACCAAGGTCAAGGTTGGAAATGGTCAGTTTATAAGGGCTGAAGGAAGAGGAGAAGTGCTGATATGTACTCCCACAGGCAACAAGATCATTCCAAATGTGCTGTTGGTGCCAGAGATTGACAGAAACCTTCTCAGCATAGCTCAACTGCTCGAGAAAGGTTATTCTGTTGTGTTCAAGGACAAACAATGCCACATTACTGATCCAAGTGGATCAAGCCTTATGACAGTCACAATGACTGATAAATGCTTTGAGGTTCACTGGGCAAATGACTCAAACTCAGCATACACAGCCTTTGTTGATGACTCCAAGCTTTGGTATCAAAGGCTTGGACATGCCAACTTCAGATCAATGGCTCGAATGGCCAAAGAGGGCTTGGCAGAGAACTTCACCAACTCAGTGGAGCATGATGATGTGTGTGAAGTTTGCCAGATGGGGAAATAGGCAAGACTGCCATTTCCTACAAATTCAGCTTGGAGAGCTACTGAAAGACTGCAGCTGGTGCACTCTGATGTATGTGGCCCGATGAGGACTGAATCACTCAGCAAAAATAGGTATTTCATCCTCTTCATTGATGATCTTACAAGGTTTTGCTGGATTTTCTTCTTAAAACACAAGTCTGAGGTAGCTCAAGTGTTTGTGAAGTTTAAAACTGCTGTAGAGAAAGAAACAGGTTGCAAGCTGAAATCGATAAGGACAGACAATGGCAGTGAGTACACTTCAGCTCAGTTTCAAGCCATTTGCAATGATGCTGGTATCAAACATCAGCTTACAAATGTCTACACACCTTAGCAAAATAGGGTAGCTGAAAGAAAGAACAGAAGCCTGATGGATATGGTCAGATGTCTCCTGTTTGAAAAGAAACTACCCAAGACCATGTGGGCTGAGGCAGTAAACACTGCTGTTTACCTTCAGAACAGGATTCCTACCAAAGCTCTTGCATCCGAGACACCTTTCGAGGTTTGGTTCAGTTTCAAGCCTTCCTTGGCACATCTGAAGGTGTTTGGTTGCCTGTGTTATGCACAAATACCAGCAGCAAAGAGAGACAAGCTCTCTAAAAGGGCTCAACCAGGTGTTCTAGTAGGCTACAGCTCAGTCAAGAAGGGCTACAGGGTTCTGGATCCCTTGACAAACAAAGTCCAGGTGAGCAGAGATGTCATCTTTGATGAAAAAGCCTGCTGGAATTGGGAGAAAAATGAGCCAGAAGCAGTTTCAGAAGACCTAGTGCCTAATCAATCTGAACTTGAGCAGCTAGGACCTGAAATGGATGTTGATGATGTACCTGTGAGAGGCACAAGGCCCTAGATGATATTTATGAAAGGGCACAGGTTGCAATAGCAGAACCTAGCAGTTTTGAAGAGGCTGAGGCAGATGAAGGCTGGAAACTAGCTATGGTCAATGAAATCAACATGATTGAGAAGAACCAGACATGGGAGCTAGTTAATAAACCTGCTGGAAAGAAGACCATTGGAGTAAAATGGGTCTATCGAGTAAAACAGAATGCAGATGGCAGTTTGAACAAGCTAAAAGGCAGGCTTGTTGTCAAAGGATTTAGCCAAAGGTATGGTCTGGACTACCTAGAGACATTTGCACCAGTAGCCAGGTTTGACACAGTTAGAATGATAGTTGCCTTGGCTGCTCAACATCAGTGGACCATTCATCAGCTTGATGTTAAGTCTACATTTCTCAATGGTTTCCTGGAAGAAGAGATCTACATCGAGCAGCCTCAAGGATTTGTGATCACTGGCAAAGAACACATGGTGTACAGACTGAAAAAGGCTTTATATGGCCTGAAACAGGCTCCTCGAGCCTGGTATGCTCGAATTGACTCTTACTTGCTCAGTTTGGAATTTGAGAGAAGTCCCAATGAACCAACACTGTATGTGAAGAAGAACCAAGCTGAAACTCAGCTTATCCTGTCACTCTATGTTGATGATTTATTGGTAACTGAAGGAGATAGAAGAATGCTGAAAGATTTCAAAAGAAAAATGATGGAAATGTTTGAAATGTCTGATTTAGGCAGAATGAACTACTTCCTTGGAATGGAAGTGAAGCAAACAGAAAAGGGAATCTTTCTTAGTCAGAGTTCTTTTACTATGAAGATCCTGGATAAGTTCTCTATGAAGAACTGCAAGCCAACAAGCACACCAATGGCTGTTGGAGTGAAGCTTTCGAGGCAAGGGAGTGGTGAACCAATTTGCGAGACTATGTACAAGAGTCTCATTGGTAGTCTGTTGTATTTGACTGCAACAAGACCCGATATCATGTTTGCTGTTAGTGTGCTATCGAGATACATGAATTGCTGCAATGATCAGCACTTTCAAGCAGCTAAAAGAGTGCTAAGATACATCAAAGGCACCATTGATCATGGTGTATTGTTCAAAAGGGCTGAAAACATGAAGCTGATAGGCTATGTTGATAGTGACTGGGCTGGATCGAGTGATGACATGAGGAGCACATCCGGATATGCATTTAGTCTTGGCTCAGGCATGTTTTGCTGGAGTTCTAAGAAACAAAGTCAGGTGGCACAATCAACAGCAGAAGCTGAATATGTTGCTGCTGCATCTGCTGTGAATCAAGCCATATGGCTTAGAAAAATCTTGGCTGATTTAAACCAAAACCAAAAGGAGGCAACAGAGATTTATTGTGACAACAAATCTGCTGTTGCAATTGCAAAAAATCCCGTTTTTCATGGCAGAACCAAGCACTTCAATATTAAGTTGCATGTTATAAGGGAGATGGAACAAGCTCATGAAATCGAACTGATTCATTGCAATTCAGAAGTGCAAATTACTGATATCTTCACAAAGGCACTCAATGTGTCTAAATTTGTTAAATTCAAAAGGGAATTAGGTGTTACTAGCATGGAAACTAAGGAGGAGTGTTAAGTTTAGTTCCCATGCAAAGGTGGCCATGCACGACATGCAAAGGTGGTCATGCTCGAAGAAATAGCAGCAAGCAGTGGTGCCATGGTGTGCATCAACTGAAGTTTGAAGCTGCCAATCCACTTGCTGTTTTTAGTTCCATTTTGATTGTTTTGTAATCTAGTTCATGTTGAACTAAGTAGGTAAATGTTTTGATATTGATTGACTGAAAAGTCAGCAATGCAAGTTGTACAAGCTAATCTTGTAAGTTTCAATGCAAATTAGTGGAGTTAGGTAGTTGATTAGGTGATTACTTGTTTGTTTTACTTGTTGACTGAAATATGTAATGGCTTAATGCCTTGTTGGTGTGTTAATGAAAAATATCAGCTTATTTTTCATTCAATCTTCTTCTCTCTTTTCTGTTATTCACTAGCTAGTTTCATTTTCTGTTTTTGCTTCTGAGTTTGTTTCTTCACCAAGGCTCGAGGCTTGCTATTCAAGCAAGATACAAAACAGCCTGTTATTGTCTCTTTGTTCCAACACGGATGAGTTTTTACTGATAAAAATTTCAATATTGCCTCCGCTTATGAAGTTTAAAACCTCTATTATCAATATACCAAATATTTTCCTATAAATTGAATGCTAAAACTTATCTAAATATAAGTTAAATATTAAGGGTTATTTAGACTTTAAAGGCATATTTGGGGTATGATAAAAGTACAAGAGATTATTTAAATAATGAAATAAATCATCTATAAGAAAAACAAATATGACTTAATTTTTGTTGAAGTTGGTCAGCATGCAGCAACCTCGCAGACAGCAAGCAGGCCATGAAGACCAAGCCATGCAGGAGCCGCTGGAACGAGCTGAATTTTGTTCATTTTGTATTCTTTAGTTGATGAAATGAGTTTTAGTTCATTTCAAACTAAGTTAGGCCTATGATTGATGTAATTAGCTGGTGTGTGAGCTGTAAACAGAGCTTTGTGCATGCTTACAAGTTTAGTTTTCAAGTTTCAATGTAATTAATGGTGGTAGGTATTGTTTAGGTGAATGCTTACTGTTTTTGACAAGCAAATTGCTTGGATATACTTATTTAGTATATTAGTCTAAGCAAATCATCTATAGGAAAAAAAGTTACTAGTTGATTTTGTAACTAAATCTAGTTGATGGATATTAAGTAATTTTCAAAGCACAAAATATTCAAATATTTACTGTCATTTCCTGGAAAGTGTGAGAGTGACAATTTTCAAAGCACAATTTTCTTGACTGAGATTTAACAAAGGCAACGATTGGAGGAGATTAGCTAATTATCTGAGTCAAGAAAATTGCCACTCTCACACTTTCCAGGAAATGACAGTCTTCTTTATTTGTATATTTTACCCACAAAAGTCAAGGTCTTCTAATGGGACAATGTTCAGCAAATGGTTAAATTCTTAAAAGAGTCCTTGAACTAGTTTACTTTTGTTGTACCCAAATAAACCCCTATGTTTTTATCTGTGTTTAAATTAGCCCTTATTTCAAATGACATGTTAATTTTAAGCTAAGTTGGCGATGAGGGGAGTGTTGAATTTCAACATCAACTTATAATCACCATTTAATATATTTTATTTGTGTTTATTGTTGTGCAAAGTTTAACTATTATTGTTAGTTTTTAAAAACCAAGTTTAACTTAAATCTTTTGGTAGTTAAAAGGATAATAAATCTCGTATTGCTTAAGAATAAAGCACAAAGGGATTATGAATCTATATAAAAGCCCATATTTCACATCATTTAGAAAAACAAAGGCAAAAAGATTTAGAGTTTATATAAAGAACCATATTTTAAGCCATAAGTCTATATATTAGCCTTCTGGTGATGTGGCCTTTGATGAAGAAGAAGGCATGAAAGAGTATTAAAAGGGAGTTTTGACCAACAAGAAAACTTGTTCCAAATGACCATGATGATGATGGGTGTTAATTTCCAAGTCAATGTCTTCCAATGGGACAAAATTGTTAAGACTAAAACTTTTCTAGATACAAGTTAAAAATTAAAAGTTATTTGGATAAAAAATAAAGTTTAAAGGCTTATGTGGGGTATGATAAAAGTACACAATATTATTTAGATAATATGGTAAAGGTTAAGGGCCTATTTAATATGTTAGTATGAGTAAATCATCTATACCAAAATATATATTAGTTGATTTCGTAACCAAACATATTAACTTAAAAAAAAAATTGTCACCATTCATGAATTTCTTTTTGGGTTGTGATGAAATTTCTTACGAATTCCTAACAAAAATAATGACTTGAACACATTTTTTCATTTGGGTCAATTGAACTGAAATTTTGTATAACTTTCTTAAGAATAATTTCCACGTTTAGACAATTTTAAGTGAATTGAACTTAAATTTCCTACCACTTTCTTGAAGAATAATTTTCACTTTTTTCCCCTAAATAAAAAGTCTTTGGAAGGAAGGGTGTTGTGTTTCTATTTTCCTAGCTGAAATAATGATAGATTTTCTTATTTCTCCGACATTGTAGTGGAACAGATTGAAGTTACAACAGCGAATCTTACTTCCCCGACATTGTAGTTGAACAGATTGAAACTACAACAGCGAATCTTACTTCCCTAGCGGTGTAGTGGAACAGATTGAAGCTACAACGACGAATCTTACTTCCCCGACATTGCAGTTAAACAGATTGAAGCTACAACAGCAAATCCTATCTCCCTAACGTTGCAGTGGATTGGATCGAAGCACCAGTTTCTATACCCTAAAGATGCAGTGGGGTAGAACGAGGCTACTTGAAGAAGAGAAGCACCGAAGAAGTCGAGGCTCGACAGGACTGGGCACAATTGGGCTTTTAGTCTTTGCTCCGTTCCCGTTACACGACAACGAGCAAAGAGGGGCAGCTAACCACACCCAAACCCAAATACATCAAACCCACTAAGCCCAAATATTACAAACCCAATACCAGCCCAATACCCAGCCCAAATCAAGGCCGAAACCCTAGTAGTTTCTGAAACAGCAACAGACTCCCCTCCGCGCCGCGCCACCACGCATCCCCTCCATGTCACCACGCCTCTGTACGGCCGTACCTGCAACAAACAGCAAAGCAACAACAACAATATGCCAACATAAGAAAAAACAAAGGAAATAATAGAAAAAAATAATTGATTTTTTGTAATATTCGGCAATATAAAAGCCGATTGATTCATTTTTGTAAGGATTACACGCACGAAATCAATAAAAAAGATTTCAAAGGCAAATCAGGTTTTTTTAAGGTGATCTGAGTTTTTTTCCTTTCGATTATTTCCTTTTTCGATTCTTTGATTGTTTTCCTTGTTTATTTATTATTTAAGAAAGGAAAAATGAAAGGAGAGTGGTTTTAATTGATAATGGAATCGTTGTTTGCTCCGTTGTGATCGGAGTCGAGCGACGGTTCAAATAAGAGAGGGGATTCCGAATAGCGAGATTACAGGAGCGGCGCATGGGGTTTTCCTTCTGCTTTAGGTTTTTTTTTTTAAATATGAATAGGCTGTTGAGATTTAGGGTTTCTTTTGGCTTCTAAGCGACATACGAAACGACGTTGTTTGATGCAAATGCAATGGTGTCAAAACGGTGTCATTTAAGACTAAGACCCGCGCAGTGACCCGGCCCGAGGCAGGATCCGCGCAATTTGGTTCAAGGGTCTATTTGTGCAACGAGCCCCTCTGTGTTTTATGTTGTTTCAATTTGATTTTCTTCAATTTTTAATCTATACCGCACATTTGGTTCCAATTTCATTTGGATCCATGTTTAAACGGTGTCGTTTTCCACATTTGATTTTGAATATTCGGATTTTTGCGTTTAATTGCTATTTTAATCCCTCAAATTTTAAGTCGATAATAAATTTAGTTTATCTTTATTTTCCTTTTTATTTCTAGTTGTAGTGTTTTATTTTTATTTTTATTTAAATTCCAATTTCATTTTTAATCCATTATTATTATTATTATTATATATTCTAAATTATATTTCATGTCCAATTTAGCCTCCAAAAGTATAATTTTAAAATAAATTAATACTTATCTTAATACATTATTTCTAGTATTATTTTAATATTTAGCTTGACATTGTTTTTAAACTTATTATTAATATGATTTTAAAATGTAATATACTATTATTTTTAAATTATTACTAACATGTTTTAAAATTATCATACATTTTTTAAAAAACTCCATTATATACTTTTATTTTCAAACTTGATATGTTATTATTTGATTCATCATTTATTAATATATATATATTTATTTTTTATTTTTTTATTTATTTATAAGAATTTGATATACTTTGTATATATTTTAATGTTTTATTTTATGCTATAACTTAAAATTCCTTTTTTTATATTTCTATATGATTAATGTTTACATAATAATATTTTTTATACTATTATTATTATATATATAAATTACTAAATTATTTTTTAAAAGTACATATTAATGTTTTGATATTTGATACTATTATGATTATTAATTTCAAGTGTTTTTAACATATTTATATATAGGATATATTGATTATAATTTTTTTTCCTTTCATTATCTTGATGTATCTTTTAGAAAATTGATTATTAATTCGATGGATGTTTATTTGTTAATATTAGTGTTTGTATGATATGATTAGCTATTTTGCATTTACCTATTACTTGCTTGTTACTTCTTAGTATGTGTTTGGATTACCATTTATCTTTTACATTATATATTACCATTCAATCATGTTACATTTATTTAAAAAAATTGTGTTTTATTAAAGCACTACAATCATTCTATTCCATAATTTTCAAAACTACTCGATGTTCACGATTCTCGAGAGGATTGTGCCCTAACTTACTGGGCTTCGATTCTTTTCAATGAATTTAGATAGCCAAGCATTTATTTTGCAATAAAACCATACAAATTCTAAATAAAGTTTTTTTTTTAGGATTTCAAAATGTTGGATCCTAACTCACTGGGTATGAGATCTTGCTATCTCGATTTAAGGATTTTTTAAATAAAGGAAATATTCGGTGTTTAGGAATTTCGAGAAATTGAACCCTAACTTTCTGGATTCCGATTTCTCGTTTGACCCAAATAATCAAATATCCTTCTCAAAATGCATGAATTTTAAAATTTTAAAAAGATAAACTTGATTTCAAAGATTAAATTGTTGCACCCTAACTCACTGAGTGTGACAGTTTATTTCTTTGAAATGAGTATGTCTTGTCATCCAATTCATTTATTCAAGTTTTTTCTAAAGGATCATATTTTAAAATCTTTTCAAATTTTCAGCAGTAAGACGTTAAACAATCAATTCGGTACCAATTTTGGGCATTACGAGGGTGCTAACCCTTCCTCGTGCGTAACCGACTCCCGAACCTGTTTTCTCAAATTTCGTAACCAAAATCGTTATTTTAGCAAATCAAAATGTTTTATTAAAATCTCAAAGTGATCTGATCACACCTCGAAAAAAGATTGGTGGCGACTCCATTTTTGTTTTTTAAGTCGATTCACGTTTTTCAAATAAAAAAATGGTTTCGACAGTTGTTTCTTAGAATGTCAAGAGATGGGTGTGAGGCCAAAATACACACAGTAGGATGTTGTAGTCCGGTGATCATCAAAATCCAGCCCTCAATTGGCATCGACATAACCAACTAACCAAAGCCTATAAGATGGACGAAAGACTATCCCATAATCAAGAGTCTAAATCAAGCTAGCTTAAATAAATAAATAAAAAGCCTTCAATTTTGTCTAAATTTATTTTTTTTATTCAAATTCTCTTATATTTTGGATCAACCTTCAAGCTTTACATTTCCATATTGTTTACCCTTAGATGAATATCCAATTTAAAGGGACTGTTTTTCTTGCCTAGTCTGTGAAATAATTGCTCCATTCATTAGTGTACTATTTGGTCCCCGACGCCCCACAATTAAGTTCACATGATATTGATTTTCATGTGGTTTTTTCCTTACCTTCATTCATTGATTGCAAAAAAGCAAATCAATACTATGCTACAAAACTGTCAGTCATCCTCTTGGCTGAATTTTCATGGAAAATCTGCAGATTACAGTCTTATAGCTGTAACTTCATAATGCACCAAAGCATGAAAATTCACCACTTGATATGCGACGCACAATTTTTATGTTTTGTGGGTGATAAATAAGAAAAATTAAACACCTATCATCCAGATTGGTTTTTATATAAGCACTTCATTTTCTGTCATATGAGATTTATTTATTTAAAAATTGTGGATGCAAGCTTACATCTATCACTAGCTAATTTGTAATGCTAATGGACCTGAATTTGTGTAATTACTGCAATATAAAATAGTCAGAGTTGTATAATTTGTGTTTTTTCTTATAGTAGATCATAGTTTAGGATTAGAAAACTATTTTAATTACTAAGCTTCGACTCTTGAACTTGTTGGATATCATCTCATCAAAACCAATGTACAAACCAATTCCAAAACAGAGTAGAACTCTGGAATTTTAATTACAAAAAGGGAAAATTGATTCAAGTTTTAGCCCAAACTGATGTGACAATCAAGTCAAATAGCTGTATCATGGAACCAACTCTTCATTTTGAAGTTCCAACTAAACCAAAATCATTTGGATTTTTTTTTTCCAGGTGCTTATGTTGGGTTCCTCTATGGGGTAAACATCAATCTAGCTTGAGAATGAAAACTGTGATAGGGTTGGCATTGAAAATAACATCCAGGCTCCATGTGTTCATTCAACGAGTTTTGAGATGAGAGCAACTCTGCCAAATTCTGCATGCATTTATATGGTCCATTGATAAATCAGGCGAAAAGAATGCCATGAGGATGCTAATAATCAGAATGAGAGCATATGCTTCCTCTCAATGGGATAAACAAGGCAACTCTGTTGACAAGTTGCAGTACTGCTTCAATATCTAAGTCCAACCACATTATAAAGAAATCATTCGGTAGAAGAAATTGAAGATCTTAAAAGCTTACTTGTTACAAACATCTGTTATTTATTCCCTCATCTGCTTTCCTTACATCAATCATTGCCATCTTTATTCCCTTCACATTAATCTCTAGGTAAAAGGGCACATCTATAAATGTGGAATTTGTGGGAACTTCATTTGTTGGTGAGAAAGAAGATATCAAAAAACCACCCATAATCTGCAACTTCAATTCCAGTAGAGTATTGAATCTGTGTCTGGCTTGACTTTCATGCAAGTTTTATGAAATCTACAGATCAGTCATTAAAAAAAAAAAAAAGAACATAACAAATAGAAAATACCTACTCCTAGATCAATATAAAAGCATAGGTTATAAGATTAACCAATCTCAAACATATGTTGATTATATTTAGGTAATAGTTGGTAGGTTTAGCTAACATGAATATCAATTAGAAATCATGAACTGAAATATTATATAGATATAGATATATATTTACCAACTTTCAAAGGAAATATGAAACATAAATCAATGGGTGAACAAATCATTGAAGTAAAATGCAGATAGTATTGAGATGCAATATGATTAAATCTCTACTTGCTGCCTATGGCATGAGCACCAATGGTGGAACCTAAACAATTAAGCTGAATGACGTCCACCACTGATCCTATGGATCAAAACCAGCCAATAACAAGTCAACTGTCAAAAAGAATTCAAGTATGAATCTTAATCTCTCCTCACTACAATGCTCAAACAACATGAAAGCAGTAACATACAAAGAAATTTCGGTCCAAACTGATATGATAATCAAAATCCAAGATAAGAAAATATCAACTCCAATAGCTCTACCATGAAACTAACCCAATCTAGCTTGAGAATGAAAACTGTCAAAGGTTGCCTCCAGCTCCATGTGTTTATCCCACAAGTTTTGAGATCTGTTGCAAATTCTGGATTTATATAATCCAATTGATAAATATGGGAAAAGTGGTGAGGATGCTGAAAATCATTATATGAACCTAAAATCATGATAATAAGTCAAAGTCAAAGGTAACTTACTTCTCCACCAAGACTGAATTGCCAGAACCCAAAAAGGGGCTCAAAAGATTACTTTGACTTTGTGTTGACAAATCTGTTGACAACTTGCATTGTCACCAAATATCAGTTCAAACACTTGTATAAAGCAAGCATTCAGTAAATAAAATTGAAGGTCTTACAGCTCAGGTGTTCCTCCTTGTATGGCTAAAGCTCCAATTCAGCAGTGGCATTCCCAAAGATTTGTCATTCCCTAATCTTACATCAACACAGAAGCAAAGGATATAAGAAAAAACAATCTCACAAATAACCAATCTTTCTAATGAATCAAGATATGATTGAAGGAAAATGCCGCAAGTATTGAGATACCACATGATACCAACGCTGGAACTAAACAATGAAGCTGAACCGAGTCCACAATTGGTCCTATGAATTAAAAAAAAACCAACCAATAACAAGTCAACTGTCAATAAGAATTAAGTATGAATTTTTATATCTGAATTTTGGTACCCACCAAAATCCCCTATGGATATTTTATCAACTCCAAAGCAGAATCATTTTGCTACTGTATTGAAATCTCCAGTTACTGTTCAATTTTCCTCCAAATTAATTAATATATAAGGAGAATTTCCTTCTTGGACAATACATGCAATATCTACAAAAGAACACAGACACGACAGGGGAATGAAGATGAGAAAAATAATAGTAAGCAACAATCACAACTGTTGAACAAATTTCCAATTTTATGTTTCATAAATTATGCTTTTAACATTTACAATGTGGAACCAGAAGGTTTCGGTATGGTAAAGCACCTTGTAGAAGACAAGTAATTTATAAAGCAGAGCAAGTTTAGATTCATCCTGGTTGGTTTTAATTAATTAAAGCACTTCATTTTGTGTCACTAATTTATAAGTTGAAAATTTACTATTAACAATTGTGGAAAACAGAAGTATGACAATGTGAAAAAGAAATGAAAAAACAGAAAATTTTATGATAATGTGAAAAAATGAGATGAAAATGAAACCCCTACCTATGCATTTGGGTGACATAATTGAGAAGTTGAAAGTCCTCAAAAGCAGAGCCAAAGATGGCAAGAAACTATTTCAATCTTTTTAAGTCCTCCATCCCCTTCACCATCATGGCTAAAGCTTCTTTAGTTCCCAGCATGTCTCTTTGCAGTAGCATTTGTATCATCTGTACCATCTGTACCATCTGTATCATCTGTATCATCTATAACATCTGTATCATCTGTATCACTCTCTGCATCCACGTAAAATACATGAACACCACATCTCTCCACCTTCATGTCTACATCATCATCTTCTAGACCCCAATTTCTGATGTAGAATTCAAATGATGCCTCCTCATAATTCTGGTCTTCTTTAACCATGTCGATGCTAGATAGAATAAACACGTGATCACCCATGCACTTCTCTGGCTCAGGAAGCTTGAACAAAGATATTACACTTCCTAGCTTTTCATAACCACCACCACCATTGCCACCACCAGCGGCTGTAAGTTGGTACTCACATCTACAATCAAGTAATCGACAGCAGTCAGTGAGATCAATCACAAGGCAGATAGCAAAAACCAAAAACCTGCTCCCACTACCCCCATTTGGGGCTATCTTCAAACTTAAGGAAGAATTCATGCTCTGGCACTTGAACTTATTTGCTGAAATTTTGTTTCCTGGGAAACAACAAATCAATCTTTGAAAGTTATCACGCCGTTTTTCCCTATCATATCTCGCTGCCCATTTCTTAGCTAGGGATCCAATTTTGAGCATCGCATTTGCCTCAATGTTATTAGTTGACTCTTGATTCAAGTTTAAACAATTAAAGAATAGCATCAAAAACACATAATCCTCATCTGATGAATCAAACTGATATAACTTTTGATCTGCAAAGGAAACTGCTTCTAATATCATGCAGTCATGTAGATTAAAGTCGAGCAGATCTGGTGCAAAGACTTTGTGCATCTTGAAACGATCCATATGCATATACTTAAGGCTTTTAAACCTCAAGCTTGGTGAAGGCACATCAATAGTCGGAAATTTAACGATTGGACAACCACTAAGATGTAGAGAAGAAAGGGATTTCAACTTTGAAATATTGCTTGATACATCTTTTACCATTGAGTTTGTCAAGGACAACCGATGAAGTCTGTCGAGATGCTCAATGAAATCAGGTACTTCTTTTATTCCGGTTTCTGATAAATCTAACTCATAAAAGTTATTTGGGATCTCCGGAAACTTCTTGAGACTACGACATCCCTTAAGGCGAAGGGATTTAAGTGATGTCAAACGGGCGAGGGAAGGAAGTTCGACCAAACTTTCGCATTTTTCACAGTCAAGTCTTTTAAGGTTGACGGCTCCTAATAAATTAGGGATCTTCTTTAAATTTTTGCAACTGAAAAGGTCTATTTCCCGTAAATGAACAAGATCCTGCACATGATGAGAACATATAGTAGTTAGAGCATCATTTACTTAGACTATCAAAATATAAATTTATATTTGATGTATTAATTCACCCACCATCAATACATCAAATTGTTTCTTTTAGAAAATAGAATAAAATCTTTTATATTTATTTTTAAAAAATTTAATAAAAATATGTTATTTAAATGTTATATCAATTATAAATTCTTTTTCTTAAAAAAATTCTTGGATGAAGAAAGTATAAAAGTATATATACCTGATGAACTTCGTTCCAGAGTTGTTCCATGTTTCCATATGGTAATTTCAATGCAAGAAGGTTCTTTGGATTAAAACTTGATGATAAAGATTTGAAAGGGTAATAATCCCATCGAAGATACCTTAGCTCATCCGGAAGAGATATAATATCATCTTGGCATGTATGTAGCTTCTTATAAGCCTCACCCTCTTTTATCAACCAACTCCAAGGGTAATAGAAGAAAATACATCTAAGATTAATCATGCTTTCAAAAACAGAAGGTTGGAATAATAGGTTACCCATAGGTGACATGTCTAGCTTTATTCCTTGAATTCGATCAGTTCCCTGATAACAAAAACCAATTTATCAAATATTAGCATGGAGAAATTTATGGATATTCCATTAAATAACTCATAAAAAAATAATTATATTAGGATAGGCATAGACTAATTGAGCACTTTTAGGAACTTTTACATACAAAAAGTGCTTTCTTTTCTTTTATTTTTATTGTTTCAAATCAATGCATTAAGTATTTAACAAAGTCACAAAGTTTATGAGCAGATTCTACATTATACCTAAGATATAGTCATTATGTGTCCAGTATGATGATAATTCTAAATACTAATTTAAAGGGATAATACTTGATATGATATCAAATGTATAGGTTGATACAGTGGCATTCAACCAAATGACAATATCTCATTAAAGTATATTAAAAATATAAAAGAATATAAATATAATTAGTGCTTACTTTATTATATTTGAGCACTTCTTCCACGTGTTTAAGATTCCATAGTCTACTGCGCTTACCAAGGGTTTTAGATTCTTGACAAACAATGTCCTTTCCCATCTCTTCAAGCGTATCATGCATAGAAATTGTATCTAGTAATTTCAAGCGGCGCCCTGTAAAATAAGCAAGATAACTAGCACCCAAAATACAAGGAGATGAGACATCGATCAGGCATTTGTCAACCAATTTGTTTATTCCACACACTGCACCCTTATAACAACCACTTAGAATAAGTTTTGTTCTTTTCATGGGTTCCCCTTTAAAGAAGCATGCAATGTCAAGAAATATATTCTGCTCTACTAAATCTAGCCCATCATAACTAATTTTCAAAGCCTCTGAAATTTTTTTTTCTGGGGGACAGTCCTTTAGCCTCTCCACCTTACTTTCCCAATAATTTTTACTTCTTTTATTTAAATCAGAACCCAAAACTTTAAGAGCAAGTGGATTGCCTTGAGTGTACATTACAAACCTACGGGATAGATCTTGAAAACCAACTGCGGGATTCAACTGCTTAAACGCAAAGGTAGAAAAAAGTTGAAGAGAATCGTTCTCATTTAACCCTTTCACCTCATGTATTGTGTCAGCTCCTCCACTCTCAAGCACTTGTCTATCTCTTGATGTTATAATGGTTTTACTTCCATAACCAAAATGTTTAACACCCATATAATCTATTTGGTCTGAGTCATCAACATCATCAAGGACAACAAGTACTTTCTTCTTGTTGAGTCTCTCTTGAGTTAAAGTGGATCCAATGGAGGGGGTGCCTATATCAACATTTGACTTCAATAATTTCGAAAGAAATTCATTTCGTAAACATTCCTTCCCTTGTTTTTTTATTTCCTCTCTAACATTTTGAAGAAACCAATGACTTTCAAACTCTGAAGAGAAGTTTTTATATACAGCCTCAGCAAGGGTTGTTTTGCCTTGACCACCCATTCCCCAAAGTCCTATTACACGACAGTCCTTTTGCTCAATCAGCTTCAAAATCGCATTTTTCTGATATTCTATTCCAACCAATTCTTCAGAAGCACTTTCAAACCCAATATTCGTCAACTTTTTTATAACATATTCAACAACATCTTTAATGTACTCGGTTTCAGGTCTAGAAAACAAAAAAAAATGTAAATAAGTAAATATGAAATCTAAAACAAAGATAAGTTGAAAATAACAAGATGAGAAAATTATAGTTACCTGTCAAATTTGCCTCCTTCTATATGCCACCCTTTTAATTTACCGACCTCTGCAAAAGCAGTTTTCCATTGTTGTACCCTATCAGCTGGTTGCTCTGATTCATGCTCTTCGAAGGATGTCTTAAAATGCCCACCACTATTTCGCACATCGGAAGGATCAACATGGTAAAAGACGGGAAGAACAATATGTTTGTCAGTGGGATTGTGCTTGCGATCCATGATGTCAGAAAGTTCACCTAAGCATGATTTTGAAGAAGCATAGGCTTTAGATAAAACGAGGATTGAGAGATTTGAGGCCGAAATTGCTCGAGAATATGTTGGTGGAAGTTTCTCTCCTTTTTTCAGTGTTTCGTTATCGGGGAAGACATTAATTCCTACTTTTTCCAAAGCATTGACTAGGTGATTGGAGAAGTTGAGGCGTGTGTCTTCACCTAAGCTTAAGAAAACTTGATGCTTCATCAACTTTTGCATAACATACGCAACAATATCCTTGATGTACTGGGTTTCAGGTCTAGCAAATAATAGAAGAAGTATAAATATGAAATCCAAAACGAAGATAAGTCAAATATAAGGAGATGAGACAAATATAGTTACCTATCCGAGATGCTTCCATCTATATGCCACCCTTCTAATTTACCGACTTCAGCAAAAGCAGTTTTCCATTGTTTCACTTCATCAACTGACCTCCTTGTTTCATGCTCGTCAAAGGATTTCTTAAAACTCCCATCAATATTCTCCACATCAGAGGGGTTAACATGGTAAAAGATGGGAAGAACAATTTGTTGTTCGACGCTATAGCGGTCCATGATGTCAGAGAGTTCAACCAAGCATGATTTCGAAGAGGCATAGTCTGCAGACAAAACGATGATTGAGATACTTGAGACTGCAATTGCTCGAGAAAGTGCTTGTGAAAGCTGCTCCCCTTTTTCCAATTTTTCTTCATCGAAGAAAACATCAAGTCCCTCGTCTTTCAAAGCTTGAAGTAAGTGAGTGGTGAAATTAAGGCGCGTGTCTTCACCTCTGAAGCTCAAGAAAACATGATACTTCATTAGAGTAGAAGAAGAAGAAGAAGAAGAAGAAGAAGCCATGGAAGAGTATTGAAGCAAAAGAGAGAAAATTTGCTTGGGTTGAAAATGTATAAAATATGCATAATCTTTGGTATCCTTTTATTAAATGGGAAAGAGAGTGAAGGCGTTTTTCTTAGACTTGAGCTTAGCCAATTATCTTAGTCAACACCACCAGAGATAATCAATCTTTTACCGCCAAAAGTGGGAGTGTTTTCATGGTGGGCCCATTAAACCCAAAATGATTCTTATTTCAACGATTAATAAAATATAAATTTAAAAATCGCGATTAATTGAGCTTAATTGAGAGGATAAGTTTACAGTTTTATAATAAAGTCCCTCGTGATGTTTTAAATATTTTAAATCAAGATAAAGTTAAGGGTGCTTTTGATCAATTTAGTTTGATGTGATTTTTATTTGTTTGTTTGTTTTTTACTAAAAAATCTGTTATTATTTGAGATTCAATCGAATCGAATTTTATTTTTTATTTATTAAATAATTAATTTTAACTTTTATGATATAAAAATATATATTTTATATTTAAAATAGTGAAAGTATTTTAAAAGTTTTTGAAAATTTATTGTATTTTAGAAATATTTATGAAAATTAATTTGAAATTTATCAAATAATATTTAAAAGCCATAAAACAAAATTCATTTTATTTGTATGAAATTTATCAAATTAATTTGAAATTTATCAAATTTTATTTAAAAGCTATGAAAGTGTATGGATTGTGAGATTGAGGAAGAAGAGAGGAAAGTACACAAAGGGAGCTTTGGCATCCTAGTATTAAATGGCAATGAGAATATGAGATTTAACAAAGGCAATGACTGGAGGAGATTAGCTAATTATCTGAGACAAGAAAATTGTCACTCTCACACTTTCCAGGAAATGACAGTCTTCTTTATTTGTATATTTTACCCACAAAAGTCAAGGTCTTCCAATGGGACAATGTTCAGCAAATGGTTAAATTCTTGAACTAGTTTACTTTTGTTGTACCCAAATACACCCCAATATTTTTATCTGTGTTTAAATTAGCCCTTATTTCAAATGACATGTTGATTTTAAACTAAGTTGGTGATGAAGGGAGTGTTGAATTTCAACATCAACTTATAATCACCATTTAATATATTTTATTTTGTGTTTTATTGTTGTGCAAAGTTTAACTATTATTGTTAGTTTTTAAAAACCAAGTTTAACTGAAATCTTTTGTTAGTTAAAAGGATAAGTATTGCTTAAGAACAAAGCACAAAGGGATTATGAATCTATATAAAAGCCCATATTTCACATTATTTAGAAAAACAAAGGCAAAAGGATTTTGAGTTTATATAAACAACCATATTTTAAGCCTTAAGTCTATATATTAGCCTTCTGGTGATGGGGACTTTGATGAAGAAGAAGGCATGAAAGAGTATTAAAAGGGAGTTTTGACCAGCAAGAAAACTTGTTCCAAATGACGATGATGATAATGATGGGTGTTAATTTCCAAGTCAAGGTCTTCCAATGGGTTTTGACCAACAAGAAAACTTGTTCCAAATGACGATGATGATGATGGGTGTGTTAATTTCCAAGTCAAGGTCTTCCAATGGGAGACTACAACTTTTCTAGATACAAGTTAAAAATTAAAAGTTATTTGGATAACAAATAAAGTTTGAAGGCTTATGTGGGGTATGATTAGAGGTGATCATGGGCAGGGCCGAGTTCGGACCGGACATAGAAAAAATTTGGCCCGTGTCCAAGGTTCAGGCCAGGCCCTACCCGAAATATGGGTCTGAAATTTTATCCAGGCCCGATCCGAGAAAAAATTCCTAAGTCCGAGCCTGGCCCAGCCCGACCCATTTTTTAATAAACATCAAAATTATATTTTAAAAAATAAAAAAAAAAGAATTTTAAAATTAAAAAAATTAAAAAAATATTTATTTATTATATATTCGGGCCGGGCTAGGTTCGGGCCAAAAAAGTTTTGCCCGAGGCCCGGGTCGTTTTCTAAACGGCCCCGTTTTTTGCCCAAACCCATATTTCGGGCCTATATTTTTACCCGAATCCTCTCATATTTCAGGCAGGCCGTCGAGCCGGGCCACCCAACCCATGATCACCTCTAAGTATGATAAAAGTACACGAGATTATTTAGATAATGTGATAAAGGTTAAGGGCCTATTTAATGTGTTTGTATGAGTAAATCATCTATACGAAAATATATATTAGTTGATTTCGTAACCAAACGTACAACTTCAAAAACAATTGTCACCATTCATGAATTTCTTTTTGGGTTGTGATGAAATTTCTTACGAATTTCTTAACAAAAACAATGACTTGAACACATTTTTTCATTTGGGTCAATTGAACTGAAATTTTGTATAACTTTCTTAAGAATAATTGCCACTTTGGAATTGAACTTAAATTTCCTACCACTTTCTTGAAGAATAATTTTCACTTTTTCCCCCCTAAATAAAAAATCTTTGGAAGGAAGGGTGTTATGTTTCTATTTTCCTAGGTGAAATAATGATAGATTTTCTTTGTTAGTCCTTTCTAACATAGGGAAGACAAGTTTGGGTAAAATGACTTCTTTAGTTTTTCTTAATTTCAAAATTGACTAAATTGATCCATTTAAAAGAAGAAAAATTTAATCTTTGTTAATTTTGAAAGTGAGCAACAAATAAATTTTGAAAATTGAATAAGGACATTTAACTACTTCGTTAATGTCTTCTATCAAATTCACATAATTTTGATTGGTATAATATTAAATTTAGCCCTCAATGTTTGCATTTTTGTCAATTTAATCTTGATTCTAAAAAATCAACAAATTTAGCATTAACATTTACACATTTACACAAATGTAGCGGTCTGAATTTGTTAAATCAAGACAAATTAAACATGAATTCACCTAAACTGCTTAGCAACTGATTTAGAGCTTGATATAATCAAGATCAATAGGAGATACCATTGTTATAGAATAGTAAGTCTTAAAAGCAAATAAATATTTGGATTTGCCTACCCTTGAGAGCTTATATATACTTTGATCCCTTGTGTGATATTTAGTAAGTCTTTACAGTGTCTAATTATTTAGATATTTGATGGGTTTCTATTGTTCTGCAAGAAAATGGAAAGTTGAGCTTACCCAATTATCTATCACTCAATGCGCTTATGGACCCTACAAACCCATCAGATTCTATCTTTTGAAAAGCCTTTTAACTCTGCTGCCTATCATCATAAGCTTCAACTGCTAACTTGAGTCGGAGCTTACAAGCAACACGTAAATCAAAAAACAACAATGCAACATAATGTGTAATGTCAATAAATACAATGCCATGAACATTAAAATCCGATCCACCCCGTCCTTGGCTGATATGCCTTGGTAAGACATTTACGAAAATCAAGATCTTCACTTGAAGGATCAATTGATTAGCTTGGATACGTCCCCAAAAGTATCCGAGGTTGAATTGATACACAATGAAACTGTCATGCTCTAGTTCGAAGCTTCAAGCACAGTATAATAGCTCGAATCACAGCCACGTTGTTGAAGTCAGCTCCCATGTAGCAGCAAAGGTGGCCATGCAAGGAACGTGCTTCAACAGCAAAATTGGTGCAGCAAGCTGAAGCTATCCATTTAGTTTCCTTAATTGAATGTTTTGTATTTAGTTAGGATCAAACTTAGTTGGTAGCTGCATTTTGATGTAATTAGGTGCTGAATGACAAGTTTAGGTAGAAGTTTTTTGTTTTTCAATCAAGTTTACCAAGTTACTAGGCATTTTAGTGGTGTTAGGTATGTTATTAGGTGATTACTTGTTTGTTTTACTTATTGACTGATATATGTAATGGCTTAATGCCTTGTTGATGTGTTAATGAAAGATATCAGCTCATTTTTCATTCAATCTTCTTCTCTCTTTTCTGTTTTTTCACTTGCTAGTTTCATCTTTCTGTTTTCTGCTTCCGAGCTGCTTCTTCACCAAGGCTCGAGGCTTACTACTCAAGCAAGACTAAAAACAGCTTGTTGCTGCCTCTTGCACCAACAATTGGTATCGAGAGCTCTTGTCTTAGTGGACCTGTTGCTTCAAAACAAGGAACTTGATGGCTTCTTCAGGATTTTCACCAGCAGCCCCACCAGTCTTCAATGGAGAAGGCTTTCACATATGGCTGGTCAAGATGAAGACTTACCTACAGGCCTTCGATCTGTGGGAAGTTGTCAACACAGATACTGAGCCAGCACCACTGAGGGTTAATCCCACAGTAGCTCAGATGAGGCAACATGCTGATGAGAGGACCAAAAGGCACAAAGCCATGTCCTGCATCCAGAACTGTGTGTCAGATGTCATCTTCACCAGAATCATGGCCTGTGAGACTCCAAAACAGGCCTGGGATAAGCTTAAGAAGGAGTTTCAAGGCACTGAGAGAACAAGGCAACAGCAGCTGTTAAACTTGAGAAGGGATTTCGAGAATTTGAAGATGAAGGAAGAAGAAACAGTGAAGCAGTACTCAGATAGAATTATGGCAGTGGTTAACAGCATAAGGCTCCTAGGTGAGCACTTTGATGAGGCAAGAATTGTGGAGAAAGTCCTCTCCACTTTGCCTGAGAGATATGAGGCCAAGATATCCTCTCTAGAGGACTCAAGAGACCTTGCTAGCATCTCTTTGACTGAGTTAATCAACACCTTCTATGCTCAGGAACAAAGGAGAGCTAGCAGAACTGAAGATCACCAAGAAGGTGCATTTCAAGCCAAGGCCAGAGAAGCCTCGAGCACCAATGCTCAAAGAGGCAAAAAGCCTTGGAAGAACAGGCCTAAGCCTGATGCTGCAAGGAGCAATGACCAGCCCTGCAGATATTGCAAGAAGCCTGGCCATCTAGAGGACAGATGCTGGTTTAGGCCAGATGCAGTATGCCAACACTGCAAGAAGAAGGGCCATGTTGAAAGGGTCTGTAAAAACAGAAGTAAGCCAAGGCAGAATCAATTTCAGCAGTCAAAGGTTGAAGCTCGAGTGGCTGAGGACAGTAGTGACCAAGAAGAATAGGTCTTTGCTATTTCCTGTGTAGCTGCTGAGAAGAAATGCTCAAAAGGCTGGTTGCTGGACAGTGGTTGCACTAACCACATGTCACCAGATGCCTCCTTGTTTAAAACCTTGGACAGAAGTTATAAAACCAAGGTCAAGGTTGGAAATGGTCAGTTTATAAGGGCTGAAGGAAGAGGAGAAGTGCTGATATGTACTCCCACAGGCAACAAGATCATTCCAAATGTGCTGTTGGTACCACAGATTGACAGAAACCTTCTCAGCATAGCTCAACTGCTCGAGAAAGGTTATTCTGTTGTGTTCAAGGATAAACAATGCCACATTACTGATCCAAGTGGATCAAGCCTTATGACAGTCACAATGACTGATAAATGCTTTGAGGTTCACTGGGCAAATGACTCAAACTCAGCATACACAGCCTCTGTTGAAGACTCCAAGCTTTGGCATCAAAGGCTTGGACATGCCAACTTCAGATCAATGGCTCGATTGGCCAAAGAGGGCATGGCAGAGAACTTCACCAGCTCAGTGGAGCATGATGATGTGTGTGAAGTTTGCCAAATGGGGAAACAGGCAAGACTGCCATTTCCTACAAATTCAGCTTGGAGAGCTACTGAAAGACTGCAGCTGGTGCACTCTGATGTATGTGGCCCGATGAGGACTGAATCACTCAGCAAAAACAGGTATTTCATCCTCTTCATTGATGATCTTACAAGGTTTTGCTAGATTTTTTTTTAAAACACAAGTCTGAGGTAGCTCAAGTGTTTGTGAAGTTTAAAAATGCTGTAGAAACAGAAACAGGTTGCAAGCTGAAATCGATAAGGACAGACAATGGCACTGAGTACACTTCAGCTCAGTTTCAAGCCATTTGCAATGATGCTGGTATCAAACATCAGCTTACAAATGTCTACACACCTCAGCAGAATGGGGTAGCTGAAAGAAAGAACAGAAGTCTAATGGATATGGCCAGATGTCTCCTGTTTGAAAAGAAACTGCCCAAGACCATGTGGGCTGAGGCAGTAAACACTGCTGTTTACCTTCAGAACAGGCTTCCTACCAAAGCTCTTGCATCCGAGACACCTTTCGAGGCTTGGTTCAGTTTCAAGCCTTCCTTGGCATATCTGAAGGTGTTTGGTTGCTTGTGTTATGCTCAAATACCAGCAGCAAAGAGAGACAAGCTCTCTAAAAGGGCTCAACCAGGTGTTCTAGTAGGCTACAGCTCAGTCAAAAAGGGCTACAGGGTTCTGGATCCCTTGACAAACAAAGTCCAGGTGAGCAGAGATGTCATCTTTGATGAAAAAGCCTGCTGGAATTGGGAGAAAAATGAGCCAGAAGCAATTTCAGAAGACCTAGTGCCTAATCAAGCTGAACTTGAGCAACTAGGACCTGAAATGGATGTTGATGATGTGCCTGTGAGAGGCACAAGGCCCCTAGAAGATATTTATGAAAGGGCACAGGTTACAATAGCAGAACCTAGCAGTTTTGAAGAGGCTGAGGCAGATGAAGGTTGGAAACAAGCTATGGTTGATGAAATCAACATGATTGTAAAGAATCAGACATGGGAGTTGGTTGAAAAGCCTGCCAACAGAAAGACTATCGGTGTAAAATGGGTCTATCGAGTGAAGCACAATGCAGATGGAAGTTTAAACAAGCTAAAGGCCAGGCTAGTTGTAAAGGGCTTCAGTCAAAGGTATGGTCTGGACTACATGGAAACATTTGCTCCAGTAGCCAGACTCGATACAATCAGATTGCTGATTGCAGTTGCTGCTCAGAACCAGTGGACAATCCACCAAATGGATGTCAAGTCTGCATTCCTCAATGGATTTCTAGAAGAGGAGATATACATCGAGCAACCCCCAGGTTTTATAGTGCCTGGTAAGGAACATTTGGTGTATAGGCTAAGAAAGGCCTTGTATGGCCTAAAACAGGCCCCTCGAGCCTGGTATGCTCGAATTGACTCATATTTGGTCAGTTTGGGATTTGAAAGGAGTGCTAGTGAGCCAACACTCTATGTTAAGAGGAATGGAGCTGAAACACAGCTTATTGTGTCACTATATGTTGATGATCTTCTAGTGACTGGAGGAGACAAGTTTATGATGGCTGATTTCAAAGCAAGAATGAAGGAAATGTTTGAGATGTCAGACCTGGGATTGATGACATATTTCCTAGGAATGGAAGTCAATCAAATAGAAGGAGGAATCTTCTTGAAACAAAAGACATTTGCCCTGAAAGTGCTGGCTAAATTCTCAATGGAGAATTGTAAACCAGTGAGCACACCAATGGTTATTGGCATAAAGCTATCGAGCCAGGAGGAACATGAATCTATCTGTGAAACAGATTACAGAAGCCTTGTTGGGTGTTTATTGTATTTGACAGCAACAAGACCTGACATTCTGTTTGCTGTGAGCATGCTATCAAGGTTCATGCACTGCTGTAACCAGCAACATTACAAGGCTGGGAAAAGGGTGCTAAGATACATCAAAGGTATCTTAAACCATGGAATACAGTTTAGAAAGGCTAAAGAGTTGAAACTGATTGGCTACACTGATAGCGATTGGGCTGGTTCAAAGGATGACATGAAGAGCACTTCTGGCTATGCTTTTACACTTGGCTCAGCTATGATTTGTTGGAGCTCAAGAAAACAAACAATGGTGGCTCAATCGACAGCAGAAGCAGAGTATGTGGCAGCTGCCAATGCTGTTAATCAAGCTATGTGGCTGAGAAAAATTTTGAGCAACTTGAATCTACAGCAGAATGAAGCAACTGTGATACATTGTGACAACAAGTCAGCAGTTGCTATTGCTAAAAATCCTGTCTTCCATGGCAGGACAAAACATTTCAACATCAAACTCCATGTGATAAGAGAAATGGAACAAGCTCGAGAGATCGAGCTAATCCATTGCAGTTCTGAAAATCAGATTGCTGATATC
Organism: Gossypium hirsutum; assembly: GCF_007990345.1. Lineage (NCBI taxonomy): Eukaryota > Viridiplantae > Streptophyta > Magnoliopsida > Malvales > Malvaceae > Gossypium > Gossypium hirsutum. The sequence goes on from NC_053446.1 coordinate 65,335,148, forward strand.
TTCACAAAGCCTCTTGGTGTATCAAGATTTCTAAGCCTGAAGAGGGAGCTAGGAGTCTGCTGCATAGAAGCTGAGGAGGAGTGTTGAAGTCAGCTCCCATGTAGCAGCAAAGGTGGCCATGCAAGGAACGTGCTTCAACAGCAAAATTGGTGCAGCAAGCTGAAGCTATCCATTTAGTTTCCTTAATTGAATGTTTTGTATTTAGTTAGGATCAAACTTAGTTGGTAGCTGCATTTTGATGTAATTAGGTGCTGAATGACAAGTTTAGGTAGAAGTTTTTTGTTTTTCAATCAAGTTTACCAAGTTACTAGGCATTTTAGTGGTGTTAGGTATGTTATTAGGTGATTACTTGTTTGTTTTACTTATTGACTGATATATGTAATGGCTTAATGCCTTGTTGATGTGTTAATGAAAGATATCAGCTCATTTTTCATTCAATCTTCTTCTCTCTTTTCTGTTTTTTCACTTGCTAGTTTCATCTTTCTGTTTTCTACTTCCGAGCTTGCTTCTTCACCAAGGCTCGAGGCTTACTACTCAAGCAAGACTAGAAACAGCTTGTTGCTGCCTCTTGCACCAACACACGTTTTACGACTGCTGGAATTCCGGCACCCCCTTAACATCATTCTCCCAAAGTAGTGACTGTAAATTCACAACGAAGAATCACCGTATGCAGCAAATGGTTATGGAAAATCGCATCGTTTGTTTCAAGACACAAACACCACTCTGCAACCGCATAACATGTTCAGCTAAGATCAACACCTACAGATTTGTGTAAATAATGCAATATAAAATAATCAGAGTAGTATAATTTGTGTTTTTTCTTGTAGTAAAAATCATAGTTTAGGATTAGAGGAAGTGACTGTAAAGACAAAGTTTCGAAGCTCATAAAAATGAATGTATGAACCAAATGGATTAAATCCAAATTATATGAAGAACATAAGGTGATAGAATAGTTAATGCTTAGTGACTAAAGTCCCTGATTGCCAATTACAGAATAGCATCAAAAACACATAATCATCATCTAATGAATCAAACTGATATAAATTTTGATCTGCAAAGGAAACTTTTTCTAATGATGTGCAGTCAAGTACACTCAAGTCGAGCAGATATGGTGGAAGCTCTGAGAGTAATTTGAGGCTCTTGCAACGATCCATATGCATATACTTAAGGCTTTTAAACCTCAAGCTTGGTGAGGGCACGTCAACAGTTGGAAATTTAATGATTGGACAACCACTAAGATGTAGAGAAGAAAGGGATTTCAACTTCGAAATATTGCTTGATACATCTTTTACCATTGAGTTTGTCAAGGTCTACCGTTGAAGTCTGTCGAGATGCTCAATGAAATCAGGTACTTCTTTTATTCCGGTTTCTGATAAATCTAACTGATACGGGGTTGCGCGCGGACCAAGATCGAGTTGCCAAGTCACGAGAAACTCCTACGAAAACCCTAAACAATTAGATCTGAAACGAAACAGAAAATTAAAAGATTAGATTTTTTTGAATTTTCAGATCTGAAATAAAATCCCCAAATCAGCAAAGAATCAAATTGAGAATAGAAATAAGTGTTAGGGTTCTTGAAACCCTCAAGGAGATTGTGATTCTGCCCAATTGAACACCAAGATAGTTTTCCCTAAATTTCGACAATCTAATTTCACCCAAAAAGAGTATGGAAAAACCCTAGAAATTGGGGATTTTTGGGCTGATTCCTTAAGATAGAAAAAGGCTGAAAACACAATAAGAACAGAAAATAGATTAGATAATGATTAAGCACAAGTAGAAATAAAGAAAGAATTGACAGTAAAAAATTAAAAGATAAGTCCTAAGAAGCCTTGAAATCTCGAAAGATCTCACAACTCCCTTCAAACGGCTCTAATCTCCCCTCCAAAGAATATCAATGGCAAGAAGAAGGTTGAAGATGGCTCCCACAATCAAAAAGATTGTTAAAACAACTTCTAAAGAAAACTCAAGAGAAAATCCTTGAAGAACTCAAAGAGAATTTTCACTCAAATCAAATCTGAAATTTTCAATATAATTGTAATGTAATGTAGGGTGGCTGGCCAAGCCATATAAATAGGCCTTTCAAATGTTTTCCTAATTTAATTAGAACACTAAAACTAAAACTAAAAAAAACTCCTAATTATTTTAATATGGAAATTCGGCCAAGGGTCTTTTATTTGGGACTCTTGGACTGAATATAAAAATTTAAACTAAATAAAATAAATAAATAAATAAATAAAAATAAAACTTTACAACTTGGGCCACTTTGACAATTTGGCCTGATTTTCAACTAAGTATGGGTGGATTTCTTGATTGGGCTTGGAATCTTCTTATTGGGCCTCGCCTTCAAGAATTTGGGCTTTTGTGACTCGTATCATTCCCCCCTTCCTCAAAAAGATTCGTCCTCGAATCTGAAAAATCAAATGAACTCGACTTTCCTCTATCGAACGGGAGTAATGGCAATTGAGTCCACTGAAAAGAATAGCCATGAAATAGTAAATAGCAACACAAACAAGCTTGTAGTCCAATTATAAGCATAATAGAACAGGTATAACGCAAGTGAATGGACAGATTCAGATTACCATGCAAACAATCTAATTTACTCACCACTGCCTCGTCAAATATTTGAAACAAAGATGGACATGTTTTAAGGCATTCAGTCGTCTCACATTGTTCCCACAAACCATGAATAAATTGCGAGTAATAAATCAAATGGTAAACATAATCGTCACAAGTAGGTATTTGAAAAGATTCACATGGTTCACAGAGTTGCATAATCATACCATGCATAAATCGACGGTCTATAGATTCACTCACACATGCATTATCAAAAACAAGAATCTTTTTATCAACCATCAAAACAGATAGATCATCAATAAATAAAATAGGACAGTCAAGCATGTTTCGATCTAAGTGTTCATCAACACGATCTTTATCACTATTCGAGGAGTACAAAAGTGTTTCAAAGGTTTCAAGCATCTTACCTTGATAAACAAAAGAATAATGGTCGATTTTACCTTTTTCATTTAAAACAAACCTTCGCTCATCGGGGGCATAGTGTAGTTGAATCTCCGTTGTTGAGTTAACCTTTGTCAAATGGAACTCAAACTTCATGTACAACCACATAAACTGTTTAAGGCACGAATATAAATTGAAAACAAATTTGGAAAATTTCGTTACCTTATTCTCCAAAATAGATTTGGACAAATTCGAGGATTTTACACAAGGTAAATCAAGAGAATAACAAATCACGCTTCTTTTCGTAATGACTTTATCAACCACAATCGAAGAGTAACAATTAATCGGATCAAAATGAGGGGATCTTTTAAGAACTAAGTCACCAAAAGTTTTATCAATAATTTTCAAATCTGCAATGGACTCGGTTTCTAAAATTTCCTTACCTCGCTTACCTTCGGGATCATGTAGTGTGATTTCATCTTTGCCTAAGTTGATCGTATGAAAGCGTCTTTCATTTGAGAGGTATTGAAGTTGAAAGTTATCTTTCGATCTTTCAGGAACCTGAAAAGTAGCAACACAAGAAAAATTCATATCTTGGTTAGTGGAAACATTCCTCACTAGCCTTTCCTCGTCTTTTTCTTTTGTTTCTTTTTCTAACTCATTTTCTCTTCTTTCTTCAACTTCTTTTTCAAATTTCTTTTCTGTTTCACATTCCTTTTCACTCTCAATCTCTTTTTGCTCTTTTTCATTCTCTTTTTCTTTTTCCTCACTTGTTTTAACAGAATTTCTCAGTTTGATTTGGTCCTCATGGACTTGTTCCGGAGTGAGCGGCACTAAGGTAAGTTTCTTTCCTTGATGCTTGAAAGAATACCTATTGGTACGACCATCGTGAGTGACTTTTCGATCCAGTTGCCATGGTTCTCCTAGCAACAAATGGCAGGCTTGAATAGGCATTACGTCGCACACAACTTCGTCTTGATACTTACCGATAGAAAAGGCAATGCGCACTTGTTGAGTGACCCTAAATTGGCCTTCGTTGCTAAGCCCTTGTAGTTGATAAGGTTGTGGATGCTTGGTAGTGGTTAAGCAAAGCTTTTCCACCATCGTCGTGCTGGCTACGTTCGTGCAACTTTCACCATCAATAATAACTCTACAAAGCTTACCTTGTACATGGCAGCGAGTATGAAAGAGATGTTCTCGTTGCTGCTCGCTCTTTGGTTTTGCCAAAGAGGATTGTCCACGATCATGAAAATCATCATCCATTCTAAGGACACGTCGAGGGCCGCGCCTCTGGGGTTGGTTATCCCTATCTTCTTTGATTGGATGAGGTTCTTGATTCAATCGCACCTCATTGATGGTAGCAGTCAAAGCTCGAAGAGCAGCAGCCTGTTCATCCAACTGTTGTTGGAATTTTTTAAATATGTCACCATTATTATCACCTGTAGACATTTTTTTTTTAAAAAAAATCTGCAAAACACTCAACACTCAAAAATAAAAGTTATCAAACCTCACCGTTAATCACTCAAAAAGAAAAAATCAAATTCTCAATGAGGTCGAATTCAATCTTGTGAGTTCTTTATCAGAGTTTATATCAACCAATTAGAGAGTGTGAACCAAACTACCAAAGAATCCTAATTTGCACTAGGATGCCAAAAACTGACGAGACACCAATTGATTCGTGTTGCACCGAGGAAGAAGTTGTGCACACGTTTAAATCCTACTAACACAAGAAACAAGAAGGTGTTAGATAACGTAAAGGAAGAATAAAGGTAAACAAATGAAAACCTACAGCTAAGAATCAATAAAATTGCTGAAAACAGAAAACCCGAAAAACTGCGGAGTAACTTGACAACTTCGTTTGAGGTGTTCCCGATCTCAAAAAATCACAAAATTAAATCTGGAATGTCTTCAAATATTGAATTTTTGATCTGGAAAATTTGGGCACCAAATTCAACCCGCTGAATATTTTTTTTAATTTTTTTATTGGATTTTGTCTTTTTTCAATTTTTTGACTTTTTCGACTTATTTTTTTACGGGAAATATTTTTTTATATTCAATAACAGTGCCAAAAATATGTATGTAAAATTTCAGATCAATCAGAAAACGTTTACCCACTCAAATGAATTTTTTATCGAAAATTTTTCTGGGTAAAACTGCTGTTTGTAATTTAAAAAATAGAGATCAGTTTAGAAATCAACCAAGAACACCCAAAACGCCCAAAATCTGATACCAAATGATACGGGGTTGCGCGCGGACCAAGATCGAGTTGCCAAGTCACGAGAAACTCCTACGAAAACCCTAAACAATTAGATCTGAAACGAAACAGAAAATTAAAAGATTAGATTTTTTTGAATTTTCAGATCTGAAATAAAATCCCCAAATCAGCAAAGAATCAAATTGAGAATAGAAATAAGTGTTAGGGTTCTTGAAACCCTCAAGGAGATTGTGATTCTGCCCAATTGAACACCAAGATAGTTTTCCCTAAATTTCGACAATCTAATTTCACCCAAAAAGAGTATGGAAAAACCCTAGAAATTGGGGATTTTTGGGCTGATTCCTTAAGATAGAAAAAGGCTGAAAACACAATAAGAACAGAAAATAGATTAGATAATGATTAAGCACAAGTAGAAATAAAGAAAGAATTGACAGTAAAAAATTAAAAGATAAGTCCTAAGAAGCCTTGAAATCTCGAAAGATCTCACAACTCCCTTCAAACGGCTCTAATCTCCCCTCCAAAGAATATCAATGGCAAGAAGAAGGTTGAAGATGGCTCCCACAATCAAAAAGATTGTTAAAACAACTTCTAAAGAAAACTCAAGAGAAAATCCTTGAAGAACTCAAAGAGAATTTTCACTCAAATCAAATCTGAAATTTTCAATATAATTGTAATGTAATGTAGGGTGGCTGGCCAAGCCATATAAATAGGCCTTTCAAATGTTTTCCTAATTTAATTAGAACACTAAAACTAAAACTAAAAAAAACTCCTAATTATTTTAATATGGAAATTCGGCCAAGGGTCTTTTATTTGGGACTCTTGGACTGAATATAAAAATTTAAACTAAATAAAATAAATAAATAAATAAATAAAAATAAAACTTTACAACTTGGGCCACTTTGACAATTTGGCCTGATTTTCAACTAAGTATGGGTGGATTTCTTGATTGGGCTTGGAATCTTCTTATTGGGCCTCGCCTTCAAGAATTTGGGCTTTTGTGACTCGTATCACTAACTCATAAAAGTTATTTGGGATCTCCGGAAACTTATTGAGACTACGACATCCCTTAAGGTGAAGGGTTTTAAGTGATGTCAAATGGTCGAGGCAAGGAAGTTCGACCAAACTTTCGCATTTTTCATAGTCAAGTGTTTCAAGGTTGACGGCTCCTAATAAATTAGGGATCTTCTTTAAATTTTTGCAACTAAAAAGGTTAATTTCCCGTAAATGAACAAGATCCTGCACATGATGAGAACATAAAGTAGTTAGACCATCATTTACTTAGACTCTATCAAAATAAAAATTTATATTTGATGTAGTGGGTGTATTAATTCACCCACCATTGTTTCTTTTAAAAAATAGAATAAAATCTTTTATATTTATTTTTTAAAAAATTAATAAAAATATGTTATCATAAGATTAAATGTTATATCAATTATAAATTATTTTTCTTAAAAAAATTCTTGGATGAAAAAAGTATAAAAGTATATATACCTGATGACCTTCGTTCCAAAGTTGTTCTATGTTTCCATATGCTAATCTCAATACAACAAGGTTCTTTGGATTAAAATTTGGTGATAAAGATTTGAAGGGGTAATAATCCCATCGAAGATACCTTAGCTCATCTGGAAGAGATATTATATCAACTTGGTATGGAAGTAGCTTCTTATAATACTCATGCTCTTTTCACAACAAATTCCTTGAATTCCTTGAATAACTCGTGTTTTCAAAACCAAAAGGTTGGAATAATAGGTTATCCATATGTGACATGTCTAACTTTATTCCTTGAATTCGATGAGTTCCTTGATAACAAAAACTAATTTATCAAATATTATCCCGAAAAAATTTATAGACATTCCATTAAATAACTCATAAAAGAATAATTACATTATGATAGGCGTAGACTAATTGAGCACTTTTAGGAATTTTTACATACAAAAAGTGTTTTCTTTTCTGTTGTTTTTATTTTTTTCAAATCAATGCATTAAGTATTTAACTAAGTCATAAACCTTGAGCAGATTCTCCACTATACCTAAGACATAGTCATTATGTGTCATTATGCATCAATTCCGCCATACCAGGCCCTTGGTGCTTAAGAAAACTTGATGCATCATTTGACGAGAAGAAGATGAAGAAGACGCCATGAAAGTGTACGGATTGTGAGATTGAGGAAAAAGAGCACAAATAAACCGTGGGAGCTTTGCTTTTGCTTCTACCTTTTAAATGGTAAGAAGAAAAAGTGACTTGATTAAACGGGGATGAGATTGAAAGTGTTTCTGTTAAGCTGAAGCATAGCCAATTCGTCCTAATCCAAGGCTCGGATAAGAAAAAGTCTTATTTTTTCCTAAACCTATTTTTTGAACCTCATGTTTTTTTACCTAAATTCTCTTATATTTTAGATTAACCTTCAAATTTAAACGAATAGTTCGGCCGCTTGAATAAATCTACTCCGGATTTACATATTGGCAGTAGTACTTTTTAGTCTAAACCCACCAAAAAATATGAAAGGACTTTGATCTAAATCAAGGCTAGCTTAAATAAATAATAAAAAGAAAAAAGCCTTCAATTTTGTCTAAATTTATTTTTTTATTCAAATTCTCTTATATTTTGGAACAACCTTCAAGCTTGATATTTGCATTTATTTGTAATACGAGCTGTTACCCTTAGATGAATATCCAATTTAAAGGGACTGTTTTTCTTGCCTAGTCGGAAATAATTGTTCCATTCATTAGTGTACTATTTGGTCCTCGACGCCCCACAATTAAGTTCACATGATATTGATTTTCATGTGTTTTTTTCCTTACCTTCATTCATTGATTGCAAAAAAGCAAATCAATACTATGCTACAAAGCCGTCTGTCATCCTCTTGGCTTAATTTTCATGGAAAATCTGCAGATTACAGTCTTATGCCTGTAACTTCATAATGCACCAAAGCATGAAAATTCACCACTTGATATGCGACGCACAATTTTTATGTTTTGTGGGTGATAAATAAGATACATTAAACACCTATCATCCAGTTTGGTTTTTAAATAAGCACTTCATTTTCTATCATATGAGATTAATTTATTTAAAAATTGTGGATGCAAGCTTACAACATCTATCACTAGCTAATTTGTAATGCTAATGGACCTGAATTTGTGTAATTACTGCAATATAAAATAATCAGAGTTGTATAATTTGTGTTTTTTTCTTATAGTAGATCATAGTCTAGGATTACAGAAAATTATTTTAATTACTAAGCTTCCAATCTTGAACTTGTTGGATATCATCTCATCAAAACCAATGTACAAACCAATTCCAAAACAGAGTAGAACTCTGGAATTTTAATTGCAAAAAGGGAAAATTGATTCAAGTTTTAGCCCAAACTGATGTAACAATCAAGTCAAATAGCTGTACCATGAAACCAACTCTTAATTTTGAAGTTCCAACTAAACCAAAATCATTTGGATTTCTTTTCCAGGTGTTTATGTTGGGTTCCTCTATGGGGTAAACATCAATCTAGCTTGAGAATGAAAACCGTGATAGGGTTGGCATTGAAAATAGCATCCAGGCTCCATGTGTTCATTCAACGAGTTTTGAGATGAGAGCAACTCTGCCAAATTCTGCATGCATTTATATGGTCCATTGATAAATCAGGGGAAAAGAATGCCATGAGGATGCTAATAATCAGAATAAGTCAGTAGTAATTTACCCAACAGCATATGCTTCCTCTCAATGGGATAAACAAGGCAACTCTGTTGACAAGTTGCAGTACTGCTTCAATATCTAAGTCCAACCACAATATAAAGAAATCATTTAGTAGACGAAATTGAAGATCTTAAAAGCTTACTTGTTACAAACATCTGTTATTTATTCCCTCATCTGCTTTCCTTACATCAATCATTGCCATCTTTATTCCCTTCACATTAATCTCTAGGTAAAAGGGCACATCTATAAATGTGGATTTTGTGGGAACTTTACTTGTTGGTGAGAAAGAAGATATCAAAAAACCACCCATAATCTGCAACTTCAATTCCAGTAGAGTACTGAATCTGAGTCTGGCTTGACTTTCATGCAAGTTTTATGAAATCTACAGATCACAGTCATACCAAAAAAAATAAAAAATAGAACATAACAAATAGAAAATACCTACTCCTAGATCAATATAAAAGCATAGGTCATAAGATTAACCAATCTCAAACATATGTTGATTATATTTAGGTAATAGTTGGTAGATTTACCTAACATGAACATAAATTAGAAATCATGAACTGAAATATTATATATATATATATTTACCAACTTTCAAAGGAAACATGAAACATAAATCAATGGGCGAACAAATCATTGAAGTAAAATGCAGATAGTATTGAGATGCAATATGATTAAATCTCTACTTGCTGCCTATGGCATGAGCACCAATGGTGGAACCTAAACAATTAAGCTGAATGATGTCCACCACTGATCCTATGAATCAAAACCAGCCAATAGCAAGTCAACTGTCAAAAAGAATTCAAGTATGAATCTTAATCTCTCCTCACTACAATGCTCAAACAACATGAAAGCAGTAAGATACAAAGAAATTTCAGCCCAAACTGATATGATAATCAAAATCCAAGATAAGAAAATATCAACTCCAATAGCTCTACCATGAAACTAACCCAATCTAGCTTGAGAAGAAAACTGTCAAAGGTTGCCTCCAGCTCCATGTGTTTATCCCACAAGCTTTGAGATCTGTTGCAAATTCTGGATTTATATAATCCCATTGATAAATATGGGAGAAATGGTGAGGATGCTGAAAATCATTATATGAACCTAAAATCATGATAATAAGTCAAAGTCAAAGGTAACTTACTTCTCCACCAAGACTGAATTGCCAGAACCCAAAAAGGGGCTCTAAAGATTACTTTGACTTTGTGTTGACAAATCTGTTGACAACTTGCATTGTCACCAAATATCAGTTCAAACACTTATATAAAGCAAGCATTCAGTAAATAAAATTGAAGGTCTTACAGCTCAGGTGTTCCTCCTTGTATGGCTAAAGCTCCAATTCAGCAGTGGCATTCCCAAAGATTTGTCATTCCCTAATCTTACATCAACACAGAAGCAAAGGATATAAGAAAAAACAATCTCACAAATAACCAATCTTTCTAATGAATCAAGATATGATTGAAGGAAAATGCAGCAAGTATTGAGATACCAGATGATACCAACGCTGGAACTAAACAATGAAGCTGAACCGAGTCCACCATTGGTCCTATGAATTAAAAAAAAAAACCCAATAACAAGTCAACTGTCAATAAGAATTAAGTATGAATTTTAATATCTGAATTTTGGCAACCACCAAAATCCCCTCTGGATATTTTATCAACTCCAAAGCAGAATCATTTTGCTACTGTATTGAAATCTCCAGTTACTGTTCAATTTTCCTCTAAATTAATTAATATATATGGAGAATTTCCTTCTTGGACAATATATGCTATATCTACAAAAGAACACAGACACGACAGGGGAATGAAGATGAGAAAAATGATAGTAAGCAACAATCACAACTGTTAACAAATTTCCAATTTTATGTTTCATAAATTATGCTTTTAACATTTACAATGTGGAACTACAAGGTTTCAGTATGGTAAAGCACCTTCTAGAAGACAAGTAATTTATAAAGCAGAGCAAGTTTAGATTCATCCTGGTCGGTTTTAATTAATTAAAGCACTTCATTTGCTGTTATTAATTTATAAGTTCAAAATTTACTATTAACAATTGTGGAAAACAAAAGCATGGCAATATGAAAAATGAAATGAAAAAACTGAAAAATGTATGATAATATGAAAAATGAGATGAAATGAAACCCTTACCTATGCATTTGGATGACATAATTGAGAAGTTGAAACTCCTCAAAAGCAGAGCCAAAGATGGAAAGAAATACAAACTATTTCAATCTTTTAAGTCCTCCATCCCCTTCTTCACCATCATGGCTAAAGCTTCTTTTGTTCCCAGCAACTCTCTTTTCAGTAGCATCTGAATCACTCTTTTTATCCACGTAAAATACATGAACACCACATCTCTCGACCTTGATGTACTCTTCTCCTCCTCTTCCTAAACCCAAAGGTCTGATGTAGAATTTGAAAGACGCCTCCTCATAATTCTTGTCTTCTATAACCATGTCGATGCTAGATAGAATAAACACGTGATAATCCATGTACTTAACTCGCTTAAAGAAACTGAGGAGAGATATCTCACTTCTGAAATTTTCACAACCACCTCCACCATTGCCACCACCGGCGGTTGTAAGTTGGTACTCACAAATACAGCCACCTAAGTGAAGTGCAAGGCAGTGAGTGGGATCAGCCACAAGGCAGATAGCAAAAACCAAAAATCTGCTCCCACTATCCCCATTTGGGGCTATCTTCAAACTTAAGGAAGAATTCATGCTCTGACACTTGAACATATTTGCTGAAATTTTGTTTCCTGGGAAATAACAAATCAATCTTGGAGCTCCGTCAGGGTTGGATTGCCGATCATATCTCGCTGCCCATTTCTTAGCTAGGGATCCAATTTTGAGCATGGCATTTGCTTCAATGTTATTAATTGACTCTTGATTCAATTTGAAGCAATTACAGAATAGCATGGTAAAACAAGTATCATCAGCATCTAAATAATCAAACTGATATAAATTTTGATCTGCAAAGGAAACTTTTTCTAATGATCTGCAGTCATGTACATTCAAGTCGAGCAGATATGGTGGAAGCTCTGAGAGTAATTTGAGGCTCTTGCAACGATCCATATGCATATACTTAAGGCTTTTAAACCTCAAGCTTGGTAAGCGCACATCAAGAGTTGGAAATTTAAGGATTGGACAACCAATAAGATTCAGAAAAGAAAGGGATTTCAACTTTGAAATATTGCTTGATACATCTTTTACCGTTGAGTTTGTCAAGGTCAACCGTTGAAGTCTGTCGAGACGCTCAATGAAATCAGACACTTCTTTTATTCCGGTTTCTGATAAATCTAACTCATCAAAGTTATTTGGGATCTCCGGAAACTTCTTGAGACTACGACATCCCCTAAGGCGAAGGGTTTTAAGTGATGTCAAACGGGCGAGAGAAGGAAGTTCGACCAAACTTTCGCATTTTTCACAGTCAAGTGTTTCAAGGTTGAGGGCTCCTAATAAATTAGGGATCTTCTTTAAATTTTTGCAACTGAAAAGGTTAATTTCCCGTAAATGAACAAGATCCTGCACATGATGAGAACATAAAGTAGTTAGAGCATCATTTACTTAGACCCTATCAAAATTAAAATTTATATTTGATGTATTGGGTGTATTAATTCACCCACCATCAATACATTAAATTGTTTCTTTTAAAAAATAGAATAAAATTTTTTATATTAATTTTTTTAAAAAATTAATAAAAATATGTTATTTAAATGCTATATCAATTATAAATTATTTTTCTTAAAAAAATTCTTGGATGAAGAAAGTATAAAAGTATATATACCAGATGAACTTCATTCCAAAGTTGTTTCATGCTTCCATATGGTAATTCCAATCCAACAAGGTTCTTTGGATTAAAACTTGATGATAAAAATTTGAAGGGGAAATATTCCCATACAAGATACCTTAGCGCATCCGGGAGAGATATAATATCAACTTGATTTGTAAGTAGCCACTTGTAATCCTCATGCTCTCTCCTCGACGGAATCAAAGAAAAATAGAAAAAATACATCTAAGATTAATCAGGCTTTCAAAAACAGAAGGTTGGAATAACAGGTTACCCATACGTGATATGTCTACTTTTATTCCCTGAATTCGATCAGTCCCCTGAAAACAAAAACCAATTTATCAAATATTAGCATGGAGAAATTTATGGACATTCCATTACATAACTCATAAAAAAATAATTATATTAGGATAGGCGTAGACTAATTGAGCACTTTTAGGAACTTTTACATACAAAAAGTGTTTTCTTCTCTCCTGTTTTCATTTTTTCAAATCAATATAAAAAAATAATTATATTAGGACATTCCATTATTTTTAGTATATATACCTTGAGCAGATTCTACCTAAGACATAGTCATTATGTGTCCAGTATGATGATAATTATTTTATTTTCTAAATACTAATTAAAAGGGATAATACTTGCTATGATATCAAATGTATAGGTTTATATAGTGGCATTCAACCAAATGACAATATCTCATTAAAGTATATTAAAAAATATAATTAGTGCTTACTTTATTATATTTGAGCACTTCTTCCACGTGTTTAAGATTCCATAGTCTACTGCACTTACCAAGGGTTTTAGATACTTGACAAACAATGTCCTTTCCCATCTCTTCAAGCGTATCATGCATATCAATTATATCTCGTAATTCCCGGCGGCGCATTGCAGAATAACGAAAATAACCAAGAGAGAAATTAAGAGTAGATGAGACATTGATCAGGCATTTGTCAAACAATTTGTTTATTCCACACACTGCACCCTTATAACAACCACTTAGAATAAGTTTTGTTCTTTTCATGGGTTCCCCATTAAAGAAGCATGCAATGTCAAGAAATATATTCTGCTCTACTAAATCTAGCCCATCATAACTACTTCTCAAAGCCTCTGAATTTTTTTCTCTGGGGGACAGTCCTTTAGCTTCTCCACCTTACTTTTCCAATAATTTATACTTCTCTTATTTAAATCAGAACCCAAAACTTTAAGAGCAAGTGGATTGCCTTGAGTGTACTTTACAAACCTACGGGATAGATCTTCAAAACCAACTGCGGGATTCAACTGCTTAAACGCAAAGGTAGAAAAAAGTTGAAGAGAATCGTTCTCAGTTAACCCTTTCACCTCATGTATTGTGTCAGCTCCTCCACTCTCAAGCACTTGTCTATCTCTTGATGTTATAATGGTTTTACTTCCATAACCAAAATGTTTAACACCCATATAATCTATTTGGTCTGAGTCATCAACATCATCAAGGACAACAAGTTGTTGGTGCAAGAGGCAATAACAGGCTGTTTTTATCTTGCTTGTATAGCAAGCCTCGAGCCTTGGTGAAGAAACAAACTCGGAAGCAAAAAACAGAAAATGAAGCTAGCTAGTGAATAACAGAAAAAAAGAGAAGAAGATTGAATGAAAATGAGCTGATTTTCTTCATTAACTCATCAACAAGGCATTAAGCCATTACATATATCAGTCAACAAGTAAAACAAACAAGTAATCACCTAATAACATACCTAACACCACTAAATTGCCTAGTAACTTGGTAAACTTGATTGAAAAACAAAAAAAATTCTACCTAAACTTGTCATTTAGCACCTAATTACATCAAAATACAGTTACCAACTTAGTTCAAAACAAACTAAAACACAAAATGTTCATTTGAGTAACCAAATGAAACAATGCAGTTTCGGTTTGCTGTTAAAGCACGATCCCTGCATGGCCACCTTGCATGGTCACCTTGGCTGCTGCATGGGGGTTGACTTCAACACTCCTCCTCAGCTTCTATGCAGCAGACTCCTAGTTGCTTCCTTAGATTTACAAATCTCGATGCACCAAGTGATTTTGTGAAGATATCAGCAATCTGATCTTCTGAGCTGCAATGAATTAGCTTGATCTCTCGAGCTTGTTCCATTTCTCTTATCACATGGAGTTTAATGTTGAAATGTTTTGTCCTGCCATGGAAGACAGGGTTTTTAGCAATAGCAACTGCTGACTTGTTGTCACAATGTATCACAGTTGCATCATTCTGCTGTAGATTCAAATCACCCAAAATTTTTCTCAGCCACATAGCTTGATTAACAGCATTAGCAGCTGCTACATACTCTGCTTCTGCTGTTGATTGAGCCACCATTGTTTGTTTTCTTGAGCTCCAACAAATCATAGCTGAGCCAAGTGTAAAAGCATAGCCAGAAGTGCTCTTCATGTCATCCTTTGAACCAGCCCAATCGCTATCAGTGTAGCCAATCAGTTTCAACTCTTCAGCCTTTCTAAACTGTATTCCATGGTTTAAGGTACCTTTGATGTATCTTAGCACCCTTTTCCCAGCCTTGTAATGTTGCTGGTTACAGCAGTGCATGAACCTTGATAGCATGCTCACAGCAAACAGAATGTCAGGTCTTGTTGCTGTTAAATACAGCAAACAACCAACAAGGCTCCTATAAAATGATTCATTAACAGGCTCATGTTCTTCTTGGCTCGACAGTTTTATGCCAACTGCCATAGGTGTGCATGTTGGCTTGCAATTTTGCATTGAAAACTTGGATAAAACTTTCAAAGCAAACGCTTTTTGTCCCAAAAAGATTCCTTGATCAGCTTGTTGTATCTCTATTCCAAGGAAATAAGTCATCAACCCCAAATCTGACATCTCAAACATCTCCTTCATTTTTCTTTTGAAATCTTCTAACATAGTCTTGTCTCCTCCTGTTACAAGGAGATCATCCACATAAAGAGACACAATAAGCTGTGTTTCTGCTTGATCCTTCTTAACATAAAGTGTTGGCTCACTAGCACTCCTTTCAAATCCCAAACTGACCAAGTATGAGTCAATTCGAGCATACCAGGCTCGAGGGGCCTGTTTTAGGCCATACAAGGCCTTTCTTAGCCTATACACCAAATGTTCCTTACCAGGCATTATAAAACCTGGGGGTTGCTCGATGTATATCTCCTCTTCTAGGAATCCATTGAGGAATGCAGACTTGACATCCATTTGGTGGATTGTCCACTGGTTCTGAGCAGCAACTGCAATCAGCAATCTGATTGTATCGAGTCTGGCTACTGGAGCAAATGTTTCCATGTAGTCCAGACCATACCTTTGACTGAAGCCCTTTACAACTAGCCTGACCTTTAGCTTGTTTAAACTTCCATCCGCATTGTGATTCACTCGATAGACCCATTTTACACCGATAGTCTTTCTGTTGGCAAGCTTTTCAACCAACTCTCATGTCTGATTCTTTACAATCATGTTGATTTCATCAACCATAGCTTGTTTCCAACCTTCATCTGCCTCAGCCTCTTCAAAACTGCTAGGTTCTGCTATTGCAACCTGTGCCCTTTCATAAATATCTTCTAGGGGCCTTGTGCCTCTCACAGGCACATCATCGACATCCATTTCAGGTCCTAGCTGCTCAAGTTCAGCTTGATTAGGCACTAGGTCTTCTGAAATTGCTTCTGGCTCATTTTTCTCCCAATTCCAGCAGGCTTTTTCATCAAAGATGACATCTCTGCTCACCTGGACTTTGTTTGTCAAGGGATCCAGAACCCTGTAGCCCTTTTTGACTGAGCTGTAGCCTACTAGAACACCTGGTTGAGCCCTTTTAGAGAGCTTGTCTCTCTTTGCTGCTGGTATTTGTGCATAACACAGGCAACCAAACACCTTCAGATGTGCCAAGGAAGGCTTGAAACTGAACCAAGCCTCGAAATGTGTCTCGGATGCAAGAGCTTTGGTAGGAAGCCTGTTCTGAAGGTAAACAGCAGTGTTTACTGCCTCAGCCCACATGGTCTTGGGCAGTTTCTTTTCAAACAGGAGACATCTGGCCATATCCATCAGACTTCTGTTCTTTCTTTCAGCTACCCCATTCTGCTGAGGTGTGTAGACATTTGTAAGCTGATGTTTAATACCAGCATCATTGCAAATGGCTTGAAACTGAGCTGAAGTGTACTCAGTGCCATTGTCTGTCCTTATCGATTTCAGCTTGCAACCTGTTTCTATTTCTACAGCATTTTTAAACTTCACAAACACTTGAGCTACCTCAGACTTGTGTTTTAAGAAGAAAATCCAGCAAAACCTTGTAAGATCATCAATAAAGAGGATGAAATACCTGTTTTTGCTGAGTGATTCAGTCCTCATCGGGCCACATACATCAGAGTGCACCAGCTGCAGTCTTTCAGTAGCTCTCCAAGCTGAATTTGTAGGAAATGGCAGTCTTCCCTGTTTTCCCATCTGGCAAACTTCACACACATCATCATGCTCCACTGAGCTAGTGAAGTTCTCTGCCAAGCCCTCTTTGGCCAATCGAGCCATTGATCTGAAGTTGGCATGTCCAAGCCTTTGATGCCAAAGCTTGAAGTCATCAACAGAAGTTGTGTATGCTGAGTTTGAGTCATTTGCCCAGTGAACCTCAAAGCATTTATCAGTCATTGTGACTGTCATAAGGCTTGATCCACTTGGATCAGTAATGTGGCATTGTTTGTCCTTGAACACAACAGAATAACCTTTCTCGAGCAGTTGAGCTATGCTGAGAAGGTTTCTGTCAATCTCTGGCACCAACAGCACATTTGGAATGATCTTGTTGCCTGTGGGAGTACATATCAGCACTTCTCCTCTTCCTTCAGCCCTTATAAACTGACCATTTCCAACCTTGACCTTGGTTTTATAACTTCTATCCAAGGTTTTAAACAAGGAGGCATCTGGTGACATGTGGTTAGTGCAACCACTGTCCAGCAACCAGCCTTTTGAGCATTTCTTCTCAGTAGCTAAACAGGAAACAGCAAAGACCTGTTCTTCTTAGTCACTACTGTCCTCAGCTACTCGAGCTTCAACCTTTGACTGCTGAAATTGATTCTGCCTTGGCTTACTCCTGTTTTTACAGACCCTTTCAACATGGCCCTTCTTCTTGCAGTGTTGGCATGCTGCATCTGGCCTAAACCAGCATCTGTCTTCTGGATGGCCTAGCTTCTTGCAATATCTGCAGGGCTGGTCATTGCTCCTTGCAGCATCAGGCTTAGGCCTGCTTTTCCAAGGCTTTTTGCCTCTTTGAGCATTGGTGCTCGAGGCTTCTCTGGCCTTGGCTTGAAATGCACCTTCTTGGTGATCTTCAGCTCTGCTAGCTCTCCTTTGTTCCTGAGCATAGAAGGTGTTGATTAACTCAGTCAAAGAGATGCTAGCAAGGTCTCTTGAGTCCTCTAGGGAGGATATCTTTGCTTCATATTTCTCAGGCAAAGTGGAGAGTACTTTCTCCACAATTCTTGCCTCAACAAAGTACTCACCTAGGAGCCTTATGCTGTTAACCACTGCCATAATTCTATCTGAATACTGCTTCACTGTTTCTTCTTCCTTCATCTTCAAATTCTTGAAATCCCTTCTCAAGTTCAACAGCTGCTGTTGCCTTGTTCTCTCAGTGCCTTGAAACTCCTCCTTAAGCTTGTCCCAGGCCTGTTTTGGAGTCTCACAGGCCATAATTCTGGTAAAGATGACATCTGATACACAGTTCTGAATGCAGGACATGGCTTTGTGCCTTTTGGTCCTCTCATCAGCATGTTGTCTGATCTGAGCTACTGTGGGATTAGCCCTCAGTGGTGCTGGCTCAGCATCTGTGTTAACAACTTCCCACAGATCAAAGGCCTGCAGGTAAGTCTTCATCTTTACCAGCCATATGTGAAAGCTTTCTCCATTGAAGACTGGTGGGGCTGCTGGTGAAAATCCTGAAGAAGCCATCAGGTTCCTTGGTTTGAAGCAACAGGTCCACTAAGACAACGGCTCTGGATACCAATTGTTGGTGCAAGAGGCAATAACAGGCTGTTTTTATCTTGCTTGTATAGCAAGCCTCGAGCCTTGGTGAAGAAACAAACTCGGAAGCAAAAAATAGAAAATGAAGCTAGCTAGTGAATAACAGAAAAAAAGAGAAGAAGATTGAATGAAAATGAGCTGATTTTCTTCATTAACTCATCAACAAGGCATTAAGCCATTACATATATCAGTCAACAAGTAAAACAAACAAGTAATCACCTAATAACATACCTAACACCACTAAATTGCCTAGTAACTTGGTAAACTTGATTGAAAAACAAAAAATTCTACCTAAACTTGTCATTCAGCACCTAATTACATCAAAATACAGTTACCAACTTAGTTCAAAACAAACTAAAACACAAAATGTTCATTTGAGTAACCAAATGAAACAATACAGTTTCGGTTTGCTGTTAAAGCACGATCCCTGCATGGCCACCTTGCATGGTCACCTTGGCTGCTGCATGGGGGTTGACTTCAACACAAGTACTTTCTTCTTGTTGAGTCTCTCTTGAGTTAAAGTGGATCTAATGGAGGGGGTGTCTATATCAACATTTGATTTCAATAATTCCGAAAGAAATTTATTTTGTAAAGATTCCTTCCCTTGCCTTTTTATTTCCTCTCTAACATTTTGAAGAAACCAACGACTTTCAAACTCTGAAGAGAATTTTTTATATACAGCCTCAGCAAGGGTTGTTTTGCCTTGACCACCCATTCCCCAAAGTCCTATTACACGATAGTCTTTTTGCTTAAACAGCTCTAAAATCGTATTTTTCTGATTTTCTATTCCAACCAATTCTTCAGAAGCACTTTCAAACCCAATATGCCTCAACTTTTTCATAACATCTCCAACAACTTCTTTAATGTAATCGGTTTCAGGTCTAGAAAACAATAAAAAATGTAAATAAGTAAACATGAAATCTAAAACAAATATAAGTTGAAAATAACAAGATGAGAAAATTATTGTTACTTGTCAAATTTGCCTCCTTTTATATGGCACCCTTTTAATGTACCGATCTCTGCAAAAGCAGATTTCCATCGTTGTACTGTATTAGTTGTGTTGAAGTCAGCTCCCATGCAGCAGCAAAGGTGGCCATGCAGGGAACGTGCTTCAATAACAAATTGGTGCAGCAAGCTGAAGCTATTCATTTAGTTTCTTTAAATGAATGTTTTGTATTTAGTTAGGATCAAACTTAGTTGGTAGCTGCATTTTGATGTAACTAAGTGATGAATGACAAGCTTAGGTAGCTGTTTATGTATTCAAACAAGTTTACCAAGTTACTAGGCAAATTAGTGGTGTTAGGTAAGTTATTAGGTGGTAACTTGTTTATTTTGCTATTGTAATCCCTTATATGTATTGGCATCATGCCTTCTTAAAATGTTAATGAAAATTCAGCTCATTTTCATTCAAATCTCTCTCTTTCTTTTCTGTTTTCCATTGTAAGTTTTTTTCTTCCTTGATTGTTTCTGCTGCAAGCCTCGAGACTTGCTGTTTAAGCAAAGCTGAAATCAGCTTGCTGCTGCCTCTTGCACCAACAATTGGTATCTAGAGCCCTTGTCTTAGTGGACCTGTTGCTTCAAACTAAGGAACCTGATGGCTTCTTCAGGATTTTCACCAGTAGCCCCACCAGTCTTCAATGGAGAAGGCTTTCACATATGGCTGGTCAAGATGAAGACTTACCTATAGGCCTTCGATCTGTGGGAAGTTGTCAACACAGATGCTGAGCCAGCACCACTGAGGGCTAATCCCACAGTAGCTCAGATCAGGCAACATGCTGATGAGAGGACCAAAAGGCACAAAGCCATGTCCTGCATCCAGAACTGTGTGTCAGATGTCATCTTCACCAGAATCATGGCCTGTGAGACTCCAAAACAGGCCTGGGATAAGCTTAAGGAGGAGTTTCAAGGCACTGAGAAAACAAGGCAACAGCAGCTGTTGAATTTGAGAAAGGATTTCGAGAACCTGAAGATGAAGGAAGCAGAAACAGTGAAGCAGTATGCAGACAGAATCATGGGAGTGGTTAACAGTATAAGGCTCCTTGGTGAGCACTTTGATGAGGCAAGGATATCGGAGAAAGTCCTCTCTATTTTGCCTGAGAGATATGAGGCCAAGATATCCTTTCTAGAGGACTCAAGAGACCTTGCTACCATCTCTTTGACTGAGCTAATCAACACCTTCTATGCTCAGGAACAAAGGAGAGCTAGCAGAACTGAAGACAATCAGGAAGGTGCATTCAATGCCAAGGCCAGAGAAGCCTCGAGCATCAATGCTCCAAAAGAAAAAAAGCCTTGGAAAAGCAGACCTAAGCCTGATGCTGCAAGGAGCAATGACCAGCCCTGCAGATATTGCAAAAGGCCAGGTCATTCAGAAGGCAGATGCTGGTTCAGGCCAGATGCAGTATGCCAATACTGCAAGAAGAAAGGCCATGTTGAAAGGGTTTGCAAAAATAGAACCAAGCCAAGGCAGAGCCAATTTCAACAACCAAAGGTTGAAGCTCGAGTAGCTGAGGACAGTAGTGACCAAGAAGAGCAGGTCTTTACTGTGTCTTGCTTAGCTGCTGAGAAGAAATGCTCAAAAGGCTGGTTATTGGACAGTGGTTGCACTAACCACATGTCACCAGATGCCTCCTTGTTTAAAACCTTGGATAGAAGTTGCAAAACCAAGGTCAAGGTTGGAAATGGTCAGTTCATAAGGGCTGAAGGAAGAGGAGAGGTGCTGATAAGTACTCCTACAGGCAACAAGATTATTCCAAATGTGCTTTTGGTGCCTGAGATTGACAGAAACCTTCTCAGCATAGCTCAATTGCTCGAGAAAGGCTATTCTGTTGTGTTCAAGGACAAACAGTGCCAGATTGCTGATCCAAGTGGATCAAGCCTTATGAAAGTCACAATGACTGACAAATGCTTTGAGGTGCACTGGCCAAATGACTCAAAGTCAGCATACACAGCTTCTGTTGATGATTCCAAGCTTTGGCATCAAAGGCTCGGACATGCCAACTTCAGATCACTGACTCGAATGGCCAAAGAGAGCTTGGCAGAAAACTTTACCTGCTCAGTAAAGTATGATGATGTGTGTGAAGTTTGCCAAATGGGGAAACAGGCAAGACTGCCATTTCCTACAAATTCAGCTTGGAGAGCTTTTGAAAGACTGCAGCTGGTGCACTCTGATGTATGTGGCCCAATAAGGACTGAATCACTCAGCAAAAACAGGTATTTCATCCTCTTCATTGATGATTTTACAAGGTTTTGCTGGATTTTCTTCTTAAAACACAAGTCTGAGGTAGCTCAAGTGTTTGTGAAGTTTAAAACTGCAGTAGAGACAGAAACAGGTTGCAAGCTGAAATCGATAAGGTCAGACAATGGCACTGAGTACACTTCAGCTCAGTTTCAAGCCATTTGCAATGATGCTGGTATCAAACACCAGCTTACAAATGTCTACACACCTCAGCAGAATGGGGTATCAGAAAGAAAGAACAGAAGCTTGATGGATATGGCCAGGTGCCTGTTGTTTGAGAAGAAACTGCCCAAGACCATGTGGGCTGAGGCAGTAAACACTGCTGTCTACCTTCAAAATAGGCTTCCTACCAAAGCTCTTGCATCCAAGACACCTTTCGAGGCTTGGTTCGGTTTCAAGCCTTCATTGGCACATCTGAAAGTGTTTGGTTGCCTGTGTTATGCACAAATACCAGCAGCAAACAGAGACAAACTCTCTGAAAGGGCTCAACCAGGTGTTCTTATAGGCTATAGCTCAGTTAAGAAGGGCTACAGGGTGCTGGATCCTTTGACAAACAAAGTCCAAGTGAGCAAAGATGTCATCTTCGATGAGAAGGCTTGCTGGAATTGGGAAAAGAGTAAACCAGAAGCTACTTCAGAAGATCTGGTGCCTAATCAAGCTGAACTCGAGCACCTTGGTCCTGAAATGGATGTTGATGATGCGCCTGTGAGAGGCACAAGACCCCTAGATGAGATTTATGAAAGAGCACAAGCTGCTATAGCAGAACCTAGTAGTTTTGAAGAAGCTGAAGCAGATGAAGGTTGGAAACAGGCTATGGTTGATGAAATCAACATGATTGTGAAGAACCAGACATGGGAGTTGGTTAAAAAGCCTGCCAACAGAAAGACCATTGGTGTAAAATGGGTCTATCGAGTGAAGCACAATGCAGATGGAAGTTTAAACAAGCTAAAGGCCAGGCTAGTTGTGAAGGGCTTCAGTCAAAGGTATGGTCTGGACTACTTGGAAACATTTGCTCCAGTAGCCAGACTCGATACAATCAGATTGCTGATTGCAGTTGCTGCTCAGAACCAGTGGACAATCCACCAAATGGATGTCAAGTCTGCATTCCTCAATGGATTCTTAGAAGAGGAGATATATATCGAGCAACCCCCAGGTTTTATAATGCCTGGTAAGGAACATTTGGTGTATAGGCTAAGAAAGGCCTTGTATGGCCTAAAACAGGCCCCTCGAGCCTGGTATGCTCGAATTGACTCATACCTGGTCAGTTTGGGATTTGAAAGGAGTGCTAGTGAGCCAACACTCTATGTTAAGAGGAATGGAGCTGAAACACAGCTTATTGTGTCACTGTATGTTGATGATCTTCTAGTGACTGGAGGAGACAAGTTTATGTTGGCTGATTTCAAAACAAAAATGAAGGAAATGTTTGAGATGTCAGACCTGGGATTGATGACATATTTCCTAGGAATGGAAGTCAATCAAGTAGGAGGAATCCTCTTGAAACAAAAGACATTTTCCTTGAAAGTGCTGGCTAAATTCTCAATGGAGAATTGTAAACCAATGAGCACACCAATGGCTATTGGCATGAAGCTATCGAGCCAAGAGGAACATGAATCTGTCTGTGAAACAGATTATAGAAGCCTTATTGGCTGTTTGTTGTATTTGACAGCAACAAGACCTGATATTCTATTTGCTGTGAGCATGCTGTCACGATTCATGCATTGCTGTAATCAGCAGCATTACAAAGCAGGAAAAAGGGTTCTGAGGTATATCAAAGGTACCTTGAACCATGGTATATGTTTCAAAAGGGTCAAGGAGTAGAAATTGATTGGCTATACAGACAGCGATTGGGCTGGTTCAAAAGATGACATGAAGAGCACCTCTGGTTATGCTTTTACACTTGGCTCTGCAATGATTTGTTGGAGCTCAAGAAAACAAACAATGGTGGCTCAGTCAACAGCTGAAGCTGAGTATGTAGCAGCTACTAATGCTGTTAATCAAGCTGTGTGGCTGAGAAAAATTTTGAGTGATTTAAACCTACACCAGAATGAAGCAACTGTGATATATTGTGACAACAAGTCAGCAGTTGCTATTGCCAAAATCCTGTCTTCCATGGTAGGACAAAACACTTCGATATTAAACTGCATGTGATAAGAGAGATGGAACAAGCTCGAGAAATTGAGCTGATTCATTGCAGCTCTGAAAATCAGATTGCTGATATCTTCACAAAGTCTCTTGGTGTATCAAGATTTCTAAGCCTAAAGAGGGAACTAGGAGTCTGCTGCATAGAAGCTGAGGAGGAGTGTTGAAGTCAGCTCCCATGCAGCAGCAAAGGTGGCCATGCAGGGAACGTGCTTCAATAGCAAATTGGTGCAGCAAGCTGAAGCTATTCATTTAGTTTCTTTAAATGAATGTTTTGTATTTAGTTAGGATCAAACTTAGTTGGTAGCTGCATTTTGATGTAACTAAGTGATGAATGACAAGCTTAGGTAGCTGTTTATGTATTCAAACAAGTTTACCAAGTTACTAGGCAAATTAGTGGTGTTAGGTAAGTTATTAGGTGGTAACTTGTTTATTTTGCTATTGTAATCCCTTATATGTATTGGCATCATGCCTTCTTAAAATGTTAATGAAAATTCAGCTCATTTTCATTCAAATCTCTCTCTTTCTTTTCTGTTTTCCATTGTAAGTTTTTTTCTTCCTTGATTGTTTCTGCTGCAAGCCTCGAGACTTGCTGTTTAAGCAAAGCTGAAATCAGCTTGCTGCTGCCTCTTGCACCAACAAGTTGGTTGCTTTGATTCATGCTCATCGAAGGATCTCTCAAAACTCCCACCAATTTTTCGCACGTTGGAATGATCGACATGATAAAAGATGGGAAAAACAGTATGTCCATGAGAGCGCTTGCGGATCATGATGTCAGAGATTTCAACCAAGCATGATTTCGAAGAGGCATAGTCTGCAGACAAAATGATGATTGAGATATTTGAGACTACAATTGCTCGAGAAAGTGCTTGTGAAAGCTGCTCCCCTTTTTCCAGTTTTTCTTCATCGAAGAAAACATCAAGTCCCTTGCTTTTCAAAGCCTCAAGTAGATGACTGGTGAAACTAAGGCGCGTGTCTTCACCTCTGAAGCTCAAGAAAACATGATACTTCATTAGAGTAGAAGATGAAGAAGAAGAAGCCATGAAAGAGTATTGATAGTGTGCTTGGAGCAAAAGAGAGAACAAATATTGCAAGTGAGTTTTGCTTCGGTTGTGGTATTATTGTAAGAAGAAAAAGTGTAAATGGGAAAGAGATTGAAGGCTTAGGCAAAAGCACAGGCGACGACTCGAGCTTAGCCAATTATCTTTTACTCAACGCAGGTGTTACTTGCACACCACATGAAATTAGCCAATTCGGAAAGGGTCAAATTTTGTTCAGGTCCCTCTGCTATTCTCAATTTTGAGATTTAGTCCTTCTTCTTTAAAATGATCTTTTTATTTTATGTTGTCATTAATTAATTCAAATAGGTAAGGTTGTTAACTATTCAGGTTAAAATTTTAGAGTGGATGAAAAAAAAAACTCTTTTATCATAAAAGATTCTTGTAATTTTAAGGGGAAAAAATCATGTTATAGTCTTATTTATTTATATTAATTAATGACTCAAAAAATTTATTTAAAAATCTTTAATCACAAAAGAAATTCCAGAAAAAGGTTGAGATAAAAAGAGAAACATGTGGGTTATCATACATGTTTATCATTTTTCACTATTTTTTCCTAGGTGAAATAATGATAGATTTTCTTTGTTAGTCCTTTCTAACTAGAGGTGTCCATGGGCCGGGCCGAGCCCAAAAAATTCAGCCCACGTCCTAGGCCTAGGCCCAGCCCGGCCCAAAATGTGGGCCTGGAATTTTGTCTAGGTCTGGCCCGGGAAAAATTCCTAAGCTCGAGCCCGGATCGGCCCAGCCCATTTTTTAATAAACACCAAAAATTTATTTTAAAAATAAAAAATAAAAAAATATTTTAAAATGAAAAAATAAAAAAATAAAAATATTTATTATATTCGGGCCAGGCTGGGCCGAGTTGGGCTCGGGCCAAAAAAGTGGTGCCCGAGGCCCGGCCCATTTTCTAAACGGGCCTCGTTTATTTGCCCAAACCCATATTTCGGGCCTATATTTTTATCCAAACCCTCTCATATTTCGGGTGGCCGTCGGACCTCTATTTCAAACATAGGGACGGCAAGTTTGGGTAAAACGACTTCTTTAGTCTTTCTTAATTTCAAAATTGAATAAATTGGTCCCTTTAAAAGAAAGAAATTTAATCTTTGTTAATTTTGAAAGTGAGCAACAAATAAATTTTGAAAATTGAATTAGAACATTTAACTACATCGTTAATATCTTCTATCAAATTCACATAATTTTGATTGGTATAACAATAAATTTAGCCCTCCATGTTTACATTTTTGTCAATTTGATCTTGATTCTAAAAAATCAACAAATTTAGCATTAACATTTACATTTACACAAATGTAGCGGTCTGAATTTGTTAAATCAAGACAAATTAAACATAAATTCACCTAAACTGCTTAGCAACTGATTTAGAGCTTGATATAATCAAGATCAATAGGAGATACCATTGTTATAGATTAGTAAGTCTTAAAAGCAAATCAATATTTGGATTTGCCTACCCTTGAGAGCTTATATATACTTCGATCCCTTGTGTAATATTTAGTAAGTCTTTACAGTGTCTAATTATTTAGATATTTGATGGGTTTCTATTGCTTTGCAAGAAAATGAAAACTTGAGCTTACCCAATTATCTATCACTCAATGTGCGTATGGACCTTACAGACCCATCAGATTCTATCTTTTGAAAAGCCTTTTACCTCTGCTGCCTATCATCATAAGATTACCTAATTTTACAATCTAATGAAAATGATCAAGTTTAATACAATGAAGTTTACAATCAAGTGGAATAAATTTGATTAAACATCGTTTGAAGATCATATAAAATAAAGGAAAGAAAGTGTAAACCTTAAAATAAAGCCTCAATGGCTTCAACTGCGCTAACTTGAGTCGGAGCTTACAAGCAACACGTAAAACAAAAAACAACAATACAACATAATGTAAAATGTCAATAAATACAATGCCATGAATATTAAAATCCGATCCACCCCGTCCTTGGCTGATATGCCTTGGCAAGACATTTACGAAAATCAATATCTTTCACTAGAAGGATCAATTGATTAGCTCGGATATACGTCCCCAAAAGTATCCGAGGTTGAATTGATACACAATGAAACTGTCATGCTCTAGTTCGAAGCTTCAAGCACAGTATAATAGCTCGAATCACAGCCACGTTTTACGACTGCTGGAATTCCGGTACCCCCTTAACATCATTCTCCCAAAGCACTGACTGTAAATTCACAACGAAGAATCACCGTATGCAGCAAATGGTTATGGAAAATCGCATCGTTTGTTTCAAGACACAAACACCACTCTGCAACCGCATAACATGTTCAGCTAAGATCAACACCTACAGATTTGTGTAAATAATGCAATATAAAATAATCAGAGTAGTATAATTTGTGTTTTTTCTTGTAGTAAAATCATAGTTTAGGATTAGAGAAAGTGACTGTAAAGACAAAGTTTCGAAGCTCATAAAAATGAATGCACGAACCACATGGATTAAATCCAAATTATATGAACATAAGGTGATAGAATAGTTAATGCTTAGTGACTAAAGTCCCTGATTGCCAATTCCAGTATTCATCCTTTCTATCCAAAAAGAGAGTAAAACTCTGGAATTTTAATCACAAAAATCAAACCAAAGTTCAATCTCTGATAATCTAAAATACAAAAAAAAAGAAAAGAAAAGAAAAGGAAAATTAATTCAAATTTCAGCCCAAACTGATATGATAATGAAGTCAAATGGCTCTACCTTGAAACCAACTCAAACTAAACCCAAATCATTTGTTTTTAAAAAATCAGATGGCCATGAGGGTTGTAAAAGATCACAATGAAACAAAGGTAATTAAGCTCACCAGGAAGGCTAAATTGGCAAGAGCATATGGCTCCTCCAAAGCTCCAACAACCAGAAAGCATTGAAGCAAAGTTGAATGATATCAACTAGGAAAATCTGTTAACTAATTGCAATACAGCCTCGACGTCTCAGTTCAACCACAAATATATGGCAATAACTCAATAGAAGAAATTAGAAGCTTACTCAACTGCCATTAATGTCGTCTTGACTCTGTTTCCTCATCTGCTTTTCTTAAACCAATCACTGACATCTTCATTCCCTTCACAGTAGCATATTTAAAAAGTCAAAGCTTAATCTCTGGGTTTTGGCTGACTTCTACTACATTGCTTTAAACTCTGCAAGTAAAAAGCACATCTATAAAGTGAGATAAAAAAAAGATTAGGCATAGGGCACAACCTTACATTAACACTAGAAATTTAGTGGAACTTGTTTTTGTTGGTGAGAAAGAAGATATCATATCAAACCCACCCTTAATCTGCAACTACAATTCCAGTATAAATAGAAATGAATCATAAATCAACGAATCAAGATATCATTGAAGGAAAATGCAATGAGTATATTGAGATACCAGATGATTAAATATCTACTTTTCAATGAAGCTGAATGAAGTCCTCCACTGATCCTATGGAGTCAACTGCCGACAAGAATAAAGCATGAATCTTAATATCTCCTCACCACAATGCTGCTTAAACAACTTGAAAGGCAATAACATACAAAGAGACTTCAGCCCCAACTGATCTGATAATCAAAATCCAAGATAAGAAAATATCAATTCCAATGGCTCTACCATGGAACCAGCTCTTCACTTCAAACTAAACTCAAATCATTTAACATTTTTCCAGTATCTTCTTGGGTTCCTCAATGGGATAAACATAAGCTCACCAATCCAACTTGAGAATGATAGCCGTCAAACGCTTGCCTCCAGCTCCATGTGTTCATACCACAAAATTTGAGATACGAGCAACTCTCGGAATTTCTTTGATAAATCTAGAAAAAGATAAGCATTAGATGAACCTAAAATCATAATAATAAGTCAAAGGTAACTTACTTCTCCACCAAGACTGAATTGCCAGAGCCCAGAAAAGGTATTCAAAAGATTCCTTCAATTTTGCGTTGAACCATCATATGAATAGAATCAATAAGGCAAATCTGTTGACAACTTGCATTGTCTCAAAATATCAGTTCAAACACATAAATAAAATAAGCATCAAGTAAACGAAATTGAAGCTCTTACAGCTTAGGTTTTCTTCCTCATATGGCTAAAGCTCCAACTCATTATTGGCTAAAAATATTTTGCATTGGTCACAAACTTGACTTTAATACCAGAAATTTCATGGGAACTTGTTTTGTTGGTGAGAAAGAGGATATCAGAACCATCCATAATCTGCAAGTTCTGTTGAGTATCGAATCTCACAACAAATAGGAAACACCTACTCCTAAATCAACATAAAAGCAAAGGTTATAAGAGAAACCAATCTTTCTAATTAACATGAAATCATGTAATCATGAGTTGATAACATATAAGCACCGCTGTTAGAAACTAAACAATTAGGCTGAATAATTTAAGTATGAATCTTAATATCTAAATTTGGGCACCTACCACTAACCCCTATTGATAATACTCTAAAATGACATACTTTTACGAGCTAATTACATATATATTTTGTGTATGATCCTATTAATTTGGGCTGTTTATGGATATTTTATCAACTCCAAAGCAGGATCTTTTTGCTACTGTATTGAAATCTCTCCAGTTGCCATTCAATTTTCCTCCAAATCAATTAATATGGAGAATTTCCTTCTTAGACAATATATTCTATACCTACAAATGAACACAGACACAACAGGGGAATGGATATGAGAAAAATAATAAGGCTACCACAACTATAGAACAAATTTCCATTTTATGTTCATAAACTATGCTTTTAACATTTACAATGTGGAACTACAAGTTTTCAGTTTCTCGAAGATGGTAAAGCACCTTCTAAATGACTAGCAATTTATAAAGCAGAGCAAGTTAGCTTCATTCTGGTTTGTTTTAATTAAGTAAATTGAAATTTTAGTTTTAACAATTGTGAAAAACACAAGTATGGCAATATGAAAAATGACATAAAAAAACTGAAAAATGTATGATAATATGAAAAAATGAGATGAAAATGAAAACCTTACCAATGCATTTGGATGACATAATTGAGAAGTTGTAACTCCTGAAAACTAGAGGCAAAGATGAAAAGAAATAAAAACTTCGAAAGTTATCATGCCGTTTTTTCCTACCATATCTCGCTGCCCATTTCATAGCTAGGGATCCAATTTTGAGCATGGCATTTGCCTCAATGTTATTAGTTGACTCTTGATTCAAGTTGAAACAATTATAGAATATCATGCAAAACACATTGTAATTGTCATCATCAACTAAAGAATCAAACTGATATAAACTTTGATCTGCAAAGGATACTTTTTCTAATGATGTGCAGTCATGTACACTCAAGCCTTGCAGATATGGTGGAAGCTCTGAGAGTAATTTGAGGCTCTAGCAACGATCCATCCACATATACCTAAGGGTTTTAGACCTCAAGCTTGGTGGGGGCACATCAACAGTGGGAAACTCTCTTGAATCGAACAGGGAGATATTACACTGTAGCTTTGGAATACTTGAGCCGCTCATCTCTAACTCCCTAGGATTACTTAAAGAGTCTATAGACAAGGCCGCTTCTTCAATTGGAGTGTCAGATAACTTTAACCATATTAAGCCTCTCGGGACTTTTGGAAATTCGACTATTGGGCAACCACTAATATCCAGTCGACGAAGGGATTCCAACTTGATCGATGCATTTTTTACCGCTGAGCCTTTCACTTTTAAGTACACGAGATTACATAAAGGGTCGAAAGGCAATAACACTTCTTCAATTTGAGTGTGTTAAACTTCTTGGGACATCTGGAAATTGGACCATTGGGCAACCACTAAGATCCAGTTTAAGGGATTCCAACTTGATCGATACATTTTTTACCACTGAGCCTGTTGAAAGGTCAACAAAGGTAGGAAGCAACTTGTTAAAAAGGTTGAGCAAGTTGCACCGAATGTTGAAAAGTTGAATGGGATAATTGTATTTTTGGTCCCTAATTTTTTAGGCCATTTGCAAGTTAGTCCCTGAACTTCAACTATAAATAGGCCTTTTCATTTTTCATTTCAACCATCCCAACTAATCTTTCTCTCTTAGTTTTCTCTCTTCTCCCATTTGAGAATTCTTAAGGAATTCTATTTGTTTGTAATACTTTGGAGATAGTAAAGTTATCATCTGGTGTTAGTGCCCGAGGACGTAGGTATAATTTACCGAACCTCGTTAAAACTCTTGTGTTCTTTCTTGTCCTATTTTTTTTCAATATTTGAGGGTATAATAGTAGTATTTAATTGTGCTATTAAATTACTATAGAAGGGATATTCTGTCTAAGGAAAGACTTGGTATTTAAGAGATCCATGTGATCCACCTCTCTTTCCTGGGAATTGAACTTTGTGTGATTTTTTAGTACAATAATTTACACGCTTCCGACCCTATTGGAACAACAAGTGGTATCAAGAGCCGAAGGTTAATCGTAGTATGCTCTGTGGTTGCAGTTTAAACTGATCTTCCACATCAGAAAAGATTTCCTTAGGTATATTGAAAGATTATGGAGAAAACGGTCGGTGTAGGAGCTTCAACATCGTCAATGTGGACAAGACCGACAATTGCAAATGCAAGATTGGCCGTGGAGATCTTTGATGGCACAGGCCATTTTGGTATGTGGCAAAGTGAGGTTCTAGATGCCCTTTTTCAGCAGGGTCTAGACATTGCCATTGATGAAGAGAAACCAGATGATGTACAGGAGAAAGATTGGAAGGTGATCAATCGGTTGGCATGTGGCACAATTCGATCATGCCTTTCTCGAGAGCAGAGGTATGCTTTTTCAAAGAAGACTTCTGCAAATAAGCTGTGGGTGGCACTTGAAGAAAATTTTTTGAAGAAAAACAGTCAAAATAAGCTCCACTTGAAGAAAAGACTGTTTCGCTTCACATACGTCCCAAGTACCACAATGAATGATCACATCACCAAATTTAATCAGTTAGTCACTGATTTGCTGAATATGGATGAGGCATTCAAAGATGAAGATTTGGCTTTGATGCTGTTGGGGTCACTTCCTAAGGAGTTTGAGTTCCTAGAAACTACTCTACTTCATGGCAGGAGTAATATATCTCTAAGCGAAGTTTGTGCGGCCTTATACAGTTATGAACAGAGAAAGAAGGACAAACAGAAAAACTCAATCAGAGATACAGAAGCTTTAGTAGTCCGAGGTCGTTCATACACTCGGAAGAAAACTCAAAAAGGGAGATCAAAGTCAAAGTCCAGACTCGGGAAAGATGAATGTGCTTTTTGTCATGAGAAAGGCCATTGGAAGAAAAATTGTCCAAAGCTGAAGAATAAGGGAAAAGCTGCTGTAGATGCATGTGTTGCAAAGCATGATACTAGTGACTCTGAACTATCACTGGTTGCATCATCATCGTCGTTCCATTCAGATGAGTGGATATTGGATTCGGGTTGTACCTATCATATGTCCCCTAACCGGGAGTGGTTCTCTGATTTAGTAGAACTAAATGGAGGAGTTGTTTATATGGGCAATGACAATGCCTGT
The DNA here is from genome assembly GCF_007990345.1 of Gossypium hirsutum. Classification (NCBI taxonomy): domain Eukaryota; kingdom Viridiplantae; phylum Streptophyta; class Magnoliopsida; order Malvales; family Malvaceae; genus Gossypium; species Gossypium hirsutum. Next base: position 65,367,714 of record NC_053446.1, read on the forward strand.
AAAACTGTTGGGATAGGTTCAATCCAATTAAAGAATCAAGATGGATCAACCAGAGTTCTGACTGATGTTCGGTACGTGCCCAGTTTGAAGAAAAATATCATCTCATTGGGAGCCTTGGAATCCAATGGTTCAGTTGTTACTATGAGAGATGGGATTTTGAAAGTGACATCTGGCGCACTTGTGATATTGAAGGGCATCAGGAAAAATAACTTGTATTACTACCAAGGTAGTACAGTTATTGGAGCAGTCGCTACAGCTTCCGGTAACAAAGAATTGGACTCAATGCAGTTGTGGCATATGAAGTTGGGACATGCCAGCGAAAATCCTTGCAAATTCTGGCAAAGCAAGGATTGTTGAAAGGTGCAAAGGCTTACAAATTAAAATTTTGCGAGCATTGTGTTCTGGGAAAGCAAAAGAGAGTGAAATTCGGTACTGCTATCCATAATGCAAAAGGTATTTTGGAATATGTTCACTCAGATGTGTGGGGGCCTTCCAAGACACCTTTATTGGGAGGAAAACACTACTTTGTTACTTTTGTTGATGACTTTTCCAGAAGAGTTTGGGTGTATACCATGAGAACTAAGGATGAAGTGCTTAGAGTTTTTCTTAAATGGAAAACTATGATCGAAAACCAGACTGGCAAGAAAATCAAGCGGCTTAGGATGGACAATGGAGGGGAATATAAAAGTGATCCGTTCTTCGATTTGTGCCAAGAGTATGGTATTGTTCGACACTTCATAGTTAGGGATACACCACAGCAGAATGGATTGGCAGAGCGTATGAATCGAACATTGCTTGAGAAAGTTCGATGTATGTTGTCCAATGCTGGGTTGGGCAAGCAATTTTGGGCTGAGGCTGTGACATACGCTGGCCATCTTGTTAATCGTTTGCCATCATCTGCATTAGAAAGAAAAACTCCTATGGAGGTATGGTCTGGAAAACCGGCTACAGATTATGATTTCTTACATGTGTTTGGATCCACTACATATTACCATGTGAAGGAGTCAAAGTTAGATCCGAGGGCAAAGAAAGCTCTCTTTATGGGAATCACTTCTGGAGTGAAGGGATTTCGTCTTTGGTGCTTAAGCACAAAGAAAATGATCTGTAGCAGAGATGTTACCTTTGATGAATCTGCCACATTGAAAAAGGTAGCAGATAAAGATATTCAGATGAGCAATACTCCACAACAGGTGGAGTTTGAGCAGATGGGGATTTGCCCAGTTAATAAGTCTAATTCTCCAGCCACAATGGAGGAATTAGAGGTTGAAGAGGTTCTGACCCAAGAACCACTAAGTACACCAGAACCAGTTGCAGTTGCAAAGCCACAGAGAGAAATTCGTAAACCTGCTCGATTTACTGATATGGTGGCCTACGCCCTTCCCGTTGTTGATGATATTCCTATCACTTATCAAGAAGCAATGCAAAGCTTAGAAAGTGATAAATGGAAAAGCGCCATGGATGAAGAAATGCAGTCTCTCTTGAAGAATAATACTTGGGAATTGGCGCAATTACCGAAAGGTAAAAGGGCAATCGGATGCAAGTAGGTATTCGCAAAGAAAGATGGATCTCCTAGCAAGAAGGATATTCGCTACAATGCAAGATTGGTAGCTAAAGGCTACGCTCAGAAGGAGGGAATTGACTACAATGATGTATTTTCCCCTGTTGTGAAGCATTCCTCCATTAGAATTTTGTTGGCCTTGGTAGCACAGTTGAATTTGGAGCTAGCTCAACTTGATGTTAAGACGGCTTTCTTGCATGGTGAGTTAGAAGAGGAGATCTATATGACTCAGCCCGAAGGATACACAGATGCTGGTGGTAGAAATTGGGTTTGTAAGCTGAACAAATCGCTATATGGATTGAAGCAATCCCCGAGGCAGTGGTACAAGCGATTTGATAGCTTTATGAGAAGGCAGAAGTACACAAGAAGCAAATATGACAATTGTGTATATTTGCAGAAGCTGTATGACGGATCTTTCATTTATCTACTCTTATATGTTGATGATATGTTAATCGCTTCGAAGAGCCAAAATGAGATAGATAAGCTGAAGGCTCAGTTGAATCAAGAGTTCGAGATGAAAGATCTAGGTGAGGCCAAGAAGATTCTCGGCATGGAGATAAGTAGAGATAGACCGAGAGGCAAGCTCTGTTTAAATCAGAAGCAATATCTGAAAAAGATATTACAATGTTTTGGTGTAAATGAAAACACAAAACATGTAAGTACCCCACTTGCTTCTCATTTGAAACTTAGTGCTCAATTATCTCCGAAGACTGAAGATGAAAGAGAATATATGGCGAAAGTCCCATATGCTAATGCAGTTGGGAGTTTGATGTATGCGATGGTGTGTACGAGGCCTGACATTTCACAAGCTGTTGGAGTTGTGAGCAGGTATATACATGATCCTGGAAAAGGACATTGGCAAGCTGTGAAATGGATTCTACGGTATCTTCGAAAAACCGTAGATGTTGGTTTAATTTTTGAACAGGATGAAGCACTTGGTCAGTTTGTAGTTGGATATGTTGATTCCGACTTTGCTGGTGATTTAGATAAACGTCGTTCAACTACGGGGTATCTGTTTACTCTTGCGAAAGCCCCAGTGAGTTGGAAGTCTACCTTACAGTCTACAGTAGCTGTGTCTACTACAGAGACAGAATATATGGCAGTTACAGAAGCTGTTAAGGAGGCTATTTGGCTTAATGGATTATTGAAAGACTTGGGAGTTGTTCAAAGTCACATTAGTCTATATTGTGACAGTCAGAGTGCTATTCATTTAGCGAAAAATCAAGTCTATCATTCAAGAACCAAGCATATCGACGTAAGATATCACTTTGTGCGGGAAGTCTTTGAAAAAGGAAAAATTCTACTTCAGAAGATTCCGACAGCAGATAATCCCACAGATATGATGACCAAAGTGGTAACAACAATCAAGTTTAATCATTGTTTGAACTTGATTAACATCCTGAGAATTTGAGCACCTACAGGTGTATGGCGCTCGAGAGCACATTTAGAGGCACTACAAAAGATAACTTTATCGAATTTGGGGAGTTGAAGGAAGTGTGTGAAGATGTGATTATCCTAATCAAATCTTCAAGGTGGAGATTGTTGAAAGGTCAACAAAGGTAGGAAGCAACTTGTTAAAAAGGTTGAGCAAGTTGCACCGAATGTTGAAAAGTTGAATGGGATAATTGCAATTTTGGTTCCTAATTTTTTAGGCCATTTGCAAGTTAGTCCCTGAACTTCAACTATAAATAGGCATTTTCATTTTTCATTTCAACCATCCCAACTAATCTTTCTCTCTTAGTTTTCTCTCTTCTCCCATTTGAGAATTCTTAAGGAATTCTATTTGTTTGTAATACTTTGGAGATAGTAAAGTTATCATCTGGTGTTAGTGCCCGAGGACGTAGGTATAATTTACCGAACCTCGTTAAAACTCTTGTGTTCTTTCTTGTCCTATTTTTCTTTCAATATTTGAGGGTATAATAGTAGTATTTAATTGTGCTATTAAATTACTATAGAAGGGATATTCTGTCTAAGGAAAGACTTGGTATTTAAGAGATCCATGTGATCCACCTCTCTTTCCTGGGAATTGAACTTTGTGTGATTTTTTAGTACAATAATTTACACGCTTCCGACCCTATTGGAACAACAGAGCCACTCATATTTAAGACCTGAAGATTACATAGAGAGTCGAAGGCAAGGACACTTCTTCAATTTGAGAGCCAGATAAATTTAATTCTATTAAGCTTCTTGGGATTTCTGGAAATTTGATCATCGAGCATTCACAAAGATTCAGTTTACGAAGGGAATCCAACTTGATCGATACATTTTTGACCGCTGAGCCACTGATATTTAAGTCCTGAAGATTACATAGAGAGTCGAAAGGCAACGACACTTCTTCAATTTGAGTGCGAGATAAGTTTAATTTTGTTAAGCTTTTTGGGATTTCTGGAAAGTTGATCATTGGGCAATTACTAAGAATCAATTCACCAAGGAGTTCCAACTTCGAAATATTGATCGATACTTTTTTGACCTCTGACTTGCTCAACGACAATCTCTGTAGTTTGTGGAGATGCTCAATTGAATCAGGCACTTCTTCTATTTCAGTTATTTCTAAACCCAAAGAACAAAAGTGTCTTGGGACCTGAGGAAACTTCTTGAGCCTATAACATCCCTCAAGGTGAAGCTTATCATGATGAAGAGATGCCAAATGATTGAGGCAAGGAAGTTCAACCAAACTTTTACATAAGAGCAATCAAGGAGTTCAAGGTTGATGGCTCCTGAAAGATTCCCTGAAACGTCAATTTGCCTTAAATTAACAAGGTCCTGTATAGAAAAATTAACTGTATTACTTTTAAGCATTAAAAAATGAAAAGGAAATGAATAATTATAATACTAAAAAATAAAATTTTATATTTGATATGTTGGGCGTAAATTCAGCCACAATTACTAGATCATGTCACTTATTTAAATAAATTTAAAAACTTTAAATAAATATTTTTTTTCCTTAAAAAAAATTTTAGGCGAAGAAAATATGAAAGCGCATACCATACGATCATCTTCATTCCAAAGTTGTTCCACATTACCACGTCGTAATATCAATACGACAAGATTCTTTGAATTAAAACTTGATAAAGTTTTGAAGGGAAGAGATATACTATCAACTTTGTTTGCATATTGGGGTGGAGGTTCCCATAAAGTATGTGCAAAATACCTAATGTTGATATATCTAAGCTTATGCATCTTCTCAAAACCGGTAGCACAAAATTGTTGATTACCAGTTTGAGTTACATCTAACTTTATTCCTTTAAAAAACTCAGTCACCTGATAAATAAAAAATCATAGATTAACATAAAGAAATTTATCGACATTCTATTAAATCAGTCATAAAAATGCATTAGATATTTAACTAACCCAAAAAACTTTTAACAAAATTCCTTGTTGTATCGTAAGACATTTGGTCATTATGTTTATGGTAAGAAACAAATAATTTTATTTTTTGAAATAATAATTAAAAAGATAATACATGGTACACAACAACATCTATTAAACCTACCAAAGAGTGAAAAGAAAATAAATGCAATTAACACTTACTTTATCATATTTGAACACTTCTTCCATGTCTTCACAACTCCACAATCTACTTCGCTTTCCGGGGCATTCAGATTTTCGCATAACAATGTCCTTGCCCATCTCTTCAACCATGTCATGCATAAAAACACATCCATATTTGTTCTCAAGTAGACACTTGTCGACCAATTTACTTATTCCACATGTTGCACCCTTATAACAATTACTTGGAACTTTTTCTACATAATCCATGGCTTGCCCTTTAAAGATGCATGCTAGGTCAAGAAATATATTATTTTCTTCCTCATCGAGCTCATCCAAGCTACTCTTCAAAATATGTGAAATTTTAAATTCTGCACATTGCTTTAGTTTATTCACCTTGCCCTCCCACTCTTTTTTCGACTTCGTATATAGTTCAGAACCCAAAACTTTAAGAGCAAGTGGACTACCTTGGACATATTCTACAAACTTGCATGATAGATCTCGAAAATCAACTGCAGGATTCAACAACTTAAATGCAAATGTAGAAAAAAGTTGAAGAGAATCATTCTCATTCAACTTCTTAACCTTATATATGCGGTGAGCTCTTTGATTTTTTAGTACTTGTCTATCTCTAGATGTTACAATGATTTTACTTCCAGGACCAAAATATGTGACACCCATAAAATCTATTTGGTCTGGGTCACTAACATCATCAAGGACAAGAAGTACTTTTTTTATTATTCAGCCTCTCTTGATAAGGGTAACCTATGGAAGGGGTATCAATACAAATTTCTTTTTCGTTTAACAGTTTGGAAAGAAGTTCATTTCGTAAAGATTCATTCCCCTGTTTTTTTATTTTCTCACTAATGTTTTGAGAAACAAACGACATTCATACTTTGGAAAGACTTCTTTATAAACAGCATCAGCAAGGGTAGTTTTGCCAATACCACCCATTCCCCAAAGTCCTATTACACGCACGTCCATTTGCTCAATCAACCCCAAAATCATCTTCTTTTGATCATCTGTTCAGACCAATTCTTCAGAAACACTTCTACAATTGCTATTCAACTTTTTTAAAACATATCCAACCACATCTTTAATGTACTTAGTTTCAGATCTAGAAAATGATTAAAAAAACCAGCCGTCAAAAGAAAGATATGTCAAATATAATAAGATGAATATATATATATATATAGTTACCTATCGAATTTGCCTCCTTCTATATGCCACCCTTTTAACGTACGGACTTCAGTGAAGGCGGCTTTTGATCGCTTCACTTCATCAACCGGCCTCTTTGATTCATGCTCTCCGAAGGATGTTGTTGAAGTTGGCCAGCATGCTGCCTTGTTGCACCAGAAGCAGCCCGAGCCAGTGAAGTTGCAGCAGAAGATCAAGCTACTGTTGCCATTTTGTTTCTTCAAGTGATGTTTTGTAACTTAGTTGGATTAAAAACTAAGTAGCTTTTGTACTTGATGTTATTAGGTGAAGAATGAGCTGTTAAATCAGCTTTACAAAGTGTACAAGTTAACTTTATCAAGTTTCAATGTGCTTAGTGGTAGTAGGTATTGTTTAGGTGATGATTTTGTAACTCATTGACCAGCCACTTGATAATTTTAATGAAAATTCATTCAAATTTCATTATCCAATACTCTCTCTTCTTAGCTTCCATTTTTAGTGTTTCAAAAGCTTAATTCTGCTCTTGAATTCATTTTTGTTTCTTCTGCAAGCCTCGAGCCTTGTTGCTCAAGTCTCAGCAAAATTTGCTTGCATATTATTCATAACACCAACAGATGTCTTAGAAGTCCCACCAATATTTCGCACATGGGAGGGATCAACATGGTAAAAGATAGGAAGAACAATATGCCCTCGAGTCTTTTTACACTTCATGATCTGAGAGAGTTCACCTAAGCATGATTTCGAAGAAGCATAGCCTTTAGATAAAACAAGGATTGAGAGATTTGAGGCTGCAATTGCTTGAGAAAGTGCTTGTGAAAGTTGCTCCCCTTTCTCTAGTTTTTCTTCATCGAAGAAGACATTCAGTCCTGTGCCTTTCAAAGCTTTGAGTAGATGACTGGTAAAGTTAAGGCGTGTGTCTTCACCTCTGAAGCTCAAGAAAATTTGGTGCTTCATTTGACGAGAAGAAGATGAAGAAGACGCCATGAAAGATTATGGATAATGTGAGTGAGGCAAAGAGAAAAATTTATAGCAAGGGAGCTTTGGTTTGCCTTTTGAAGAAGAAAAGTTTAAATTATAGATTCATCATCAGTGGGAACCTTTTATTAAATGGATTTTTGGTTGAATTTTCAAACATATTAAAATTTATTTCTTTTTTTTATACAAAGCCTATAGCTACACGTAATTCTTTCTCACCTTTAAATAGAAAGAAAAGACACATTTAAACACACTCGAACTCACATCTTTAAACATTTGTGTGATGCTATTATTTTCTATTAAAGATTCTCATTAATAAGCTATTTAAATTCCATCACTAAGAATATTTTTTTTTTCATCACTTAAATAATGGCTTTAATTAGACATAGATTCTAGTGTCACGGGGCTAGAACTGTCGTCTCACGATCCGTGCGGCCTTAGGCAATCCGTTCGTCCAAACTCGCCTAAGTCAGCCTTTACTAAAGTGAAGATTCCTTAAGAACTCCTCCAAGGCACTGAATTGAAGAGCGGAAGCGATTTATGCCAAAAGAAGAAAAATGAAAGAACAAGAGAAAGTCACAGAAAAGAACACACCCAAGGTGTTTGAATAAATGCTCTCTGAATTCTATTACTTTTAAGAATTCAATCTTACAATGGATGAGTACAAATGAGGGGAGGCTCTCTATTTATAGTTGAGCTCCCCTAAAATCGACGATCAAGATACATTTACATCAACGGACGAGATTAACCATATCCCTTAATTTTAGGGATTTACAATATTTGTCATATCAAATCTAATCTAATCTTTGCAAGATATGATTCTCTCTATCTTCTAAGATTAGTTACCAAAATTAGCCTAAGTTGCCATGTCTTCATTATCGGGCCAACCAGGCTTCAATCTGACAGGCTTCTCCAACAATTCTTTGAATCGGGCCAGTTCTCGTGGGCTAAATGTTCCCTATTTAATTGATGACCTCTATGGGGCACATCTTGTGTCATGGTCACGGGCTTTAGACTTTGGCCCGTGACACTAGCACATTCAAATAACATAATTACGTAACAAATATATTTATAAAAATTTACATAAAAAATAAGTGAAGTTCCTACAAGCATAGGAGTCCCATCACCTATTAAGAGAGGGAATGTACTTGAGTATGGTGTAGACTCATTCAAAGCAGAGGCATTGCCCCTGAATCCAGATACCAAGACGAAGTTCCTATAGGTATAGGAATATACGAATCATCATTATCAAAATTGGACCCAAAATGAGTGGCATTAATATTAGACCCAGTAGAGTTAGAGACATTAGACGTATGTAAATCAGGAATTCGAGGCAATCCAATGCATGGATCTGACCCAATATAAACACGAGCTCTTATTTTTGTCTGCCAGGGAATACACAACCCATTATATGACCCAAACGTAGTACAAACACCACCATCTGAAGGCTCAAGCCCTCGTACACGACCACGAGGGCTTGTAAACTCCACACAATTAAATGTTGGCCCATTTGGAGAAACATTAGCAGTGGACCCAACTGGAGAAAAATCACCCCTAAAGTCCTAGCATGGGCCAGATGGCCTACCACGCACAGACGGCCCAAGATTTTGGCCAATGGCCGAGTGAACCCAGTTACAAGCCCAAAATACGGACCTAACCCAGTGAACTGCCTCATGACCAGGCTCAAACCGCTACTCATGACCAAGCCCAAATGGTTGGCTTAACCCAGCATAATGCCCAAGCGGTAGGCCTGCTCCATCATCAAACGCAAAAAAAAGGGGTTAAAAACCCTAGTGTATGACATATACAGGGGAGGCGCAGTAGACAAGTGACCACCCTACCATTTACCAGAAAGAAATCGTATGGCGCCGTCTACGAAAGGCCACCAAACTGACTAGAGGCGGGCGATAGAAATGAGAAACCAACATCCGAACCCTGCCTAGTACGATCGGTCGAATTTGAAGCCCAGGCCACTAATGTCAGACCACTGTAGTCGCGATTATGACAATATTAAAAACGTTGAGCTAATGCCCAAACTGACCACAGATCTAACATTGGAGTTTGGATCGAAAACTCATCAAACTGTTCTTTTTTGAACTATTAATTAAATACCTCTGCTAGTAATTTTGGATACTGCTTCTTTGCTTCCAATCATACCTTGTTTATTTCTATTCCAATTAGATTACATTGATATGAGCATGCTTTATCTGTTGGCACCTTTCAAGGTTTACAACTAAATTGTATCAGCATTCTATATATTTGGCTTTCTTGAAATCCTTGTTTTATGATGCTTACTAATGATTGTATTTCATCTTTATGATTTTCACTCTTGTTCGATGCTTATTTCAATTGATGTAAATGCAGATGCATCCTTTTTGGATGAATGGTCTTTTGATCAATTTCAGAGCCTGCTGAATAGGTCCAATGAAAACCCAAAGTTGAAAAGGTTACTTGAACAAGATAATCTTGTTGTATTTTATGGTTTGAACACAATCGGACACTATAGGGTGTTGCTGCAATGAAGGAAAACCATCCTTAAAGATGAGGATTTTTTTTTATTAACATGCTCGTTGTTGTTATTTTGTACAGGTAAAGGTTTACACGGATCGGAAAACACTAGTACATGCTTTGAGTGACACCAAAACAGCTGTAAAGCAGTTGAATACACTCGTGACTGTCATCATATGGCTTCTTTTGCTGGAAATTGCAACCAGAAACTGCTTTTGCTCCTTTCATCACAGCTTGTAGTGGCTGCTTTTATGTTCGGAAACACCTGCAAGACTATTTTTGAAGCTATAGTATTCGTGTTTGTGATGCATCCTTTTGATGTCGGCGATCGTTGTGTGGTTGATGGTGTTCAGGTAACTATTGAAAATGACATTATTACATGCATGTATGGGAAAGTTACTAATTATGCTTATCACTTGGTAATGGTAACTAACAGTTGCTGGTCGAGGAGATGAATATTTTAACGACCGTCTTCCTGAAACTTGATAATGAAAAGGTGTACTACCCGAATTCAGTTTTGGCTACAAAGCCCATCAGCAACTCTTATAGAAGCCCGGATATTGGTGTATTTCTAAAAACACCGCAAATGTTTGTGGCGTTGACAGCGGCATTTTTTGCGACGCTTTCAAAAACGCCACAAATAAGCGCCGCTAAAGGCATAAAAAAACGCCGCTAAAAAACCTATTTTAGTGTAGTGGTAATTGGATAGTTACCAAATAGTTAACTGCTCCCACTTAATACATAAACAAAAACATGCTTAACTTGTACATAAAAGAAAGCTAACATACTAGCTATTACATCAACACAAATCAATCAAATCATCCTACTAACTTTGCTGTCAAATTACAAAAGAACTAGACAAAGTTACATAGGAACAAAACACTCAAAATAAGTTGCTGCATTCGGACCAGCTTCATTTCTTCACTTCAGAACAATGCTGCTGCTTGACAGAGCTGAATTTTACTGCTGGTCTTTTGTTGCAATGCAGGCCAAAGCTTAACAAATATCAACTCCAATAGCTCTACCATGAAACTAACCCAATCTAGCTTGAGAATGAAAACTGTCAAAGGTTGCCTCCAGCTCTATGTGTTTATCCCACGAGTTTTGAGATCTGTTGCAAATTCTGGATTTATATAATCCCATTGATAAATATGGGAAAAATGGTGAGGATGCTGAAAATCATTATATGAACATAAAATCATGATAATAAGTCAAAGTCAAAGGTAACTTACTTCTCCACCAAGACTGAATTGCCAGAACCCAAAAAGGAGCTCAAAAGATTACTTTGACTTTGTGTTGACAAATCTGTTGGCAACTTGCATTGTCACCAAATATCAGTTCAAACACTTGTATAAAGCAAGCATTCAGTAAATAAAATTGAAGGTCTTACAGCTCAGGTGTTCCTCCTTGTAAGGCTAAAGCTCCAATTCAGCAGTGGCATTCCCAAAGATTTGTCATTCCCTAATCTTACATCAACACAGAAGCAAAGGATATAAGAAAAAAACAATCTCACAAATAACCAATCTTTCTAATGAATCAAGATATGAGTGAAGGAAAATGCAGCAAGTATTGAGATACCAGATGATACCAACGCTGGAACTAAACAATGAAGCTGAACCGACTCCACCATTGGTCCTATGAATTAAAAAAAAAAAAACAACCAATAACAAGTCAACTGTCAGTAAGAATTAAGTATGAATTTTAATATCTGAATTTTGGTACCCACCAAAATCCCCTATGGATATTTTATCAACTCCAAAGCAGAATCATTTTGCTACTGTATTGAAATCTCCAGTTACTATTCAATTTTCCTCCAAATTAATTAATATATATGGAGAATTTCCTTCTTGGACAATATATGCTATATCTACAAAAGAACACAGACACGACAGGGGAATGAAGATGAGAAAAATAATAGTAAGCAACAATCACAACTGTTGAACAAATTTCCAATTTGATGTTTCACAAATTATGCTTTTAACATTTACAATGTGGAACTACAATGTTTCAGTTTGGTAAAGCACCTTCTAGAAGACAAGTAATTTATAACGCAGAGCAAGTTTAGATTCATCCTGGTCGGTTTTAATTAATTAAAGCACTTCATTTTCTGTCACTAATTTATAAGTTGAAAATTTACTATTAACAATTGTGGAAAACTGAAAATTTTATCATAATATGAAAAAATGAGATGAAAATGAAACCCCTACCTATGCATTTGGATGACATTATTCAGGAGTTGAAAGTCCTCAAAAGCAGAGCCAAAGATGGAAAGAAATACAAACTATTTCAATCTTTTAAGTCCTCCATCCCCTTCTTCATCATCATGGCTAAAGCTTCTTTAGTTCCCAGCATGTTTCTTTTTAGTAGCATCTGTATATCTGTATCATCTGTATCATCTGTATCATCTATAGCATCTGTAGCATCTGTAGCATCTGTATCATCTGCATCCACGTAAAATACATGAACACCACATCTCTCCACTTTCATGTCTACATCTTCATCTTCTAGACCCCAATTTCTGATGTAGAATTCAAATGATGCCTCCTCATAATTCTGGTCTTCTTTAACCATGTCGATGCTAGATAGAATAAACACGTGATCACCCATGCACTTCTCTGGCTCAGGAAGCTTGAACAAAGATATTACACTTCCTAGCTTTTCATAACCACCACCACCATTGCCACTACCAGCGGCTGTAAGTTGGTACTCACAACTACAATCAAGTAATCGATGGCAGTCAGTGAGATCAATCACAAGGCAGATAGCAAAAACCAAAAATCTGCTCCCACTACCCCCATTTGGGGCTATCTTCAAACTTAAGGAAGAATTCATACCCTGGCACTTGAATATATTTGCTGAAATTTTGTTTCCTGGGAAACAACAAATCAATCTTTGAAAGTTACCACGCCGTTTTTCCCTGCCATATCTCGCTGCCCATTTCTTAGCTAGGGATCCAATTTTTAGCATGGCATTTGCCTCAATGTTATTAGTTGACTCTTGATTCAAGTTGAAACAATTAAAGAATAGCATCAAAAACATATAATCATCATCTGATGAATCAAACTGATATAAATTTTGATCTGCAAAGGAAACTCTTCGTAATAATATGCAGTCATGTTCAATAAAGTCGAGCAGATATGGTGCAGACTCTGAGACTTTGACGGTCTTGTAACGATCCATCTGCATATACCTAAGGCTTTCAAAGCTCAAGCTTGGTGAGGGCACATCAACAGTTGGAAATTTAACGATTGGACAACCACTAAGATGTAGAGAAAAAGGGATTTCAACTTTGAAATATTGCTTGATACATCTTTTACCATTGAGTTTGTCAAGGTCAACCGATGAAGTCTGTCGAGATGCTCAATGAAATCAGGTACTTCTTTTATTCCGGTTTCTGATAAATCTAACTCATAAAAGTTATTTGGGATCTCCGGAAACTTCTTGAGACTACGACATCCCTTAAGGCGAAGGGATTCAAGTGATGTCAAACGGGTGAGGGAAGGAAGTTTAACCAAACTTTCGCAATTTTCACAGTCAAGTTTTTCAAGGTTGAGGGCTCCTAATAAATTAGGGATCTTCTTTAAATTTTTGCAACTGAAAAGGTTAATTTCCCGTAAATGAACAAGATCCTGCACATGATGAGAACATAAAGTAGTTAGAGCATCATTTACTTGGACTCTATCAAAATAAAAATTTATATTTGATGTATTGGGTGTATTAATTCACCCACCATTGTTTCTTTTAAAAAATAGAATAAAATCTTTTATATATATTTTTTAAATTTAATAAAAATATGTTATTTAAATGCTATATCAATTATAAATTCTTTCTCCACTACACCAGAACAGGCCTTTAGTGGCGTCTATAGCGGCGTTTTAACACAAAACGCCGCAAAAAACCGAGCAATAGCGGCGAGTGCTAAAAACGCCATAAATTATAGGCAACAGCGGCGATTTACCAAAAGCGCCGTAAAAGAGTTAGGTAAACGGCACCGTTTTCTTTGTCAGCTTCAAAGACATTAGTGGCGCTTTAAACAAAACGCCACAAACGTGAAGCATTAGCGGCGCTTTTAAAGAAGCGCCGCAAAACTGATTAATATACGACGCCGTTTTGATTTACGTTTTATTGCATTAGTGGCGTTTATAAAGAATTGCCGCAAAAGATCATGTATTAGCGGTGCTTTCCACGAAGCGCCACAAAAGTTCTTACCGAATGACGGCATTTTCATGTTGAGTTTTAGACACAATAGTGGCGCTTTTATGGAAGCGCCGCTGAAGTCAATCATTAGCGGCGTTTTAGAGGAAGCGCCGGAAAATTTCATAAGCATGCGCCGTCTTAGGGACAATAGTGGCGGCGATTTCCTGAATCGCCACAAAAGATTTTACAGAACGAAGTCGTTTGGATCTTGTTGAGTTTTAGACACAATAGCGGCGCTTAAGAGGAAGCGCTGCAAAATGTTTTAAGCATACGCCGTCGTTTCTTGTTGTGCTTAGGGACATTAGTGGCGCTTTACGAGAAACGCCGCAAATGTCAAGCATTAGTGGTAATCATTTTAGGCAAACGACGACGTTTTAGTTTTTAGATTTTAGAGATATTAGTGGCGCATAGCTATAAACACCGCAAAGTTCAATAATTAGCGGCGCTTTTACGTTTCACCACAAAAATTTTTAAGCGAACAACAACGTTTTGTTGTTAAGGTTTAGTTACATTAGCGGCGCAACTTTATAAACGCCGCAAATTTCAAGCATTAGAGGCGCTTTGTGTTAAGCGCCACAAATATATTTAAGCAAACGGCTTCGTTTTGTTGTGGAGGTTTAGAGACATTAGTGGCGCTTTATTGTAAGCCCCACAAGTAAAAATACATTTATTTTAGGTTTAAGTGTTTAGTATTTAAGGTTTAATTTTTATAGTTTAGGGTTTTAGGATTTATGAAGTAATGTTTATTATATTGGGATTAGAGTTTTAAGTTTAGAGTTCATGATTTACCGTTCGTGGTTTATGGTTTAGTGTTTAGTGGTTAGGAGCATAGGGTTTAGGGGTTATGGGCTTAGGGTCTAGGGGGTAATGGCTTCGGGTTTTGGGTTTAAAGGTTTATAGGTTAAGGGTTTAGGGGTTTATGGGGTTTAGTAGTTTAGGGTTTAGGGTTTAACGTTTAAGGTTTAAGATTTATGATTTTAGGGTTTATAATTTATTATTTATGATTTTATGGTTAATTTAGGGTTTATAGCTTAGGGTGCATGTTTAGGGTATAAAGTTTAAGGTTTATGGTTTAGTGTTAAGAGTTTAGTGTTTACGATTTATGGTGTAGGTTTATGGTCAAGTGTTTATTGTTTAGGGTTTAAGAGGTTAAAGTTTAAAGGTTACGGGTTTAGAGTCTAAGGGTTAGGGGCTTATGGTTTAGGGTTTAATTTTTATTTTCCCACATTTAAGGGTTATGCTAAAAACATAGAAAAATATATGTTAAAAATAGAAAAAAATAAAATAGTATTATTTAAAATAATTTGAAAATAATTTTAAGTTTGACCAGTAGTGGCATTTTTCTTGAAAACGCCACAAATATTCATTGAAAGGTAGCAAAACAGTTTCGTTTTGTCTGATTTTTTAGTGGCGTTTTTACTAAAATGCCGCAAAAGGAGTTATATTAGTGGCGTTTCTACGAAAAACGCCGCAATTATGTTTTTTGTCTTTGTTAAATGTTGTCGTTTTTATCTACGTTTTCAGTGGCGTTTTTGCCAAAACGCCGTAAAATGATATGTGTTAGTGGCATTGTTAGGTAACGCTGCAATTATGTTATTAGTCTTCTGTAAACGTTGTCGTTTTTATCTACATTATTAGTGGCATTTTTACGAAAACGCCGTAAAAGGTTATGTGATAGTGGCGTTTTTATAAAAATGCCGCAATTATGTTACAAGTGTTCGCTAAACGTTGTCGTTTTTATCTACGTTTTTAATGGCGTTTGTACTAAAACGTCGGTAAAGGATATGTTTTAGTGGCGTTTTTATTATAAACGCCGCAATTATGTTTTAAGTGTTTGCTAAACGTTGTCGTTTTCTGTCTAGGATTTTTTAATGCGTTAGTGGCGTTATTTATAAACGCCGCAAATTTTAATTGAACTAACTTATACGACGTCGTTTGTTTAGCGCTGAATTTCCTTACTTCTCCCCCACTCTGATTTCCCTAATTTTATTTCCCTAATTTCCCATTTCCTATCCCCCCAACTTCCCCGATTTCATTTCCCCCAATTCCTTTTCCCCCAATTTCCCCAATTTCATTTCCCCAAATCCCCAAATCCCCAAATTCCCTCATGTCATTGCAGTCGTCTCCACTCTGGTGGTCGCTCTGTCACCCACTTTCTCTGTCGTCCGCTTCTTCTATTCACTGTAAGTTTCCTTGTTTCCACATTGCACGATTTTTCGTTATTTGTTTCGATTAAGGTTATATTTCTTTTGATTAAAGCCCTTTATTTCGTTATTTGTTACCTTGTTGAATCGGGGTTTATTTTCACTATTAATCTATTGGATTATTTTGGTAAAGGTCACAGACCAACTAATCTATTGGAGGATTAAGGCTTGGGGAGTTGTTGATCTTCTGCAAGGGTAAGTTACTGATTTGGGGGTTTAAAATTGACTTTGCTTTAAACTTTTGACTTCATAGACAAAAAGATTAGGGGATTTGACTTTGCTTTAAACTTGGCAATCGCCAATTGCATCTATGCATTTAAATAAATGCTGCGTATTTTATACATTGGGTTTTCTCATATTTGTTAGTTTTATACAAGATGTACCTCATGTGTTAGGTTTTATTTATTTGAAATGAAATATTTTAATTAATTGGTAACAGTTTGCAATGCTTAGAAAATGAACACATAATTTTCATAGTCTCTCTAGCATGTTAATATTTTCCAGCAGCAACTTAGAAAGGAATATGGTTTGCTACATTCGTGCAAAAAACGCAATAAATTTTGGACAAAAATATTATATCGTAAATATTAAAATTTATATTCTTTTTATATATTACATATATTAATATGGATATATAACCTATATTTCAATTTTTGTAATAATAACATTTTAAATTTAAAAAATAATTGTAAATGATAATTTAATATCTATTAAAACCAATATTTTTAATATATCACCCCATATATGGTATGGGTATATAACCTATATTTAAAACTTATTACTATAAAATTTATAAGTTTTTTAAATAATTATATATTGTTTTAATATCTATATAAGTTTTCTAAATTTATAAGTTTTCTATATTAGTATTAAATTTATTAGTATTAAATTTATAAGTTTTCTAAATAAGTGTTCTAAATTTATTAGTAATAAAATTTATTAGTATTAATTTTATAAGTTTTCTAAATAATTATATATAAGCTTATATAAGCTTGCATAACTTACATAATAACTTACATAACTTACATAGCTTACATTCTACACAACTTACATAACATACATAATACAGAAATTACATAAAATACAACGTACGTATCTTACATAATACATAACTTACATAATACAACATTTACACAACTTAAATAACTTATATAACTTGCATAACTTATATAATAACATAATAACTAACATACAATATATAAACATATATAGAAACTTGCATAACTTATATAATAACATAATAACTAACATAATACATAACCTACATAACTTACATAACTTACATAAACTAAATAACTTACATAACTTACGTAACTTATATAAATTAAATAACTTACATAACTTACATAACTTACATAATACAACATTTACTTAAATAACTTACATAATACATAACCTTCTTAACTTACATTATACACAACTTACATAATTAATATTATACACAACTTACATAATACATTACTTACATAACTCACATTACTTACAGTTCTTACACAATACATAATATATAGCTTACATAACTTACATAATACATAAAAATATATCATATCATAACTTACATAACTCATTTATGGTTATAACTGGCATTTTAACTTCCCGTGCAAATTATTGTCAACGTCAGGCTTCAAGAATTAAGAAATGGACCGGTCTTGGATGAATTTGTCAAGGGTTAGCAACAGTTATCGAAATAGAGTACAGACTTTTCTAAATTTTGCATTTCAATATGCAAGCCAAGGGAACATGATTCTTTGCCCGTGTAAGAAGTGTGTCAACATAAGCTGGCATTATCGTGAGGTTGTATACGAGCATCTAATTGTTGATGGGTTTGTTCGGGGTTATAAACAATGGTTATTTCATAGAGAATGCCTGCATAGTACTTCCTCTTCAACAATGGATGTATCTTATCCTGGTACTACTTACCAACAGTCTGATAGAGGGAATGACATGGAAGGTATGTTGCGGGATGCATTTAATATGCACAATCATGGTGTGCAGTTGTTCCCAACGGATTTTGTGGCATCTGATGATTGTAATATTGGTGGAACTGCTTTTATCGAACCGGGAAGTAGTGTACCTCATGAAGAGCCGAATGGAGAAGCGGCGAAGTTCTACGCTCTACTTAATGACATGAACGAAGAACTGTATGAGGGATCAAAATTTTTAAAAATGTCCTTCTATGTTCATCTTTTTCAGTTAAAATGTTTGGGAGGGTGGACCGAAAACTCGTTGACAATGCTGTTAGAGTTTTTGAGAGAAATGTTTCCGTTTGCAAAAATCTCTCAGTCATGCAAAGATATGAAGAAAATGATAAAAGATTTAGGCCTTGGGTACAACAAAATCCATAGTTGCCCAAATGACTGCATGTTGTATTGGGGCGATCGGAAAAACCAACAGTGCTGTCATGTATGCGGCCAATCCCGTTGGATAAATAGAAACACAGAAGATGGGAACGACGATAAAAATGATGCACAGTTGAGGAAGAAGCTAGTCAAGATTTTACGGTATTTTCCCCTTATACCAAGGCTTCAAAGGCTTTTCATGTTGTCCAAGAAAGCGGAGTCTATGACGTGGCACCATGATGGATGAACCGATGATGGATTACTAAGGCATCCGGCAGATTCTTTAGCTTGGAAATCATTTGACAATAAATTTCCAAGCTTTGCAAGCGATCCTAAGAGTGTGAGGCTTAGACTAGCATCTGATGGATTTAATCCTTTCAAGATCATGAGCACTGCGTACCGTACTTGGCCAGTAGTGCTTGTTCCTTACAATCTGCCTCCGTGGATTTGCATGAAGCAATCTTCCCTTATCTTATCTAAGATTATCCTTAGAGAGAAAGGGCCCGGGAATTTACAGCCACTTATTGAAGAGTTAAAACAATTATGGGCTGGTGTCAAAACATACGATGTGTTGAGAAATGATAACTTTAATTTACGTGTAGCTTTGATGTGGACCATTAATGACTTTCTCGCTTATGCCAATTTATCCGGTTGGAGTACCAAGGGTCGTTATGCGTGTCCTTATTGTGCTGCACAAACATGTTCGCAATGGTTGTACAATGGGAAGAAGTTCTCTTACATAGGGCATCGTCGGTGGTTACCAAAAAATCATAGATTTAGATTTTAGAGTTCTATATTTGACGGTACTAAAGAGTTCGGAGAAGCTCCTTCGCAGACCAGTGGCTCTGAAATCTTATTCATGTTGGAAGATATGAATTTCATTTATGGGAAGATGAACCAACCGCCAAACACGCAAATAAATAGAAGATCAAATAATGAAGCTAATGATGACTCTGATGAAGAGGACGATCCTAATGAGGCAGACTTGTGGAAAAAAAGAAGTATTTTTTTGAGTTGCCTTATTGGGAGCATCACCTTTTACGACACAATCTTAATGTTATGCATATTGAGAAAAATGTCTGCGAGAACATTGTGGGTACAATTTTGAATGTCGACGGAAAATCAAAAGACAATCTTCAGAGTCGACTTGATTTAGTCCAAATGGGAATTCGACCTGATCTTCTTCCCAATCCACTTTCGAATGGGAAATATCAGTTGCCGCCTTCTATTTTTTCAATGTCGAAGACTGAAAAAGAAGTGTTCTGCACGGTGTTGAAGGATATAGAGGTTCCAGATGCGTATGCATCAAATATATCTCGATGTGTTAGTGTTAAAGATCGAAGATTATATTCGCTAAAATCACATGACTATCACATCTTGATGCAAGATTTACTGCCAATTGCTCTACGATGTTGTATGTCCAAGAAGGTGACGTCTTGTATAATTGAACTATCCAATATAATGAAAGCCATTTGTGGCAAAGTTTTGGATGTTCAAGAACTTTAGAAGGTACAGGTTCGAGCCGCTTTGACTTTATGCAACATGGAGAAAATCTTCCCACCTTCCTTCTTCACCATTATGGTTCACTTGATAATCCATCTCCCGCATGAAGCAATTCTTGGCGGACCCGTTTTCTATCGATGGATGTATCCCATAGAAAGGTGTTAATTAAAATTTTTAAAATTTTCCTTCATTCACCTCTATGCCTTTAGTCACAACGTTTGATAGTGTTGTATATCGTGTTTAGGTTTCTATCCAAATTAAAGTCTTACTGCTGCTACAAGCGATATCCAAAAGGATCGATTGCTGAAGGCTACTTAGTAGAGGAATGTATGACCTTCTGCTCAAGATATTTGGAAGATGTTGAAACAAGGTTGAACAGACCAAATAGGAATGCTGGACTCACGGACCATAACATCGCCGATACTTATGTGTTCCAAAGTTTTAGAAAACCAATCGGCAAAGTTGAAATTGTAAAATTAGATCATTTATCGTGGGTACAAGCACATCGATATGTTCTGTTTCACCACGAATCAATGGAACATTTACGGAAGTAAGTTTTACAAATTTGATAAATATTTATCAAATTAAAAATTTATTATCTTCTAACAAAGTGAATATTTTTTAACATAGTGAGTACAAACAAATATTGAGATCTTGTTCGCGCTCCCGAAGAACACAATATCGAGATATCAATAAGTTGTTTACATAATCTTTTCATGAATGGTTAAGCTCAACGATATGCAGTTGGAGCTTCCGCTTACAAATAATAATATTTTCTCATAACATTTTTAATTACTCAATTTACTTTCCATTCAATAGGTTTGGAGTGGGAAGAACGTAAACGACGAAGTTAAATGGCTCTCCCAAGGTCCAAATCAAGTGGTTAAAAGATATAGTGCGTTCCTCATCAACGGATTCAGATTTCATACAAAATATTGCGAGAGGTTGAGGAGAACGCAAAATTGTGGAATAGTTGTTAATTCCTCAATTACAAGTTATGCTAGTGCTAGGGACAACAATCCTGTCGAGGGAAATGTGGAATATTTCAGACTTCTTACTGACATAATTGAGTTGAATTACTATGGCAAATGGAAAGTTGTCTTATTTCGAGGTGATTGGGCCGATGTTAATACTGCCTGTGGAATTAAGCAAGATCAATTTGCTTTTACAATGGTGAACTTCGCTCGATTGATTCACACAGGACAACAACTGATAGATGAGCCGTATGTATTCTCATCTCAAGTCAAACAAGTTTTTTACTGAAAAGATCCAACTGATGAGGGTTGGTACGTTGTACTCCGTAACATCCCTAGAGACTTGTTTGACATGGGCAATGGAAGTAGAGATAACATCAACGACAGATCAAAAACTTTGCCCTTTCCAGAACAAAACTTAAACAATAATATCCCTAGTACTAGTACACAATTTCAATGGGTTTGTCAGGATACGGATGAAGATATTTACGAATAATGACGTAGTAAGATTTTACGATTTTTTAATTATATGTAATATCATAATTTAAATCTTGGTCTTATTATATATTTCAACTATTTTATATGTGCTGTTATTGTTGTAATTAGTTATTAAGTTTTCAACTATTTTATGTGTATTGTAGATAAAATGCCTAGAAGAAAAATTCCAATGGGAAGCATTGTTCAAAATGATCCAAACTCGACAGAAACAAATAGTACTGAACAACAGACAGTAATTGGATCTTCGAATGTTCCAATTACACCTGAGGACCCTATAGAAGTTCAAAGTAATTTTACATTTAATTTACATGCGTGTTGACTTATAATTGATTTATTTTTCAAATTCTTATATTATAATATACCATTTGCAGCTGAAAATGGTGGGACACGTAGAGGTTGAGGACGTACGCTACTTAGAGATTTATACGAGTTAGATCTAGTCGAGTGCGTCAAGGTATGCAGAAACAGTTTTGGTCAGCCTGTTGGATTAAAAGCTCGACTTTTAGCAGGATACATGTGGCATTTTAGCACGAAATGCGGATATGTTGCCTATTAACTACGAGTCATGGAATCAAATGCCCGATAGCAACAAAAACTAAGCCCTCGATAATATTAAGGTAACAAAATGTTAATGTCATCTATAATACTTGGGAAATAGTTTCATTTATATTTACTTTATTAACTTATGTTTTTTGTAGGCGAGATTTGCTTTAGAGGTCTTGGATGCTTATGTAAAGAAGGCATTGGGAAAAAGATGGGGAGAACATAAAAATACTTTGAAGAAATATTATTATAAGACAAAAACAACCCTCGATGAGAAATTACAAAATGTCCCGTCGAGTATGCTGAGGTACCAATGGGAAGATGCGGTTAGATTTTGACATTCGAAGAAAGGCGAGGTATGACGTACTTTCAAACTATTGTAATTATTTTGGTTTGTAGTATTTACTATTTACGTACTAAAAATTTCATAACGTAGGATCGTGAACGAGTTGGAAAAAGCAGCAGGCATAAACAAAAATTCACTCACACAGCCAGGTCGAGAAGTTTTGCATGTGTAGCTGAGGTGGAGGTATTTTTAATTTTTTAATATTGTCAAATATGTATAACTTTCCATTAAATAATATTTTTACTACTATATTGTAGGAACTGTCGTCCGGTCAAAAAGTTGTACACCTTCAGCTTTTTGAAATTACACATAGGAAGAAAGATGGATCTGCTATGACTCCTGAAGCTGGTGAAATTATGGTACGTTTACTTAATACCATTTGACTTGTTTTAGTTATTTATAGTGTTTATTTTCTAATGGTTTAATTCATTGCTTGTAATGCGACTATTGTTATGTTGCATTTGTTTTTTTAATATATATTGCGTTCTTAACTATGTGATTTATTTATTAGGAAAAACTAAAGAATAAAAATG
Organism: Gossypium hirsutum; assembly: GCF_007990345.1. Taxonomy (NCBI): domain Eukaryota; kingdom Viridiplantae; phylum Streptophyta; class Magnoliopsida; order Malvales; family Malvaceae; genus Gossypium; species Gossypium hirsutum. The sequence goes on from NC_053446.1 coordinate 65,390,557, forward strand.
CGGAGTACGAAGCGATTGCTTCTAGTGATAGTTCTGTTCATCCTAAAGACATTTTTAACCGGATTATTACTGAAGTTTTGGGTCATGAAAGGTATGGTCGGGTTCGATTTCAAAGATCTTTTGTTAGCCCAACCCAATATTTTGGATCCAGCTCGCAGCAATACATGGCTTCGGGGAGTCAGACTCATGCTGAAGTTCAGAGGTTAAAAGACCAGATGGCTCAGATGCAAGCAACCACAGTTGAGGTTCAAAAGAAATATGAAGAACTCTAGCTACAACTTAAAGTAGAGGCGGCAGCGAGGGAAGCAAAGGCTGTAGTGAGAGAAGCAGAGGTTCAAAAGAAATATGAAGAACTCCAGCTAAAACTTAAAGAAGATGCAGACTCGAGAGAAGCAGAGCAGAGCAGAAAGTACGACTAACTCCAACAGCAGCTTCAGAGTATGATGAAGATGTTTCAGCAGTCGCAAATTCCGCCGTCATAGAGTATTGCATAAATATTTTTATCATTTCAACTTTTAACATTTTTTTAAAAATAATATGAATTCACTTTTATTTATTGATATTAATATTATTTTATTCGTTTAATTTGAAATATTATATAACTTTATTGCTTTTGGCTGGTTTAGATCTGGTTGCTTTTGATTTGTTGCTACAGTAAGGCTGAAAAAATGGAAAATTTTATTTTACAGAAATCCCAAATTAATGGCATTTTTTTAAAAGCACCGCTAAAAGTCGCGTCCCTATAGCAGCGTTTGTGTATAAAGCGCCGCTAAAGAACATGTTCTTTAGCGACGTTTTTCTTCAGGCGCCGCTAAAGAACATGCCCTTTAGCGGCAGTTTTCTTCAAGCGCCGCTAAAGAACATGATATTTAGTGGCGTTTTTCTTTAAACGCCATTAAAGAACATGATCTTTAGCGGCGTTTTTTTCTAACCACCGCTAAAGAACATGATCTTTAGCGGCGTTTATTTCTAAGCGCCGCTAAAGAATATGACCTTTAGCGGCGTTTATTTTTTTAAACGCTGCAAACATTAGCGACGTCGTTAGCGGCATTTTTTGCGGCACTTGTGGAAGCGTCGCAAACACCTTTAGTGGCGCTAAGAAGCGCCGCTACATGCCTAAAAAAACGCCGCTAAAAACCTGTTTTGGTGTAGTGCTCTTAAAAAAAATTCTTGGATGAAGAAAGTATAAAAGTATATATACCTGATGAACTTCGTTCCAAAGTTGCTCCATGTTTCCATATGGTAATTCCAATGTAATAAGGTTCTTTGGATTAAAACTTGATGATAAAGATTTGAAGGGGTAATAATGCCATACAAGATACCTTAGCTCATCCGGAAGAGAGATAATATCATCTTGGTATGTATGTAGCTTCTTATAATCCTCATGCTCTTTCCTCAACCAACTCCGAGGAAAATAGAAGAAAATACATCTAAGATTAATCATGCTTTCAAAACCAGAAGGTTGGAATACTAGGTTACCCATACGTGACAAGGCTACCTTTATTCCTTGAATTCGATCAGTTCCCTGATAACAAAAACCAATTTATCAAATATTAGCATGGAGAAATTTATAGACATTCCATTAAATAACTCATAAAAAAATAATTATATTAAGATAGACGTAGACTAATTGAGCACTTTTACATACAGAAAGTGTTTTCTTTTCTTTTCTTTTTATTTTTTCAAATCAATGCATTAAGTATTTAACTAAGTCATAAACCTTGAGCAGATTCTACATTATACCTAAGACATAGTCATTATGTGTCTAGTATGATGATAATTATTTTATTTTTAAATACTAATTAAAAGGGATAATACTTGATATGATATCAAATGTATAGGTTTATATACTGGCATTCAACCAAATGACAATATCTCATTAAAGTATATTAAAAAATATAATTAGTGCTTACTTTATTATATTTGAGCACTTCTTCCACGTGTTTCGGATTCCATAGTCTACTGCACTTACCAAGGGTTTTAGATTCTTGACAAACAATGTCCTTTCCCATCTCTTCAAGCGTATCATGCATAGAAATTGCATCTCGTAATAATTTACATGGCCACATTGTAGAATAATCAAAATGATCAAGAGAGAAATTAGTAGAAGATGAGACATTGATCAGGCATTTGTCAACCAATTTGTTTATTCCACACTCTGCACCCGTATAACAACTACTTAGAATAAGTTTTGCTCTTTCCATGGGTTCCCCTTTAAAGAAGCATGCAATGTCAAGAAATATATTCTGCTCTACTAAATCTAGCCCATCATAACTACTTTTCAAAACCTCTAAAATTTTTTTTTCTGGGGGACAGTCCTTTAGCTTCTCCACCTTACTTTCCCAATAATTTTTACTTCTTTTATTTAAATCAGAACCCAAAACTTTAAGAGCAAGTGGATTGCCTTGACTGTACTTTACAAACCTACGGGATAGATCTTGAAAACCAACTGCGGGATTCAACTGCTTAAACGCAAAGGTAGAAAAAAGTTGAAGAGAATCGTTCTTATTTAACCCTTTCACCTCATGTATTGTGTCAGCTCCTCCACTCTCAAGCACTTGTCTATCTCTTGATGTTATAATGGTTTTACTTCCATAACCAAAATGTTTAACACCCATATAATCTATTTGGTCTGAGTCATCAACATCATCAAGGACAACAAGTACTTTCTTCTTGTTGAGTCTCTCTTGAGTTAAAGTGGATCCAATGGAGGGGGTGCCTATATCAACATTTGAGTTCAATAATTTCGAAAGAAATTCATTTCGTAAAGATTCCTTCCCTTGTTTTTTTATTTCCTCTCTAACATTTTGAAGAAACCAATGACTTTCAAACTCTGAAGAGAATTTTTTATATACAGCCTCAGCAAGGGTTGTTTTGCCTTGACCACCCATTCCCCAAAGTCCTATTACACGACACTCTTTTTGCTTAATCAGCTTCAAAATCGCATTTTTCTGATATTCTATTCCAACCAATTCTTCAGAAGCACTTTCAAACCCAATATTCGTCAACTTTTTTATAACATATTCGACAACATCTTTAATGTACTCGGTTTCAGGTCTAGAAAACAATAAGAAATGTAAATAAGTAAATATGAAATCTAAAATAAAGATTAGTTGAAAATAACAAGATGAGAAAAATATAGTTACCTGTCAAATTTGCCTCCTTCTATATACCACCCTTTTAATTTACCAACCTCTGCAAAAGCAGTTTTCCATTGTTGTACTCTATCAGCTGGTTGCTCTGATTCATGCTCTTCGAAGGATGTCTTAAAATGCCCACCACTATTTCGCACATCGGAAGGATCAACATGGTAAAAGACGGGAAGAACAATATGTTTGTCAGTGGGATTGTGCTTGCGATCCATGATGTCAGAAAGTTCACCTAAGCATGATTTTGAAGAAGCATAGGCTTTAGATACAACGAGGATTGAGAGATTTGAGGCCGAAATTGTTCGAGAATACGTTGGTGGAAGTTTCTCTCCTTTTTTCAGTGTTTCGTTATCGGGGAAGACATTAATTCCTACTTTTTCCAAAGCATTGACTAGGTGATTGGAGAAGTTGAGGCGTGTGTCTTCACCTAAGCTTAAGAAAACTTGATGCTTCATCAACTTTTGCATAACATACGCAACAATATCCTTGATGTACTGGGTTTCAGGTCTAGCAAATAATAGAAGAAGTATATATATGAAATCCAAAACGAAGATAAGTCAAATATAAGGAGATGAGACAAATATAGTTACCCATCCGACCTGCTTCCATCTATATGCCACGCTTGTAATTTACCAACTTCAGCAAAAGCAGTTTCCCATTGTTTCACTTCATCAACTGACCTCTTTGTTTTATGCTCATCAAAGGATTTCTTAAAACTTCCATCAATTTTCACCACATCAGAGGGGTTAACATGGTAAAAGATGGGACGAACAATATGTTGTCCGACGCTATAGCGGTCCATGATGTCAGAGAGTTCAACCAAGCATGATTTCGAAGAGGCATAGTCTGCAGACAAAACGATGATTGAGATATTTGAGACTGCAATTGCTCGAGAAAGTGCTTGTGAAAGCTGGTCCCCCCTTTCCAGTTTTTCTTCATCGAAGAAAACATCAAGTCCCTCGTCTTTCAAAGCTTGAAGTAAGTGAGTGGTGAAATTAAGGCGCGTGTCTTCACTTCTGAAGCTCAAGAAAACATGATACTTCATTAGAGTAGAAGATGAAGAAGAAGAACCCATGAAAGAGTATTGATAGTGTGCTTGAAGCAAAAGAGAGAACAAATATAGCAAGTGAGTTTTGCTTGGGTTGTGGTATTATTGTAAGAAGAAAAAGTGTAAATGGGAAAGAGATTGAAGGCCTAGGCAAAAGCACAGGCGACGATTTGAGCTTAGCCAACTATCCTTTAGTCAACACTGGTGTTACTTGCACGCCACATTATCTTTTTGAAGAAAGCAATGAGTTTCAAACTCTGAAGAGAGTTTTTTATATACAGCCTCAGCAAGGGTTGTTTCGCCTTGACCACCCATTCCCCAAAGTCCTATTACACGACAGTCTTTTTGCTTAATCAGCTTCAAAATCGTCCTTTTCTGATATTCTATTCCAACCAATTCTTCAGAAGCACTTTCAAACCCAATATTCGTCAACTTTTTTATAACATATGATTAAATTATTTATTATTTATATTAATAATCTTATTAAAATTTAATAACAATAACAATAATTATCTACCTAAAAAAAATTCTGCTAAGGTTATTCTAGTTATTTTTAGGGGTGTGCATAATTCGGGTAAAACCGAAAAAATTCGGTTAACCGACCAAATTCGGTTAATCGGTCGGTTAACCAAATTTTTACGGTCGGGAGTCGGTTAATTTTTTTATGATTTTTTTGTTAACGGTTAATTCGGTTCGAAACCGGTCGGTTAACCGAATTTTTTCGGTTAACCGAAAAAATTAATAAATAAAATTATTCAACCCAACCCAATTACCAACCTAACCCAATAAAACTAAAACAAAAGTCTACCCAATTACCTAACCTAATAAAACTAAAACAAAAGCCTACCAAATTACCAACCCAATAAAAATAAAACTAAAGTCTAACTCTTAAGTATCTACCCAATTACACATGTTTTTTTTTAGGTTTAATGCAAATGGAGATTTTTTGGAGAGAAGAAATGGATATAAATGGAGAATATTAAAGACTTACATTTAAACTATGTGCTATTTCAAGAATTAATTTCAAGAATTATGTAATGTTTTTAATTATGTAGTGGTTCAAAGACTTATGTAATATTTTTAATTATGTAGTGATTCAATTCGGGTAATTCGGTTAATTCAGTTAATTCGGGTAATTTGGTTAATTCGGTTAAATCGGTTAATTTGGTTAGTTTTTAACCAAAAATAAATACCATACAATTTTTGGTTAATTCGGTTAACTAATCTAATTAACCGAAAGAATTTCGGTTCGGTTAATTTCTTTTTAAAAAAATTCGGTTCGGTTAACGGTTAAAAATTTTAGAAAGTCGGTTAATTCGGTTATAGCTATTTCGGGTCGGTTAACCGGTCGGTTAACCGAATGCACACCCCTAATTATTTTAGTTTTTGTCCTTATGCTATTACAACATCATATAGTTTAAGGGTATTCTGCTAAGGAAAACATGATACTTCATTAGAGTAGAAGATGAAGAAGAAGAAGAAGCCATGGAAGAGTATTGAAGCAAACGAGAGAAAATTTGGTTGGGTTGTGGGATTATTGAAAGAAGAAAAAGTGTAAAATATGCATAATCTTTGGTATCCTTTCATTAAATGGGAAAGAGATTGAAGGCGTTTTCCTTAGACTTGAGCTTAGCCAATTATCTTAGTCAACACCACCGGAGATAATCAATTCTCCTTTTTATCTTTTACCGCAAAAGTGGGAGTGTTTTGATGGTGGGTGGGCCCATCAAACCCAAAATGATTCTTATTTCAACGATTTAAAATACAAATTTAAAAATCGCGATTAATTGAGCTTAGTTGAGAGGATAAGTTTACAGTTTTATAATAAAGTCCCTCGTGATGTTTTAAATATTTTAAATCAAGATAAAAGTTAAGGGTGCTTTTGATCAATTTAGTTTGATGTAATTTTTATTTGTTTGTTTGTTTTTTACTAAAAAATTGGTTATTATCTGAAATCGAATCGAATTTTATTTTTTATTTCATATATAATTAATTTTAACTTTTTTGATATAAAAATACATATTTTATATTTAAAATAGTGAAAGTAATTTAAAATTTTTTGAAAAATTATTGTATTTTAGAAATATTTATGAAAATAAATTTGAAATTTATCAAATAATATTTAAAAGCCATAAAACAAAACTCATTTTATCAAAATAAACCTTAAAAATCAAAACAAAAAATTAATATAAGAAACTGTGAACTAAACCGAGCCGAATTAAACTATAATGGATGATTCAAAAAATATAAATAACCCGGCCCTGTGAACCTCTTTGAAACTTCACTATCCATGAAATTAGCCAATTTGGAAAAGGGTCAAATTTTGATTTTGAGTCCTTTTACTATTCTCAAATTGGAGATTTAGTCCTTTAACTTAAAATAATCTCTTTATTTATATGTTGTCATTAGTTAATTCAAACAAGACAATTAACTATTTCAATTAAAATTAAAACGTATTATTATCAAAGTGATATAATATCTTGTAAAAGGTAACTAAAATAAACAAATAAAGAACAAAAAAAATTGAGAGAGAAGTGAAGATAAGGGCATAGTTAACTTTTTCTATGTTTATTAAGATAAATAATCTTAAGGAGCAAATCCAAAAATTAGTTTAGAGTCTACTGTTGGAGAGGTTAATGATAGTAGTTATGGATCATCTGTTGGTGATGAAAATGCTGCTGATTTTGCATTAGATAAAGTGGACAATGTTGCTGTTGCAATTAGTGGAAAAGAGGAGGATGGGAATAATACTAAAACTGAGGTATGGGACTTAGATGAACATGGCAGCTTGGTTGGGTCCAATGAAGATGAAGAACATGTTGACGGTGAGAGAAGAAGAAGCAAGTTTCTCTTATACAATGATCGATCTAATCCGTTAAAATTTAGTTTGGGAATGTTGTTTAAAGATGGCAAATAGTTTAAGAGTGCAATTCAAAACTATTCCAAAGAATGTCGAAGACAACGAAAGTTTCTTAAGAATGAATCGAAAAGGGTTGTTGTGAGGTGCATTACTTCCCCTAACTGTCCATGGAGAATTTTGGCTAGCTACAATCCTATTGCCAAATACTTGCAAGTAAAAACTTTTCAGGAGAAGCATCATTGTTTGGCTAGTTTTGAGAACAAAATGATGATTGCTGCTATGATTGCCCAACATTTTGAAGCAATTATCAATGATCACTAAGGAAAATTCAAAGAAGATGTGCTTCATAGATGCATGTAAATGTGAACATTCAGTGTTGTTATAGAGCTAAGAAAGTAGTGAAGGAGAAAATGGCTGGAATTATGAGGAATTTGGTCAGTTATATGACTATACTCATGAGTTAAGGTCAAAGATGTCAGGCAGCACAATAAAAATGGTTGTTCACAGTAGATTCCCCTCCTTATTTTAGAAGGTTTTATCTGTGCTTTGATACACTAAAGAGAGGCTGGAAAGTGAGGTGTAGGCCATTTATTGGATTAGATGGTTGCTTCCTAAAAGGGTCATTTAAGAGTGAATTTCTCACAATTGTTGGAAGGGATGCAAACAACCAGATGTTCCCTATGGCATGGGTTGTGGTTGAAGTGGAATACTTTGATTCATGGGCCTAGTTTCTTAGTCTCTTATTAATTGATTTGGGCTTGGAGGATGGGTATGAGTTCACAATTATCAGGGACCAACAAAAGGTTAGGGAATTAACTAATTTGGGCTTGGTCTTGTCTTTTTATTTTGTTAAGTATAATTAGCTATATTTTTCTAACAATCTAACTGGTTCATTAAAACACAATTAAGGCCTTCAGATTGTAATTTCTACATATCGCCAAAGGTGGAGCATAGGAATTGTGCGAGGGACATGTTTGCAAATTGGTCAGGAAGGAAGCTAGGGAAATCTTATGAGTATGATTTCTGGCAGATTGTGAATTCCATAACTGAGAATGAATGGGAGGAATTATGTGCAGCACTATGTCTGACTTGACTTTCATTAAAATTTTATGGAAACTACGGATCACGGTCATAAAATTCAAAAAAATAAAACATAACAAATAGAAAACACCTACTCCGTGATCAATATAAAACCATATGTTAGAAGATTAACCAATCTCAAGCATCTATTGATTATATATAGGGAACAGTTGGTAGGTTTACCTTATCTAACATGAATATAAATCAGAAATCATGAACTGAAAACATATATATTTACTAACATTTTAAGGAAATATGAAGCATAAATCAATGGGTGAACGAATCATTGAAGTAAAATGCAGATAGTCTTGAGATACAATATGATTAAATCTCTACTTACTGCCCATGGCACAAGCACCAATGGTAGAACCTAAACAATTAAGCTGAATGATGTCCACCACAGATCCTATGAATCAAAACCAACCAATAACAAGTCAATTGCCAAAAAGAATTCAAGTATGAATCTTAATATCTCTTCACTGCAATGCTCAAACAACATGAGAGGAAGTAACATACAAAGAACTTTCAGCCCAAACTGATACGACAATCAAAATCCAAGGTAAGAAGCTATCAACTCCAATGGCTCTACCCTGGAACTAACCCAATCTAGCTTGAGAATGAAAACTGCCGAAGGTTGCATCTAGCTCCACGTGTTCATCCCACAAGTTTTGAGATCTCTTGCAAATTCTGGATTTATATAATCCCATTGATAAATATGGGAAAAAATGGTGAGGATGCTGAAAATCATTATATGAACCTAAAATCATGATAATTAAGTCCAAGTCGATGGTAACTTCTTCACCAAGACTGAATTTGCCAGAACCCAGAAAGGGCCTCAAAAGATTACTTTGAAGTTGTGTTCACAAATCTGTTGACAACTTGCATTGTCACCAAATATCAGTTAAAACACTTGTATGAAACAAGCATTCAGCAAAACAAATTGAAGCTCTTACAGTTCAGGTGCTCCTCCTTATATGGCTAAAGCTCCAATTCAGCAGTGGCACAAATAACCAATCTTTCTAATGAATCTAGATGTCATTGAAGGAAAATGCAGCAAGTCTTGAGATACCAGATGACACCAATGCTGGAAACTAAACAATGAAGCTGAATCGAGTCCACCACTGGTCCTATGAATTAAAAAAAAACCAACCAATAACAAGTCAACTGTCAATAAGAATTAAGTATGAATCTTAATATCTGAATTTTAAGAACACAGACACAACAGGGGATGAAGATGAGAAAAAAAAAATAATAAGCAAAAATCACAAGCTGTTGAACAAATTTCCAATTTTTATGTTCATAAATTATGTTTTTAACATTTACAATGTAGAACTACAAGGTTTCAGTATGGTAAAGCACCTTCTGAAAGACAAGTAATTTATAAAGCAGAGCAAGTTAGATTCATCCTGGTCGGTTTTAATTAATTAAAGCACTTCATTTGCTGTTATTAATTTATAAGTTCAAAATTTACTATTAACAATTGTGGAAGACAAAAGTATGGCAATATGAAAAATGAAATGAAAAAACTGAAAATGTATGATAATATGAAAAACTGAGATGAAATGAAACCCTTACCCATGCATTTGGATGACATAATTGAGAAGTTGAAAGTCCTCAAAAGCAGAGCCAAAGATGGAAAGAAATACAAACTATTTCAATCTTTTAAGTCCTCCATCCCCTTCTTCACCATCATGGCTAAAGCTTCTTTTGTTCCCAGCAACTCTCTTTTCAGTAGCATCCACGTAAAATACATGAACACCACATCTCTCCACCTTGATATACTTTTCTCCTCCATCATTGTCTTCATCGAAATGGAAATTTTTGATGTAGAATTCAAATGTTGCCTCCTCATAATTCTTGTCTTCTATAACCATGTCGATGCTAGATAGAATAAACACGTGATAATCCATGTACTAAACTGGCTCATAAAAACTGCGGAAAGAGATCTCACTTCTGAAATTTTCACAACCACCTCCACCATTGCCGCCAACGGTGGTTGTAAGTTGGTACTCACAAATACATTCACGTAATTGAAATTCAAGGCAGTGAGTGAGATCAACCACAAGGCAGATAGCAAAAACCAAAAATCTGCTCCCACTACCCCCATTTGGGGCTATCTTCAAACTTAAGGAAGAATTCATGCTCTGACACTTGAACATATTTGCTGAAATTTTGTTTCCTGGGAAACAACAAATCAAACTTGGAGCTCTGTCAGGGTTGTATTGCCAATCATATCTCGCTGCCCATTTCTTAGCTAGGGATCCAATTTTGAGCATGGTATTTGCCTCAATGTTATTAGTTGAGTCTTGATTCAAGTTGAAGCAATTACGGAATCGCATCAAAAAGTTATGATTTATGCAAAACTCATCATCTAAAGAATCAAACTGATTTAAATTTTGATCTGCGAAGGATACTTTTTCTAATGATGTGCAGTCATTTACACTCAAGACTTCCAGATATGGTGGAAGCTCTGAGAGTAATTCGACCTTTGGGCAACCACTAAGATCCAGATAATGAAGAGATTCCAACTTGATCGATACATTTTTGACCGCTGAGCCACTCATATTTAAGTGCTGAAGATTACATAGAGAGTCGAAAGGCAACGACACTTCTTCAATTTGAGTGCCAGATAAGTTTAATTTTATTAAGCTTCCTGGGATTTCTGGAAATTTGACCATTGGGCATCCACTAAGATTCAGTTTGCGAAGGGATTCCAACTTGATCGATACATTTTTGACCGCTGAGCCACTCATTTTTAAGTGCTGAAGATTACATAGGGGGTCGAAAGGCAACAACACTTCTTCAATTGGGCAACCACTAAGATCCAATTTACGAAGGAATTCCAACTTTAAAATATTGATCGATACTTTTTTCACCTTTGACTTCCCTAACCACAAAGTTTCAAGTTTGTGGAGATCCTTAATTGAATCAGACACTTCTTCTACTTTGGTTTCTGATAAATCTAAAGAACAAAAGGGACGTGGGACATTAGGAAACTTCTTGAGACTATAACATCCGTTAAGACGAAGACTATATTGATGAAGAGATGCCAAATGATTGAGGCAAGGAAGTTCAACCAAACTTTTACAGTTAGAGCAACCAAGGAATTCAAGGTTGATTGCTCTTGAAAGATTAGATATCTTCCTTAAATTCACGCACCCATCAAAGTAAATTTTCCTTAAATGAACAAGGTCCTGTACAGAAAAAATAATTGTTTTACTTTTAAGCATCAACCACTTACTTTAGACCGTAAAATATGTAAAGGAAATAAATAATTATAATACGATAAAAAATAAAAATTTATATTTGATGTATCAAGGGTGAAAATCCACCCACAGCTAATAAATCAAACGATATCACTTATCTAAATAAAATAAATTCTTTTATATATATTTTTAAAAACCTTTAAATAAAATATTATCATATGAATATTTGATACATCAAATTATAAATTATTTTTTTCAAAAAAAAAAAAGAGTATAAAAATGCATACCATACGATCATCTTCATGCCAAAGTTCAACCAAACTTTGACAGTAAGAGCAATCAAGGAATTCAAGGTTGATGGCTCTTGAAAGATTACATATCTTCCTTATATTTTTGCATTCTGAAATATAAATTTCCCTTAAATTAACAAGCTCTTGTATGGAAACAACATTTGTATTGCTTTGAAGCATCAACTACTTACTTTAAGTAGTAAAAAATGAAAAAGGAAATAAATAATTATAATACTAAGAAAAATAAAAATTCATATTTGATGTATTGGGTGTGAAAATTAACACACAATTAATAGATCAAATGATGCCACTAATTTATATAAAATAAAATAAAATCTTTCATATTTCTTTTTTAAAAACTTTAATTAAGATGTCAACATATCATATGATTATTTGATACATTAAATTAAAAAAAATCTTAAATGAAATAAGTATGAAAGTACACATACTATATGATCATCTTCATTCCAAAGTTCAACCAGACTTTCACAGCCAATGCAACGAAGGAGTTCAAGGTTGATGGCACCTGAAAGATTATCCATCTTCCTTAAATTCTTGCAATATGAAACGTCAATTTCCCTTAGATTAGTAAGATTCTGTGCAAAAGAAAAATATATAAAAATAATTATATATCATTGTCAAGTATCATCTACTTACTTTAGGCAGTAAGAAATAAAAAGAAAATAAATAATTGACAAGATCCTGCACAGGATGAGAACGAAAGTAGTTTCATTACTTTAGAGCATCATCTACTTATATTAAGATTATCAAAATAAAAATTTATATTGGGTGTATTAATTCACCCACCATTAATAGATGAAATTGCTTCTTTTAGAAAATATATATATATATATTTAAAAAAATTAAATAAAATGATTTCACTTATTCAAATAAAATAAAATGTTTCATATTTATATTTTAAAAACTTTAAATAAATATCATATGATATATTATTTGACACATCAAATTATAAATCCTCTTTCTCCTTAAAAAAACTTCTTAAATGAAGAAAGTATGAAAGTATATACCATATTGTCATCTTCACTCCAAAGTTGTTCCATGTTGCCATGTAATAGTTTCAACATGACAAGATTTTTTGGATTAAAACTAGATAAAGATTTGAAAGGGTAAACATCCCAACAGAGAAACCTTAACTCATCAGGAAGAGATATACTCTCAACTTGATTTGCATATAGCTTCTTAAGCCATAACATTTTCTTAGGAAAGCTGATGTTGATATATCTAAGCTTATGCATCTTCTCAATAGCAGTAGCACAAAACTGTAGACTATCAACTTCAGTCATGTCTACCTTTATTCCTTTAATTAGATCAGTCCCCTGATAAAAAAAATATTTATCATGAATTAACACAAAGAAATTTATGTACATTCCATTAAATCAGTCATAAAAAAGTTAATTATATTAGGAAACACTTTAAACTAACGCATACCTTTTTTTTTTTTGAAGTTTGAATTTTTTTTTAATCAAAATGGCTTTTTATAATTAAAATTTATTTTAATATATGAAACTTTGATTTGTAATCAAGTAACTCAGCTCTTGTGTATGTATGTGATGCTATTTTTGTCTTAAAGATTATTATCAACAAGAAAAATTGTTCCAATGATGTTGGGGGGTGTTAATTTCCAAGTCAAGGTCTTCCATTGGGACAAAATTGTTAAGTAAATAAAATTCCATTCTTTGAATTTCTTTTTGGGTCCTAACAAAAATATTGACTTCTACACACTTTGTGATTTGGGTCAATTGAACTGAAATTTCATATAATTTTCTTTAAGAAGAAGCACTTTCAGACAATTTTAAGTGAATTGAACTTAAATTTCCCACAACTTTATAATTTTCACTTTTTCCCCCTAAATGAAAAGTTTTGGGAATGAAGGGTGTTGTGTTTCTATTTTCCTAGGTAAAATAATGATAGATTTTCTTTCTGCTTTGGGGGTTTCCTATTTAATCCTTTATTTTGAGCACAGGTAAGGTGAGTTTGGTTAAAAAGACCTCTTTAGTTTCTTTCAATTTTGGAATCGAATAAATTGGTCACTCTCAAAAAAGAAAATCAAAGCAATTGAATCATGGTTAATTTTAAAGGTGAGTAACTAAGGACAACTAATCGTGATGTTAACGCCTTTCGTCAATTGTACATAATTTTGATTGGTATAACAATAAATTTAGCCTTCAATGTTTCCATTTTTTTGTCAATTTGGTCTTGGTTCTAAAAAATTAATAAATTTAGTATCAACATTTACACAAATGTTGTGCGCTAAATTTGTTAAATCAAGACAAAATTGTAAAATTTGAGGGGTAAATTTGTTATTATACTAATCAAAATTATGTAAGTTTGATGGACAACATTAATGTTGTGCTTAATTTACTTTAATTGCTCACTTTCGAAATTGATGGAATTTAAATTGTTCTAATTTTTTAAAGGGAGATCAATTTACTAAATATCAACCTTGAGATAGATTGAATAGATCTTTTACCAACAAATATGCTTGCTTACATTTATTTTAAACATAGAATCCAATCGGTTTTCTAATTAAACATGGATTCACCTAAACTGATTAGCAAGTAGGAATGAGCAAAATTCAATTCTATTTGTATTGGCAAGCATGCAATCTTTGATTTTTTCAAAGATGAATGGTGTCAGAAAGTTGGCACCGAAAATCTAAGCATTTAAGGCATAGATTTTTGAGTTGAAATTTGGCTTGGAATAATTGCAATTTTGGTCCCTAATTGTATAGGGACTTTGCAAGTTGATCCTTGAGCTTCAACTATAAATAGGCCTAGCTATTTCTCATTTTCACCATCCCACAAATGCCATTCTCTACTTAAGGCATTATTCTCTCTCCTTATTTGTAAAATTTCACTTGTATTTTGGAGTGAAATATATTTGGTAGTGCCCGAGGACGTAGGCAAAATTTGCTGAACCTTGTTAAAATTCTAGTGTTCTTTATTGTTTATTTTGCATATTTTGTAAGTGTGATTGTAGTGATTTATTGTGCTATTAAATTACGATAGAGGGATATTCTGGCTAGGAAAGACCTGGGAATTGAACTTAGTGTGATTTTTTAGTACCATAATTTTACTCTTTTACACGCTTCCGCGCAACAATTGGTATCTGAGCTAGATTCGTACTTGGGGAATACGACCGTTTACGATACTATTTACGTATACGGTATTGTTCATCCACGGCACTATTCACGTAGACGGTACTGTTCACATAAACAGTAGTTGGGATCGAGGAGAAGAATGGCAGAGGCATCGTCATCAACAAAGACTACCGTGACCAATGCAAATTTTGAAGTAGAGAAATTTGATGGTACCAATAATTTTGGTATGTGGCAATGTGAGATCCTGGATGTCTTATGTCAGCAAGAGTTGGATATAGCTCTTGAAGAAAAACCTGACAAGATGGATGACAAGGAGTGGGCCAAGATCAATAGACAGGCGTGTGGTACAATCCGCTTATGTCTGGCCAAAGAGCAGAAGTACTCTGTCATGAGGGAGACATCAGCAAAGAAGTTATGGGATACATTGGAAGAAAAGTTTCTAACGAAAAGTCTTGAAAATAGGCTTTATATGAAAAAGAAACTTTTTCGATTCACGTATGCACTCGGTATGTCGATGAATGACCATGTGAACTCATTCAATAAAATTTTAGCAGACTTGCTAAATTTGGATGAGAAGTTTGAAGATAAGACAAGGCATTATTGTTGTTGAATTCTCTTCCCGATGAATATGATCATCTTACCACCACATTGCTTCATGGGAAGGATACGATCACATTTGATGCAGTCTGCAGTGCGTTGTACAGATTTGAGACTCGAAAGAAAGATAAAAGAGATCACAGAGATACAACTGCAGAAGTCTTAACAGTAAGAGGTCGTTCACACAGCAACAAACCTGGTAGAAGGGGCAAGTCCAAAGGGAGACCCGCCAAAGATGAATGTGCTTTTTGTCGTGAGAAAGGGCATTGGAAAAAGAATTGTCCTAAGTTACAAAAGGGCAAGGCTATTTCTAATGCATGTGTAGCGGAGCATGATAAGGAGTCAGACTTTAGCTTGGTTGGCATGGCAATGACATGTCATACAGATGAGTGGATATTGGATTCGGGATGTACTTACCATATGTGTCCTAATAAGGACTGGTTTTCTAGTCTTGAAGAACTAGAAGGTGGAGTTGTTTTTATGGGCAATGACAGTGCCTGTAAGACAATGGGAGTAGGTACAATCAAATTAAAGAATCACGACGGCTCAATCCAAGTCTTGACAGATGTTCGCTATGTACCTAGCTTGAAGAAAAATCTCATCTCATTAGGGGCCCTAGAATCTAAAGGGCTCACAGTCACTTTGAGAGATGGATTACTAAAGGTAGTAGCTGGGGTATTGACGGTGATGAAAGGCACTAGAAGAAATAATTTGTACTATTTAAATGGAAGTACAGTTATTGGATCAAAATCAACAGCTTCTGCAAAAGATGCAGATTCAGAGGCTACCAGTTTATGGCATAGGCGATTGGGACATGCTGGTGAAAAAGCTTTGCAGACTTTGGCGAAGCAAGGCTTGTTGAAAGGTGCAAATTCTTGCAAATTGGAATTCTGTGAACATTGTGTTCTGGGCAAGCAGACGAGGGTAAAATTTGGTTCAGCAATTCACAATACGGAAGGAATTCTGGACTACGTTCACAGTGACGTGTAGGGACCTACCAAAGTGGCTTCTTTGGGAGGTATGCACTATTTTGTTACTTTTGTTGATGATTATTCAAGAAAAGTATGGGTGTATCTAATGAAAAGAAAAAGTGAAGTTTTGGATGCATTTCTGAAGTGGAAGAAGATGGTGGAGACTCAGACTAGTCGAAAGGTCAAACGACTTCGATCAGATAATGGTACTGAGTACAAAAATGATCCATTTCTACAAGTATGTCAAGATGAGGGCATTGTGCGACACTTCACTGTCCGGGATACACCACAGCAGAATGGGGTGGCAGAACGTATGAATCGGACTATACTGGAGAAAGTTCGATGTATGTTGTCCAATGCTGGATTGGGCAAGGAATTTTGGGCTGAGGCAGTTACATATGCGTGCCATCTAATCAACCGGTTGCCATCAGCTGCAATAAAGGGAAAAACTCCTATGGAGATGTGGACTGGTAAACCTGCTACTGATTATGATTCTTTACATGTTTTTGGTTCCACTGCATATTATCATGTAAAAGAATCTAAGTTAGACCCAAGAGCAAAGAAAGCATTATTCATGGGTATAACTGGTGGAGTAAAAGGATACCGTCTCTGGTGTCCTGATACAAGGAAGATTGTTTTCAGTAGAGATGTGACTTTTGATGAATCAACCATGATGAAGAACAAAGATTCACAAAAGGATGACAAAACCAGTAGTACTTTGCAGCAGGTGGAGCTTGAAAAGGTTAATGATGATCCAGCTAATATTGAAGAAACAAATGATGAAGAAGTTTCGACTCAAGAACTTCTACAGCAACAAGATTCAATTGCATATAGGAGGCCAAGAAGAGAGATTCGTAAGCCTGCTCGCTTTGATAATATAGTGGCCTATGCACTTCCAATTGTAGATGATGATGTTCCTTCTACTTACACAGAAGCAATAAGTAACCCTGATAGTGTAAAGTGGAAGCAAGCTATGAATGAAGAAATGCAGTCTCTTCATAAAAATAGGACTTGGGAGTTGGTGACACTGCCCAAGGGAAAGAAGGCAATTGGATGTAAATGGGTATATGCAAAGAAGGAAGGATTTCCTGGTAAAAATGAAATTCGATACAAGGCTAGATTGGTAGCAAAGGGTTACGCTCAGAAAGAAGGAATAGACTACAATGAAGTGTTTTCTCCAGTTGTGAAGCATTCGTCTATTCGGATTTTGCTAGCCTTGGTTGCGCAATATGACCTTGAACTAGCTCAGCTTGATGTGAAGACGGCTTTTTTACACGGTGATTTGGAAGAGGAAATCTATATGACTCAACCTGATGGATTCAAGGTTGCTGGTAAAGAAAATTGGGTTTGCAAACTGACGAAGTCGTTTTATGGATTGAAACAATCTCCGAGACAGTGGTACAAGCGATTTGATCAGTTCATGAAAGGGCAAAGGTACACAAGAAGTAAATTTGATCATTGCGTGTATTTTCAGAAGCTACAAGTAGGAACTTTCATATACTTGCTCTTATATGTTGATGATATGCTGATAGCATCTAAGAGCAAAGTTGAGATAGAGAAATTGAAGACTCAACTCAATCTTGAATTTGAGATGAAAGATCTAGGTGAAGCTAAGAAGATTCTTGGCATGGAAATATGGAGAGATAGAGCTCAAGGCAGAGTTAGCTTGTCTCAGAAGCAGTATTTGAAGAAAGTACTACAGCAGTTTGGCATGAATGAGCAGACCAAACCAGTAAGAACCCCATTGGCTTCTCATTTCAAGCTTTCTGCACAACTATCTCCTTCGACGAATACGGAACAAGAATACATGTTACAAGTTCCGTATTCTAATGCAGTGGGTAGCTTGATGTATGCAATGGTGTGTACAAGACCCGACATTTCACAAGCAGTTAGTATAGTGAGCAGATATATGCATAATCCTGGAAAAAGGACATTGGCAAGCTGTGAAATGGATTCTACGATATATTCTGAAGACCGTGGATGTTGGATTACTGTTCAAGCAGGATACTACACTTGGTAAAGGTGTTATTGGGTACGTTGATTCTGACTATGCCGGTGATTTGGACAAACGAAGATCAACCACCGGTTATGTGTTTACACTTGCTGGAGGACCAATAAGTTGGAAGTCTACACTACAGTCTACAGTTGCGTTGTCAACCACAGAAGCCGAATACATGGCTGTAACAGAGGCTGTAAAGGAAGCTATTTGGTTACAAGGTATGGTTAAAACCTTGGGATTGGTTCAGGAGCATATTGACGTGTATTGTGATAGTCAAAGTGCTATTCATTTAGCAAAGAATCAAGTCTATCATGCACGTACAAAGCATATCGACGTACGATTCCATTTTGTGCGGGAAATTATTGATGAGGGGAAAATTCGTCTTCAGAAGATCAAGACTGCAGATAATCCCGCAGATATGATGACCAAGGTGGTAACAACAATCAAGTTCGAACATTGTTTGAACTTGATCAATATTCTGGAAGTCTAACAGTTGAAGAAGGCACTATCAAGTATTGTTGTCAAAGGCAGAAAGAATTGTGTGAAGATAAGATTATCCTAATCAAATCTTCAAGGTGGAGATTATTGGCAAGCATGCAATCTTTGATTTTTTCAAAGATGAATGGTGTCAGAAAGTTGGCACCGAAAATCTAAGCATTTAAGGCATAGATTTTTGAGTTGAAATTTGGCTTGGAATAATTGCAATTTTGATCCCTAATTGTATAGGGACTTTGCAAGTTGATCCTTGAGCTTCAACTATAATTAGGCCTAGCTATTTCTCATTTTCACCATCCCACAAATGCCATTCTCTACTTAAGGCATTATTCTCTCTCCTTATTTGTAAAATTTCACTTGTATTTTGGAGTGAAATATATTTGGTAGTGCCCGAAGACGTAGGCAAAATTTGCTGAACCTCGTTAAAATTCTAGTGTTCTTTATTGTTTATTCTGCATATTTTGCAAGTGTGATTGTAGTGATTTATTGTGCTATTAAATTACGATAGAGGGATATTCTGGCTAGGAAAGACCTGGTACTTAAGCGATCTTCGTGATCCACCTCCCTTTCCTGGGAATTGAACTTAGTGTGATTTTTTAGTACAATAATTTTACTCTTTTACACGCTACCGCGCAACAATTTGAAAAAATAGAAAAAAAAATCGAATTTCAAATTATTCGAATTGAGTTAATTGAGTTAATCAAATTAATTGACTCAACTTGATTTTCTTTCAAATTTCGAGTTCAATTCGAGGAGTTTTCGAATTCAAAGAATCCAAATAATTCGAATAAATCGATTACCCAAACAAAATTAAGCTAAATGATGTCCACCACAGATCCTATGAATCAAAACCAACCAATAACAAGTCAACTGCCAAAAAGAATTCAAGTATGAATCTTAATGTCTCTTCACTGCAATGCTCAAACAACATGAGAGGCAGTAACATACAAAGAAATTTCAGCCCTAACAGATATGATAATCAAAATCCAAGATAAGGAAATATCAACTCCAATGCCTCTACCATGAAACTAACTCAATCTAGTCTGAGAATGAAAACTGTCAAAGGTTGCCTCCAGCTCCATGTGTTCATCTCACAAGTTTTGAGATCTGTTGCAAATTCTGGATTTATATAATCCCATTGATAAATATGGGAAAAAATATTTAAGGATGCTGAAAATCATCATATGAACCTAAAATCATAATAATAAGTCAAAGTCAAAGGTAACTTACTTCTCCACCAAGACTGAATTGCCAGAACCTAAAAAGGGCCTCAAAAGATTACTTTGCATTTGTGTAGACAAATCTGTTGACAACTTGCATTTTCACCAAATATCAGTTCAAACACTTGTATAAAGCAAGCATTCAGTAAAGCAAATTGAAGCTCTTACAGCTCAGGTGTTCCTCCTTGTATGGCTAAAGCTCCAATTCAGCAGTGGCATTCTCAAAGATCTGTCATTCCCTCGTCTTACATCAACACAAAAGCAAAGGATATAAGAAAAACCTGTCTCACAAATAACCCATCTTTCTAATGAAAGAAAATGCAGCAAGTATTGAGATACCAGATGACACCAATGCTGGAAACTAAACAATGAAGCTGAATCGAGTCCACATTTGGCCCGATGAATTAAAAAAACCAACCAATAACAAGTCAACTGTCAATAAGAATTAAGTATGAATTTTAATATCTGAGTTTTGGTACCCACCAAAATCCTCTATGGATATTTTAACAACTCCAAAGCAGAATCATTTTGCTACTGTGTTGAAATCTCTAGTTTCCGTTCAATTTTCCTCCAAATTAATTAATATATATGGAGAATTTCGTTCTTGGACAATATATGCTATATCTACAAAACAACACAGACATAACGGGGGAATGAAGATGAGAAAAAATAATAATAAGCAACTATCACAAACTATTGAACATATTTCCAATTTTATGTTCACAAATTATGCTTTTAACATTTACAAAGTGGAACTACAAGGATTTAGTATGGCAAAGCACCTTCTAAAAGACAAGTAATTTATAAAGCAGAGCAAGTTAGATTCATTCTGGTTGGTTTTAATTAATTAAAGCACTTCATTTTCTGTCACTAATTTATAAGTTGAAAATTTACTATTAACAATTGTGGAAAACAAAACTATGGAAATATGAAAAATGAAACGAAAAAACTGAAAATTTTATGATAATATGAAAAAATGAGATGAAAATGAAACCCCTACCTATGCATTTGGATGACATAATTGAGAAGTTAAAACTCCTCAAAAGCAGAGCCAAAGATGGAAAGAAATACAAACTATTTCAATCTTTTAAGTCCTCCATCCCCTTCTTCACCATCATGGCTAAAGCTTCTTTTGTTCCCAGCAACTCTCCTTTCAGTAGCATCCACGTAAAATACATGAACACCACATCTTTCCACCTTGTTATAGTCTTCTTCTTCATTAATTTCATCATCATTGTCGATGATGTAGAATTTAAATGATGCCTCCTCATAATTCTTGTCTTCTTCAACCATGTCGTTGCTAGATAGAATAAACACGTGATCACCGTTGTACTTATTTGGCTCAGAACAATCGAAGAAAGATATCTTACTTATGTAGCTTTTAGAATCACCACCACCGGCGGCTGTAAGGTGGTACTCACAAATACAATTAAGATATTTAAAACGATGGCAGTGAGTGAGATCAGCCACAAGGCAGATAGCGAAAACCAAAAATCTGCTCCCACTACCCCTATTTGGGGCTATCTTCAAACTCAAGGAAGAATTCATTCTCTGATACTTGAACTTATCTGCAGAAATTTTGTTTCCTGGGAAACAACAAATCAATCTTGGAAAGTCTTCTCGCTGGTATTTCCAATCATATCTTGCTGCCCATTTCTTAGCTAGGGATCCAATTTTGAGCATGGCATTTTCCTCAATGTTATCAATTGACTCTGGATTCAAGTTGATGCAATTACAGAATAGCATGCCAAACAAATCATCACCTAACGAATCAAACTGATATAAATTTTGATCTGCAAAGGAAACTTTTTCTAATGATGTGCAGTATTGTACATTCAAGTTTTGCATATATGGTGGAAGCTCTGAGACTAATTTGAGGCTCTCGCAACGATCCATCCTCATATGGTTAAGGATTTTAGACCTCAAGCTTGGCGTGGGAAAATCGACAGTTGGAAACTCTCTGGAACCGAACAGGGTGATATTACACATTAGCTTTTGAATACTTGAGCCGCTCATATTTAAGTATTGAAGATTACTTAAAGAGTCTAACGACAAGGCAGCTTCTTCAATTCCAGTTCCAGATAAGTCTAACCATGTTAAGCTCCTCGGGATTTTTGGAAATTCGACCATTGGGCATTCACTAAGATTCAATTCACTAAGGAGTTCCAACTTTGAAATATTGATCGATACTTTTTCTACCTTTGATTTGCTCAACAACAATCTTTCAAGTTTGTGGAGATACTTAATTGCATCAGGTACTTCTTCTATTTCAGTTTCTCGTAAATCTAAATAACAAAAGTGACTTGGGACCTGAGGAAACTTCTTGAGACTATAACATCCCTCAACGCGAAGCTTATCCTCATCACGAGATGCCAAATGATTAAGGCTGGGAAGTTCAACCAAACTTTCACAGTAAGAGCAATCAAGGAGTTCAAGGTTAGTGGCTCTTGAAAGATTAGGTATCTTCCTTAATTTTTTGCAATTTGAGACGTCAATTTCCCTTAAATTAACAAGATTCTGTACAAGAAAAAAATTAAATGTCATCTACTTACTTTAGGCAATAAAAAATGGAAAGGAAATAAATAATTATGATACTAAGAAAAATAAAAACTTATACCCGATGTACTGGGCTTGAAAATTCACCCACAATTAATAGATCAAGTGATGTCACTTATTTAAATAAAATAAAATCTTTTATATTTATTTTTTAAAAAACTTTAAATAAGATGTCCTCATATGATCATTTGATACATCAAATTATAAATCCTTTTTTTCCTTAAAAAGATTCTTAGATGGAGAAAGTATGAAAGCACATACCATATGATCATTTTCATTCCAAAGCTGTTCCATATTGCCACTTCGTAATATCAACATGACAAGATTCTTTGGATTAAAACTTGATAAAGTTTTAAGGGGAAAATAATCCCAACAAAGATACCTTAGCTTATTAGGAAGAGATATACTATCAACTTGGTCTACAAGAAACTTCGGATTTCGATAGCCCTTCTCAATCTTTGAATCATAGAAGCAAATATATTTAAGATTAAGCATGCTCTCAAAAACAGATGGACATAACTGCAGCTCATCCATTTGAAACATGTCTAATTTTATTCCTTCAATTGATACGGTCCCCTAATAATGAAAAAACATTTTATCAAGTATCAGTATGTAAAGATACATTTTGCTTTCTTTTAAAAGCAATGCATTAAATAAGTACTAGCCCAGTAAACCCTTGATATTTTTTTTTGAAATAATAATTAAAATGATTAACATTTGATACAATATAAATATAAACAATTAAACTTTTAACACATGAAAACATATAATTAACTGAATTTATATATTTACATGATATCACAAATAAATTTTAATTAAAATAACACGAATATATAAAATAATAGAAAACACTGTAAATACAATTAGCGCTTACTTTATTATATCTGAGCACTTGATCTACTTCTTCAGGAAACCATAACCTGCTACGCTTTCCCGGGTCTTCTTTACATTCTTGGCGAACAATGTCCTTGCCAATCTCTTCAAGCATGTCATGCATAGAATAACAATCTATGCTATCAAGTAAGCACTTGTCGACTAAGTTTCTTATTCCACTCATTGCACCCATATAATAATTACTTAGTATTTTTTCTACAGTATCCATTTTTTCTCCTTTAAAGAAGCATGCTATGTCAAGAAATATATTCTTTTCTAGCTCACGCAACCCATCTAAGCTACTCTTCAAAATATGTGACATTTTTGGCTCGGCATATTGCTTTAGACTATCCACTTCGCTCTCCCACTCTTTTCTAGACTTTGTATATAGTTTAGAACCCAAAACTTTAAGAGCAAGTGGATTACCTTGGGCATATCCTACAAACTTGCATGATAGATCTTGAAAATCAGCCGCGGGATTCAACAAGTTAAATGCAAGTGTAGAAAAAAGTTGAAGAGAATCATTCTCATTCAACTTCTTCACCTCATATATGTGGTTAGCTCTTCCATTTTTAAGCACCTGTCTATCTCTAGATGTTACAATGATTTTACTTTCTGGACCAAAATGTTTAACACCCATAAATTCTATTTGATCTGGGTTACTAACATCATCAAGGACAACAAGTACTTTTTTATTGTTCAACCTCTCTTGGTAAGGGTGTCCTATGGAAGGGCTGTTAATACAAATTCCTTTTTGGTTTAATAATTTGGAAAAAAGTTCATTTCGTAAAGATTCATTCCCTACATTTTTTATTTTCTCACTAACATTTCGCAGAAACAAGTGGCTTTCAAAATTTTGGCAGATTTCACTATACACAACATCAGCAAGGGTAGTTTTGCCAATACCACCCATTCCCCAAAGTCCTATTACACGGCTATGCTCTTGCTCAATCAGCCCCAAAATTATCTTTTTTTGATCATCTATTCCAACCAATTCTTCAGAAACACTTGTACAATTGCTATCCAACTCTTTTGAAATATATTCAACCACATCTTCAATGTACTCTGTTTCATATCTAGAAAATAGTTAAAAAATCGACAGTCAAAAGAAAGATATTCGTATTAGTCAAATATAAGGAGATGAGAATATATATATATATTGTTACCCATCGGATTTGCCTCCTATATGCCACCCTTTTAATGCACCGACCTCTTGAAATGCAGATTTCCATCGTTGTACTCTATCAGCTGGTTGCTTTGATTCATGCTTTTGGAATGATGTCTTAAAAGTCCCACCAATCTTTTGCACATGGGAAGGATTAACATGGTAAAAGATGGGAAGAACAATATATTTGTCAGTAGGATTGCGGTTGCGATCCATGATGTCAGAAAGTTCACCTAAGCATGAATTTGAAGAAGCATAGTCTTTAGATAAAATGATGATGGAGAGAATTGAGGCCGCAATTGCATTCGAAAGTGCTGATGAAATTTTCTCCCCTTTCTTTAGTGTATCGTCATCGAAGAAGACAGTCCATCCCTTGTCTTTCAAAGCTTGGAGTAGATGAGCGGTGAAGTTAACGCGCGTGTCTTCACCTCTGAAGCTCAAGAAAACTTGATGTTTCACTTGACGAGAAGAAGATGAAGAAGACGCCATGTAAGTGTATGGACTGTGAGGTTGAGGAAAAAGAGAACAAAATAAACTGAGGGAGCTTTGCTTTTGCTTCTATTTTTGTAATGGTAAGAAGAAAAAGTGTGTCAATTAAATGGGAATGAGATTGAAAAGGTGAAGCATTGCGGATGAGTTTTTACTGATAAAAATTTCAATATTTAATCCGCTTATCGAATCTAAAACCTCCATTATCAATATACCAAATATTTTCTTATTAATTGAATGCTAAAACTTATCTAAATATAAGTTAAAAATTAAGGGTTATTTAGACTTTAAAGGCTTATTTGGGGTATGATAAAAGTACAAGAGATTATTTAAATGATGCTATAAATCATCTATAAGAAAAATAAATATTAATTGATTTTTGTAATTAAACGTATAACTTCAAAAAAAAATTGTCACCATTCTTGAATTTCGTTTTGGGTTATGATAAAATTTCTAATAAATTTCCTAACAAAAATATTGACTTTTATACACTTTGTCATTTGGGTCATTGAACTGACTTTCATAAGAATAATTGCCACTTTTAGACCATTTTAGGTGAATTCAACTTAAATTTCCTACAACTTTCTCAACAATAATCGCCACTTTTTTCCCCTAAATGGAAAGTCTTTGGAAGGAAGGATGTTGTGTTTCTATTTTTCTTGGGAAATAATGATAGATTTTCTTTGTGCTTTTGGGGGGTTTCCATTTTAGTCCTTTCTTCTGAAATAGGTAGGGTGAGTTTGGGCAAAAATATCTCTCCAATCTCTTTCAATTTTGAAATTGAATAAATTGGTCTCTCTCAAAAAAATCAAAGCAATTTAATCATTCTTAATTTTGAAAGTGAGCAACAAAGAACAATTATTCATGACGTTAATGCTTTTCGTCAATTGTATATAATTTTGATTGGTATAATAAAAATTTTAGCCATGTTTACATATTTTGTCAATTTGGTCTTAATTCTAAAAATTCAACGAGTTTAGTATAAACATTTACACAAATATTGCTGGCTAAATTTGTTAAATCAAGACAAGTGATATAATTGTAAACTTTGAGGGGTAAATTTGTTATTATACCAATTAAAATTATTTACATTTGATGGAAAACATCAATGTTGTGATTAACTATCATTAATTACTCACTTTAGAAATTGCTCCAATTTTTTTAAGAGACTCCAATTTGCTCAATACCAAAATTGATCAAAGAGATTGGATAGATTTTTAACCAACAAATATGCTTGCCTACATTTATTTTAAATATAGAATCGAACCGGTTTTCTAATTAATGGTCTATTTGTTTGTATGTAAAATGTTTTCCATAACATATTTTCATTGTTTTACCGTGTTTGTTTGGTGAAAAATGAATTATTAAAGGAAATCATTCTTCAAAAAAAATGTAAAATCAAGACTTTTTCAAGGAAAATATCTTACCAATTTTTTTTCCCGTAAGATATTTTCTAAACTAATAAGACTATATTGACTATCTTCACTGTCAAAAAAACAAAAAAAAAGGAAGCTTTCAGAGCAACAAAAGGAAAGCTCTCTTCACTGTCGAAGAAAATAGTCCCTCATATTATAATTTTATATTTTTACAAATTAGTCCCTGGAATCTAAATTTTTACTATTCTACAATTTAATTCCTCAAAAATAGATTTTATTATTCTACAGTTCAGTTCTAAACCTCTTTTTGTACAATTCTGCAAAACAGTCCCTTCTCTAAAATTTCTAGATTTTATAATTTAGTCCTTACAATTAAAATTTTGTTTTGGTCCTATTATTATTCCTAAATTTAGATTTTTATTTTTATACTTTAAAATAGAATAATTTGATCCTTTACTACAATAATATCGTCAATTAATCAAAGTAAATATTACTATTAATTATTCCAATTGAAATACTAACGTGAATTTTTTAAAAAAACATTGCTTCCATCATAAAGATTTCAGCATGACTAGCTAATATGGAAATGCACAATCAATATTCCATTATCGTTTTACAGAAGAGTGATCAATTTCCCTTTTGGATGACCAAATTAACAAAAATATTAGAGCAACCAAAATAGGAATGACCCCTATTTGAAATAACTAACGAGATAATAATTTACCCATAAAATTTTAAGAGCTTAACTTAATAAAGCTTATGACTTATTTAGTATATTAGTCTAAGCAAATCATCTATAGGAAAAAAAAAAGTTACTAGTTGATTTTGTAGCCAAATCTAGTTGATGGATATTAAGTAAATTTCAAAGCACAAAATATTGATGCCCAAATTAGTTTGGAATATTATAATAATATAAAATTAGGACATATTTAGAAACAAATTAAAAAGGTAATCCTCTTTTAATAAATGTGAAAAATAGGTCGTACACCGGCATTAGTAGTGGAGCTTTTATTTTAATGCCACGAGTGAGATTAAAAAATTGTCTTATTTTAATTCATTGAATATTGCAAAAAATATGCTACAAAGATGTCAAGAATCTTCTCCTTTTTCTTTTGTTTTTTCGCTGAATTTACAAAGCAAATCTGCATATTACAGTCATACATATTGTTCCAAAATGCATAAGGAGATAATGCACCAAATTAAGCATGGAAACTCACTTTTTTGTTTTTGATGAGGTGATAAAGACTACATTAAACTTATTAATAAAATATTTTTATTGGCTGAGAAAAAGAAAAGGTTGCTTTTGCTTTTGACACCCATTTCAAAATGACTAATAAACCTTCTTTCTTTCCTCGAAGCTACATATGTAGGAATTTGGATAAATCAAAGCAGACCACCCCTGGGCTGAATTTTCATGGAAGTTCCACCAAATTTGCACATCACAACCGTACATATAGCTTGTAAAATGCATTAGGAAAAAAGTAAGTTGATAATGCACCAAAGAATGAAAATTCTAAATCACAAGCTATTTGTACAGCATGTGATTCTGGTTGGTTTTGATTAATTAAAGCACTTCATATTTCTATCATTGGCCATTAATTTAAAAGTTGGAAAATAATAGTTTATGTGTTACAACGTAAATGTTGAGTAAAATATTATTCAACGTACCAATATCGGCACATTTTCTAAATAGCTCGGGTCTTGGGCTAGATAGTTTGGCCTAGCTCAAATTTGATTATTTCTTTTCTGTTGTTGTTTGCTGCTGTTATATTGTTGTTTCGTTACAATTTTATTATTGTATTGTTAATATTTTATTGTTATTGTTTGGATATTGAATTTTTGGTTTTATTGTTAATTTTGCTACTATTTTAAAACCATTTGATTGTTGAGTTGCAACCGTGTTAGTGTTATTTAAGTATAAATATTTATTTTTAAAAATATATTTTTAATTTGTTGAGAAACATTTATTTTAATATTTTGTGTATTTGATATATTATATTTTTTAAAATTATCTTTACATAAAAATAATCTAAAGAAATTAATACGGGTAGGTCAGCCCGAGCTTAGAAAACGGGCCTAAAATTTTGCATTGGCTCGACTCATGATCAAGTCTATATGAACTTTAAATAATCAACTCATTTAATTTATCCAACCCAATATCAAGTTTTCATTGCAAAAATATTATTTATATAATTAATTAAAATAAATTTAATTCATTGATTCAATTAAATTATTTTCTCAACTAAATTTTAATTTTATTAAAGTCATGATAATTTTATCGTACTAGAACCTATAATTAAATAAATTTTGAGTTAAGGCACGTGTCTTCACCTCTCAAGGTTAAGAAAACTTAATGCATCATTTGACAAGAAAAAGATGAAGAAGATGCCATGAAAGTGTATGGATTGTGAGATTGAGGAAGAAGAGAGGAAAGTACACAAAGGGAGCTTTGGCATCCTAGTATTAAATGACAATGAGAATATGAGATTTAACAAAGGCAACGACTGGAGGAGATTAGCTAATTATCTGAGTCAAGAAAATTGTCACTCTCACACTTTCCAGAAATGACAGTCTTCTTGATTTGTATATTTTACCCACAATAGTCAAGGTCTTCCAATGGGACAATGTTGAGCAAATGGTTAAATTCTTAAAAGAGTCCTTGAATAGTTTACTTTTGTTGTACCCAAATAAACCCCTATGTTTTTATCTGTGTTTAAATTAGCCCTTATTTCAAATGACATGTTAATTTTAAACTAAGTTGGTGACGAGGAGACTTATAATCTACCATTTAATATATTTTATTTTGTGTTTATTGTTGTGCAAAGTTTAATTATTATTGTTAATTTTTAAAAACCAAGTTTAACTTAAATCGTTTGTTAGTTAAAAGGATAATAAATCTCGTATTGCTTAAGAACAAAGCACAAATTGGGATTATGAATCTATATAAAAGCCCATATTTCACATTATTTAGAAAAACAAAGGCAAAAAGATTTTGAGTTTATATAAAGAACCATATTTTACGCCTTAACTCTATATATTAGCCTTCTGGTGATGTGGACTTTGATGAAGAAGAAGGCATGAAAGAGTATTAAAAGGGAGTTTTGACCAGCAAGAAAACTTGTTCCAAATGACGATGATGATTATGATGGGTGTTAATTTCCAAGTCAAGGTCTTCCAATGGGTTTTGACCAACAAGAAAACTTGTTCCAAATGACGATGATGATGATGGGTGTGTTAATTTCCAAGTCAAGCTCTTCCAATGGGAGACTAAAACTTTTCTAGATACAAGTTAAAAATTAAAATTAATTTATTTGGATAACAAATAAAGTTTAAAGGCTTGTGTGGGGTATGATGAAAGTACACAAGATTATTTAGATAATGTGATAAAGGTTGATGGCCTAATTAATATGTTAGTATGAGTAAATCATCTATACGAAAATATATATTAGTTGATTTCGTAACCAAACGTACAACTTCAAAAGCAATTGTTACCATTCATGAATTTTTTTTGGGGTTGTGATGAAATTTCTTACGAATTTCCTACCACTTTCTTGAAGAATAATTTTCACTTTTTTTCCCTAAATAAAAAGTCGTTGGAAGGAAGGGTGTTGTGTTTCTATTTTCCTAGGTGAAATAATGATAGATTTTCTTTGTTAGTCCTTTCTAACATAGGGAAGGCAAGTTTGGGTAAAATGACTTCTTTAGTCTTTCTTAATTTCAAAATTGACTAAATTGATCCCTTTAAAAGAAGAAAAATTTAATCTTTGTTAATTTTGAAAGTGAGCAACACATAAATTTTGAAAATTGAATAAGGACATTTAACTACATCGTTAATGTCTTCTATCAAATTCACATAATTTTGATATTGATATAACAATAAATTTAGCCCTTCATGTTTGCATTTTTGTCAATTTGATCTTGATTCTAAAAAATCAACAAATTTAGCATTAACATTTACACATTTACACAAATGTAACAGTTTGAATTTGTTAAATCAAGACAAATTAAACATGAATTCACCTAAACTGCTTAGCAACTGATTTAGAGCTTAGATCAATAGGAGATACCATTGTTATAGAATAGTAAGTCTTTAAAGCAAATAAATATTTGGATTTGCCTACCCTTGAGAGCTTATATGTACTTTGATCTCTTGTGTGATATTTAGTAAGTCTTTACAGTGTCTAATTATTTAGATATTTGATGGGTTTCTATTGCTCTGCAAGAAAATGAAAACTTGAGCTTACCCAATTATCTATCACGCACATATGTGCGTATGGACCTTACAAACCCATCAGATTCTATCTTTTGAAAAGCCTTTTAACTCTGCTGCCTATCATCATAATTTTACTATCTAATGAAAATGATTAAGTTTAATACAATGAAGTTTACAATCAAGTGGAATATATTTGATTAAACATCGTTTGAAGATCATATAAAATAAAGGAAACAAAGTGTAAACCTTAAAATAAAGCCTCAATGCCTTCAACTGCTAACTTGAGTCGGAGCTTCCAAGCAGCACGTAAAACAAAAAACAATAATACAACATAATGTATAATGTCAATAAATACAATGACATGAACATCAAAATCCGATCCACCCTATCCTTGGCTGATATGCCTTGGCAAGACATTTACGAAAATCAATATCTTTCACTTGAAGGATCAATTGATTAGCTCGGATACGTCCCCAAAAGTATCCGAGGTTGAATTGATACACAATGAAACTGTCATGCTCTAGTTCGAAGCTTCAAGCACAGTATAATAGCTCGAATCACAGCCACGTTTTATGACTGCTGGAATTCCGGCACCCCCTTAACATCATTCTCCCAAAACAGTGACTGTAAATTCACAACGAACGATCACCGTATGCAGCAAATGGTTATAGAAAATCGCATCGTTTGTTTCAAGACACAAACACCACACTGCAACCGCATAACATGTTCAGCTAAGATCAAACACCTATAGATTTGTGTAAATAATGCAATATAAAATAATCAGAGTAGTATAATTTGTGTTCTCTTGTAGTAAAATCATAGTTTAGGATTAGAGAAAGTGACTGTAAAGACAAAGTTTCGAAGCTCATAAAAATGAATGCATGAACCAAATGGATTAAATCCAAATTATATGAAGAACATAAGGTGATAGAATAGTTAATGCTTAGTGACTAAAGTCCCTGATTGCCAGTTCCAGTATTCATCCTTTCTATCCAAAAAGAGAGTAAAAATCTGGAATTTTAATCACAAAAATCAAATCAAAGTTCAATCTCTGATAATCTAAAATACAAAAAAAGGAAAATTAATTCAAATTTCAGCCCAAACTGATATGATAATGAAGTCAAATGGCTCTACCTTGAAACCAACTCAAACTAAACCCAAATCATTTGTTTTTAAAAAGCAGATGGCCATGAGGGTTGTAAAAGATCACAATGAAACAAAGGTAATTAAGCTCACAAGGAAGGCTAAATTGGCAAGAGCATATGGCTCCTCCAAAGCTCCAACAACCAGAAAGCATTGAAGCAAAGTTGAATGATATCAACTAGGAAAATCTGTTAACAAATTGCAATACAGCCTCGACGTCTCGGTTCAACCACAAATATATGGCAATAACTCAATAGAAGAAATTAGAAGCTTACTCATCTGCCATTAATGTCGTCTTGACTCTGTTTCCTCATCTGCTTTTCTTAAACCAATCACTGACATCTTCATTCCCTTCACAGTAGCATATTTAAAAAGTCAAAGCTTAATCTCTAGGTTTTGGCTGACTTATACTACATTGCTTTAAACTCTGCAAGTAAAAAGCACATCTATGAAGTGAGATAAAAAAGATTAGGCATAGGGCACAACCTTACATTAACACTAGAAATTTAGTGGAACTTGTTTTTGTTGGTGAGACCGAAGATATCATATCAAACCCACCCTTAATCTGCGACTGCAATTCCAGTATAAATAGACATGAATCATAAATCAACGAATCAAGATATCATTGAAGGAAAATGCAATGAGTATATTGAGATACCAGATGATTAAATCTCTACTTTTCAATGAAGCTGAATGGAGTCCTCCACTGATCCTATGGAGTCAACTGCCGAAAAGAAAAAAGCATGAATCTTAATATCACCTCACCACAATGCTGCTTAAACAACTTGAAAGGCAATAACATACAAAGAGACTTCATCCCCAACTGATCTGATGATCAAAATCCAAGATAAGAAAATATCAATTCCAATGGCTCTACCATGGAACCAGCTCTTCACTTCAAAATGAACTCAAATCATTTAACATTTTTCCAGTATCTTCTTGGGTTCCACAATGGGATGAACATAAGCTCACCAATCCAACTTGAGAATGATAACCGTCAAACGCTTGCCTCCAGCTCCATGTGTTCATACCACAAGATTTGAGATACGAGCAACTCTCGGAATTTCTTTGATAAATCTAGAAAAAATAAGCATTAGATGAACCTAAAATCATAATAATAAGTCAAAGGTAACTTACTTCTCCACCAAGACTGAATTGCCAGAGCCCAGAAAAGGTATTCAAAAGATTCCTTCAATTTTGCGTTGAACCATCATATGAATAGACCAATAAGGCAAATCTGTTGACAACTTGCATTGTCTCAAAATATCAGTTCAAACACATAAATAAAATAAGCATCAAGTAAAAGAAATCGAAGCTCTTACAGCTTGGGTGTTCCTCCTTATATGGCTAAAGCTCCAACTCATTATTGGCTAAAAATATTTTGCATTGGTCACAAACGTGACTTTAATACCAGGAATTTCATGGGAACTTGTTTTGTTGGTGAGAAAGAGGATATCAGAACCATCCATAATCTGCAAGTTCTGTTGAGTGTCGAATCTCACAACAAATAGGAAACACCTACTCCTAAATCAACATAAAAGCAAAGGTTATAAGAGAAACCAATCTTTCTAATTAACATGAAATCATGTAATCATGAGTTGATAACATATTAGCGCCGATGTTAGAAACTAAACAATTAGGCTGAATAATTTAAGTATGAATCTTAATATCTAAATTTGGGCACCTACCACTAACCCCTATTGATAATACTCTAAAATGACATACTTTTATGAGCTAATTACATATATATTTTGAGTATGATCCTATTAATTTGGGCTGTTTATGGATATTTTATCAACTCCAAAGCAGGATCTTTTTGCTACTGTATTGAAATCTCTCCAGTTGCCATTCAATTTTCCTCCAAATCAATTAATATGGAGAATTTCCTTCTTAGACAATATATTCTATACCTACGAAAGAACACAGACACAACAGGGGAATGGATATGAGAGAAATAATAAGAAGACTACCACTAACTATAGAACAAATTTCCATTTTATGTTCATAAACTATGCTTTTAACATTTACAATGTGGAACTACAAGTTTTCAGTTTCTCGAAGATGGTAAAGCACCTTCTAAATGACTAGCAATTTATAAAGCAGAGCAAGTTAGCTTCATTCTGGTTTGTTTTAATTAAGTAAATTGAAATTTTAGTTTTAACAATTGTGAAAAACAAAAGTATGGCAATATGAAAAATGACATAAAAAAACTGAAAAATGTATGATAATATGAAAAAATGAGATGAAAATGAAAACCTTACCAATGCATTTGGATGACATAATTGAGAAGTTGTAACTCCTGAAAACCCGAGGCAAAGATGAAAAGAAATAAAAACTTCGAAAGTTATCATGCCGTTTTTTCCTACCATATCTCGCTGCCCATTTCATAGCTGGGGATCCAATTTTGAGCATGGCATTTGCCTCAATGTTATTAGTTGACTCTTGATTCAAGTTGAACAATTATAGAATATCATGCAAAACACATTGTAATTGTCATCATCAACTAAAGAATCGAACTGATATAAACTTTGATCTGCAAAGTATACTTTTTCTAATGATGTGCACTCATGTACACTCAAGCCTTGCAGATATGGTGGCAGCTCTGAGAGTAATTTGAGGCTCTTGCAACGATCCATCCACATATTCCTAAGGGTTTTAGACCTCAAGCTTGGTGGGGGCACATCAACAGTGGGAAACTCTCTTGAATCGAACAGGGAGATATTCCACTGTAGCTTTGGAATACTTGAGCCGCTCATCTCTAACTCCTTAAGATTACTTAAAGAGTCTATAGACAAGGCCGCTTCTTCAATTGGAGTGTCAGATAACTTTAACCATATTAAGCCTCTCGGGACTTTTGGAAATTCGACCATTGGGCAACCACTAATATCCAGTCGACGAAGGGATTCCAACTTGATCGATGCATTTTTTACCGCTGAGCCTTTCACTTTTAAGTACACGAGATTACATAAAGGGTCGAAAGGCAATAACACTTCTTCAATTTGAGTGTGTTAAACTTCTTGGGACATCTGGAAATTGGACCATTGGGCAACCACTAAGATCCAGTTTAAGGGATTCCAACTTGATCGATACATTTTTTACTGCTGAGCCACTCATATTTAAGACCTGAAGATTACATAGACAGTCGAAGGCAAGGACACTTCTTCAATTTGAATGCCAGATAAATTTAATTCTATTAAGCTTCTTGGGATTTCTGGAAATTTGATCATCGAGCATTCACTAAGATTCAGTTTACGAAGGGAATCCAACTTGATCGATACATTTTTGACCGCTGAGCCACTGATATTTAAGTCCTGAAGATTACATAGAGAGTCAAAAGGCAACGACACTTCTTCAATTTGAGTGCGAGATAAGTTTAATTTTGTTAAGCTTTTTGGGATTTCTGGAAATTTGATCATTGGGCAATTACTAAGAATCAATTCACCAAGGAGTTCCAACTTCGAAATATTGATCGATACTTTTTTTTACCTTTGACTTGCTCAACGACAATCCCTGTAGTTTGTGGAGATGCTCAATTGAATCAGGCACTTCTTCTATTTCAGTTATTTCTAAACCCAAAGAACAAAAGTGTCTTGGGACCTGAGGAAACTTCTTGAGCCTATAACATCCCTCAAGGTGAAGCTTATCATGATGAAGAGATGCCAAATGATTGAGGCAAGGAAGTTCAACCAAACTTTTACATAAAGAGCCATCAAGGAGTTCAAGGTTGATGGCTCCTGAAAGATTAGGTATCTTCCTTAAATTAGCGCACCATGAAACGTCAATTTGCCTTAAATTAGCAAGGTCCTCTATAGAAAAATTAACTGTATTACTTTTAAGCATTAAAAAATGAAAAGGAAATGAATAATTATAATACTAAAAAATAAAATTTTATATTTGATGTGTCACTTTTTTAAATTAATTTAAAAACTTTAAATAAGATGTTATTTGATACATCAAATAATAAATATTTTTTTCCTTAAAAAAATTTTTAGGCGAAGAAAATATGAAAGCACATACCATACGATCATCTTCATTCCAAAGTTGTTCCACTTTACCACGTCGTAATATCAATACGACAAGATTTTTTTAATTAAAACTTGATAAAGTTTTGAAGGGAAGAGATATACTATCAACTTTGTTTGCATATTGGGGTGGAGGTTCCCATAAAGTATGTGCAAAATACCTGATGTTGATATATCTAAGCTTATATATGCATCTTCTCAAAACCGGTAGCACAAAATTGTTGATTACCAGTTTGAGTTACATCTAACTTTATTCCTTTAAAAAACTCAGTCACCTGATAAATAAAAAATCATAGATTAACATAAAGAAATTTATTGACATTCTATTAAATCAGTCATAAAAATGCATTAGATATTTAACTAACCCAAAAAACTTTTAACAAAATTCCATGTTGTATCGTAAGACATTTGGTCATTATGTTTATGGTAAGAAACAAATAATTTTATTTTTTGAAATAATAATTAAAAAAGATAATACATGGTACACAACAACATCTATTAAACCTACCAAAGAGTGAAAAGAAAATAAATGCAATTAACACTTACTTTATCATATTTGAACACCTCTTCCATGTCTTCACAACTCCACAATCTACTTCGCTTTCCGGGGCATTCAGATTTTCGCATAACAATGTCCTTGCCCATCTCTTCAACCATGTCATGCATAAAAACACATCCATATTTGTTCTCAAGTAGACACTTGTCGACCAATTTACTTATTCCACATGTTGCACCCTTATAACAAATACTTGGAACTTTTTCTACATAATCCATGGCTTGCCCTTTAAAGAGGCATGCTAGGTCAAGAAATATATTATTTTCTTCCTCATCTAGCTCATCCAAGCTACTCTTCAAAATATGTGAAATTTTAAGTTCTGCACATTGCTTTAGTTTATTCACCTTGCCCTCCCACTCTTTTTTCGACTTCGTATATAGTTCAGAACCCAAAACTTTAAGAGCAAGTGGACTACCTTGGACATATTCTACAAACTTGCATGATAGATCTCGAAAATCAACTGCAGGATTCAACAACTTAAATGCAAATGTAGAAAAAAGTTGAAGAGAATCATTCTCATTCAACTCCTTAACCTTATATATGCGATGAGCTCTTTGATTTTTTAGTACTTGTCTATCTCTAGATGTTACAATGATTTTACTTCCAGGACCAAAATATGTGACACCCATAAAATCTATTTGGTCTGGGTCACTAACATCAGGACAAGAAGTACTTTTTTTATTATTCACCCTCTCTTGATAAGGGTAACCTATGGAAGGGGTATCAATACAAATTTCTTTTTCGTTTAACAGTTTGGAAAGAAGTTCATTTCGTAAAGATTCATTCCCCTGTTTTTTTATTTTCTCACTAATGTTTTGAAGAAACAAACGACATTCATACTTTGCAAAGACTTCTTTATAAACAGCATCAGCAAGGGTAGTTTTGCCAATACCACCCATTCCCCAAAGTCCTATTAGACGCACGTCCACTTGCTCAATCAACCCCAAAATCATCTTCTTTTGATCATCTATTCAGACCAATTCTTCAGAAACACTTCTACAATTGCTATTCAACTTTTTTAAAACATATCCAACCACATCTTTAATGTACTTAGTTTCAGATCTAGAAAATGATTAAAAAACCAGCCGTCAAAAGAAAGATATGTCAAATATAATAAGATGAATATATATATATAGTTACCTATCGAATTTGCCTCCTTCTATATGCCACCCTTTTAACGTACGGACTTCAGTGAAGGCGGCTTTCCATCGCTTCACTTCATCAACCGGCCTCTTTGATTCATGCTCTCCGAAGGATGTTGTTGAAGTTGGCCAGCATGCTGCCTTGTTGCACCAGAAACAGCCCGAGCCAGTGAAGTTGCAGCAGAAGATCAAGCTACTGTTGCCATTTTGTTTCTTCAAGTGATGTTTTGTAACTTAGTTGGATTAAAAGCTAAGTAGCTTTTGTACTTGATGTTATTAGGTGAAGAATGAGCTGTTAAATCAGCTTTACAAAGTGTACAAGTTAACTTTATCAAGTTTCAATGTGCTTAGTGGTAGTAGGTATTGTTTAGGTGATGATTTTTTAACTCATTGACCAGCCACTTGATAATTTTAATGAAAATTCATTCAAATTTCATTATCCAATACTCTCTCTTCTTAGCTTCCATTTTTAGTGTTTCAAAAGCTTAATTCTGCTCTTGAATTCATTTTTGTTTCTTCTGCAAGCCTCGAGCCTTGTTGCTCAAGTCTCAGCAAAACTTGCTTGCATATTATTCATAACACCAACAGATGTCTTAAAAGTCCCACCAATATTTCGCACATGGGAGGGATCAACATAGTAAAAGATAGGAAGAACAATATGCCCTTGAGTCTTTTTACACTTCATGATATGAGAGAGTTCACCTAAGCATGATTTCGAAGAAGCATAGCCTTTAGATAAAACAAGGATTGAGAGATTTGAGGCTGCAATTGCTTGAGAAAGTGCTTGTGAAAGTTGCTCCCCTTTCTCTAGTTTTTCTTCATCGAAGAAGACATTCAGTCCTGTGCCTTTCAAAGCTTTGAGTAGATGACTGGTGAAGTTAAGGCGTGTGTCTTCACCTCTGAAGCTCAAGAAAACTTGGTGCTTCATTTGACGAGAAGAAGATGAAGAAGACGCCATGAAAGATTATGGATAATGTGAGTGAGGCAAAGAGAAAAATTTATAGCAAGGGAGCTTTGGTTTGCCTTTTGAAGAAGAAAAGTTTAAAATATGGATCCTTCATCAGTGGGAACCTTTTATTAAATGGATTTTTGGTTGAATTTTCGAACATATTAAAATTTATTTCTTTTTTTTATACAAAGCCTATAGCTACACGAAATTCTTTCTCACCTTTAAATAGAAACAAAAGGCACATTTAAACACACTCGAACTCACATCTTTAAATATTTGTTTGATGCTATTATTTTCTATTAAAGATTGTCATTAATAAGCTATTTAAATTCCATCACTAAGAATATAATTTTTTTCATCACTTAAATAATGGCTTTAATTAGAGATAGATTCTAGTGTCACGGGGCTAGAACTTTCGTCTCGCGATCCGTGCGGCCTTAGGCGATCCGTTCGTCCAAACTCGCCTAAGTCAGCCTTTACTCAAGTGAAGATTCCTTAAGAACTCCTCCAAGGCACTGAATTGAAGAGCGGAAGCGATTTATGCCAAAAGAAGAATAATGAAAGAACAAGAGAAAGTCACAGAAAAGAACACACCCAAGGTGTTTGAATAAATGCTCTCTGGATTCTATTACTCTTAATAATTCAATCTTACAATGGATGAGTACAAATGAGGGGAGGCTCTCTATTTATAGTTGAGCTCCCCTAAAATCAACGATCAAGATATATTTACATCAACGAACGAGATTAACCATATCCCTTAATTTTAGGGATTTACAATATTTGTCATATCAAATCTAATCTAATCTTTGCAAGATATGATTCTCTCTATCTTCTAAGATTAGTTACCAAAATTAGCCTAAGTTACCATGTCTTCATTATCGGGCCAACCAGGCTTCAATCTGACAGGCTTCTCCAACAATTCTTTGAATCGGGCCAGTTCTCGTGGGCTAAATGTTCCCCATTTAATCGATAGACCTCCATGGGGCACATCTTGTGTCATGGTCACGGGCTTTAGACTTTGGCCCGTGACACTAGCACATTCAAATAACATAATTACGTAACAAATATATTTATAAAAATTTACATAAAAAATAAGTGAAGTTCCTACAGGCATAGGAGTCCCATAACCTATTAAGAGAGGGAATGTACTTGAGTATGGTGTAGACTCATTCAAAGCAGAGGCATCTCGACAAACATGGTGCATTGCCCCTGAATCCAGATACCAAGACGAAGTTCCTATAGGTATAGGAATATACGAATCATCATTATCAAAATTGGACCCAAAATGAGTGGCATTAATATTAGACCCAGTAGAGTTAGAGACATTAGACGCATGTAAATCAGGTATTCGAGGCAATCCAACGCATGAATCTGACCCAATATAAACATGAGCTCTTATTTTTGTCCGCCAGGGAATACACAACCCATTATATGACCCAAACGTAGTACAAACACCACCATCTGAAGGCTCAAGCCCTCGTCCACGACCACGAGGGCTTGCAAACTCCACACAATTAAATGTCGGCCCATTTGGAGAAACATTAGCAGTGGACCCAACTGGAGAAAAATCACCCCTAAAGTCCTAGCATGGGCCAGATGGCCTAGCACACACAGACGGCCCAAGATTTTGGCCAATGGCCTAGTGAACCCAGTTACAAGCCCAAAATACGGACCTAACCCAGTGAACTGCCTCATGACCAGGCTCAAACCGCTGCTCATGACCAAGCCCAAATGGTTGGCTTAACCCAGCATAATGCCCAAGCGGTAGACCTGCTCCATCATCAAACGCAAAAAAAAGGGTTAAAAACCCTAGTGTATGACATATACAGGGGAGGCGCAGCAGACAAGTGACCACCCTACCATTTACCAGAAAGAAATCGTGACGACGCCGTCTACGAAAGGCCACCAAACTGACTAGAGACGGGCGATAGAAACGAGAAACCAGCATCCGAACCCTGCCTAGTACGATCGGTCGAATTTGAAGCCCAGGCCACTAATGTCAGACCACTATAGTCGCGATTATGACAATATTAAAAATGTTGAGCTAAATGCCCAAACTGACCACAGATCTAACATTGGAGTTTGGATCAAAACCTCTTCCCACAACCACCAGTAGGGGACGGCCACCACACACAGAGTCCTCCACCGGCGGTGACGGAATAGTCTCCAAAAGGTTAGCATGAAACGGCACCTCCTGAACCACGCGAATTTAGCGACTTCCATACTCCAACAACTCATCTATGAGGTGTTGTAACGGTAAGGCTTCCGACAAGAATGACACTAAGGTGAGCATGGCGTTGAACTCCGGTGGTAGGCCCACAAGTACGATCTCCACTTTCTCTTTCTCCGAGATCCAAGATCGACAAGCCTCGATTAAAGCACAGGTATTCTGAATCTTTACTACATACTCCTTTATCGACAGATTACCTTTCTTAAGCGAATGTAAATCATGGCGAATGCAAGATAACTTGACACCTGTGACGGCAGTGAAAAGGCAAGTGGCAGTGTTCCAAACATCGCACACCATCCTAGCATATGTAAAAGAAGACAACAGTGAAGGACTAATAGTAGAAAATAACCAGAAAGAGGCAAGTAACCTATCCTGCTGAACTAATGCTGAGGCATCCGGATTTGGAACTAGAGATCCCTCCGAAGACGGCACAAAATGCGGCAGAACAGGTAACGTTCCCTCCAAAAAAAACCAGTCAATTCATAACCTTCAATAATCAAGTGAATATGTTGCTGCCTCTGTCAATCATTGTTGTCCGACGTTTACCATGTTAATATCTACAAAAACTTGAAAGAAAAATAGAATATGCAGAGAATGATTTTTGTATTATTATCTTGAATTTAACCAGTACAACTATAGTATTTATAAAATGTGTATGAGTAACTGCTGCTAACAATCTCACTTAACAGCATAACTGCTTGTATAACAAACTAACAGCTAATAGACTAATAGAGTCTTTATCTATACTCTAACACTTTAAACAGAGCAAGTTAGATTCATCCTGGTTGGTTTTAATTAAGTAAAGCACTTCATTTTCTATCATAGGCAATTAATTTAAAAGTTGAAAATTTAGTTTTAACACCTATGAAAAACAAAAATATGGCAATATGAAAAATGAAATAAAAAATCGAGTAATATGAAAGAATGAGATGAAAACCCCTTTATGCATTTGGATGACATGATTGAGAAGTTGTAACTACTGAAAACCAGAGCCAAAAATGAAAGGAAATAAAAACTGTTGAAATCGTTTAGGGCCTCCATCCCCTTCTTCACCATCATGGCTAAAGCTTCTTTTGGTCTCGGCAGGTCTCATTTCTGTAGCATCAGCATCACTCTCTGCATCTACGTAAAATACAAGAACACCACATCTCTCCACCTTGATAATTTTTCTGCTGCTTCTTCATAATGATGGAAATTTTTGATGTAGAAATCAAATGATGCCTCCTCATAATTCGTCTCTTTTAACCATTTTGATGCTAGATAGAATAAACACGTGATCACCCATGCATTTCTCTGACTCAGAAGCATCCAAGAAAGATATGGTACTTTTGAACTTTTCATGACCACCATCAGCGGCTGTAAGTTAGTAGCCACAAATACATTTAAGACTTCTCAAGCGAGGGCAGTGAGCGAGATCAGCCACAAGGCAGATAACAAAAACGAAAAATCTGCTCCCACCACCCCCATTTGGGGCTATCTTCAAACTTAAGGAAGAATTCATACTCTGATACTTGAACTTATTTGTTGAAATTTTGTTTCTTGGGAAACAACAAATCAAACTTGGAAGGATATCACCCAGGTATTTCCTACCATATGTCGCTGCCCGTTCCTTAGCTAGGGATCCAATTTTGAGCATGGCATTTGCCTCAATGTTATTAGTTGACTCTTGATTCAAGTTGAAGCAATTACAGAATAACATGCAAAACACACCATCACCTTCATCACCTAACGAACCAAACTGATATAAATTTTGATCTGCAAAGGGAACTTTTTCTAATGATGTGCAGTCATGTACATTCAAGTCGAGCAGATATGGTGGAAGCTCTGAGAGTAATTTGAGGCTCTTGCAACGATCCATATGCTTACACATAAGGCTTTTGAACCTTAAGCTTGGTGAGCGCACATCAACAATTGGAAATTTAACGATTACACAACCACTAAGATCTAGAGAAGAAAGGGATTTCAACTTTGAAATATTGCTTGATACATCTTTTACCATTGAGTTTGTCAAGGTCAACCGTTGAAGTTTGTCGAGATGCTCAATGAAATCAGGTACTTCTTTTATTCCAGTTTATGATAAATCTAACTCATAAAAGTTATTTGGGATCTCCGGAAACTTCTTGAGACTACGACATCCCTTCGGTGAAGGGTTTTAAGTGATGTCAAATGGCTGAGGCAAGGAAGTTCGACCAAACTTTTGCATTTTTCACAGTCAAGTCTTTCAAGGTTGAGGGCTCCTAATAAATTAGGAATCTTCTTCAAATTTTTGCAACTAAAAAGTTTAATTTTCCATAAATGAACAAGATCCTGCACATGATGAGAATATAAAGTAGTTAGAGCATCATTTACTTAGACTCTATCAAAATAAAAAATTATATTTGATGTATTGGGTGTATTAATTCACCCGCCATCAATATCAAATTGCTTCTTATAAAAAAATAGAATAAAATCTTTTATATATATTTTAAAAAATTAATAAAAATATGTTATCATAAGATTAAATGTTATATCAATTATAAAGTATTTTTCTTAAAAAATTATTGGATGAAGAAAGTATAAAAGTATATATACCTGATGACCTTCGTTCCAAAGTTGTTCCATGTTTTCATGTGCTAATCTCGATACAACAAGGTTTTTTGGATTAAAATTTGGTGATAAGATATGAAGGGGTAATAATCCCATTGAAGATACCTTAGCTCATCCAGAAGAGATATAATATAAACTTGGTATGTAAGTAGCTTCTTATAATACTTATGCTCTTTTCACAACAAATTCTAAGGAGAATAGAAGAAAATATATCTAAGATTAATCATGTTTTCAAAAACAAAAGGTTAGAATAATAGGTTATCCATATGTGACATGTTTAACTTTATTCCTTGAATTCGATCAGTTCTCTGATAACAAAAATTAATTTATCAAATATTATCCCGAAAAAATTTATAGACATTCCATTAAATAACTCATAAAAAATAATTATATTAGGATAGGCATAGACTAATTGAGCACTTTTAGGAATTTTTACATACAAAAATTGTTTTCTTTTCTTTTGTTTTTATTTTTTCAAACCAATGCATTAAGGATTTAACTAAGTCATAAACCTTGAGCGGATTCTACATTATAACTAAGACATAGTCATTATGTGTCATTATGCATCAATTCCGTCATACCAGGCCCTTGGTGCTTAAGAAAACTTGATGCATCATTTGACGAGAAGAAGATGAAGAAGACGTCATGAAAGTATATGGATTGTGAGATTGAGGAAA
Source organism: Gossypium hirsutum (assembly GCF_007990345.1). Taxonomy (NCBI): domain Eukaryota; kingdom Viridiplantae; phylum Streptophyta; class Magnoliopsida; order Malvales; family Malvaceae; genus Gossypium; species Gossypium hirsutum. The sequence continues at coordinate 65,434,570 of NC_053446.1, forward strand.
AAGACCACAAATAAACCGTGGGAGCTTTGCTTTTGCTTCTACTTTTTGAATGGTAAGAAGAAAAAGTGACTTTATTAAATGGGGATGAGATTGAAAGTGTTTCTGTTAGGCTGAAGCATAGTTAATTTGTCCTAATCCAAGGCTCGAATAAGAAAAAGAGTCTTACATTTCTTCTTAAACCTATTTTTCGAACCTCATATTTTTTTTACCTAAATTCTCTTATATTTTAGATTAACCTTCAAATTTAATTTAAATGAATAGTTAGGCCACTTGAATAAATCTACTCTCGATCTACATATTGGCAGTAGTACTTTTTAGTCTAAACCCACCCAAATTATAAAAGAACCTTTGGTCTAAATCAAGCTAGCTTAAATCAATAAAAAAAAGCCTTCAATTTTGTCTAAATTTATTTTTTTTATTCAAATTCTCTTATATTTTGGATCTTTGTTAGTAATACGATCTGCTACCCTTAGATGAATATCCAATTTAAAGGGACTGTTTTTCTTGCCTAGTCAGTGAAATAATTGTTCCATTGATTAGTGTACTATTTGGTCCCCGATGCCCCACAATTAAGTTCACGTGATATTGATTTTCATGTGTTTTTTTCCTTACCTTCATTCATTGATTGCAAAAAAGCAAATCAATACTATGCTATAAAACTGTCAGTCATCCTCTTGGTTGAATTTTCATGGAAAATCTGCAGATTACAGTCTTATGGCTGTAACTTGATAATGCACCAAAGCATGAAAATTCACCACTTGATATGCGACGCACAATTTTTATGTTTTGTGGGTGATAAATAAGATACTTTAAACTCCTATCATCCAGTTTGGTTTTTATATAAGCACTTCATTTTCTATCATATGAGATTAATTTATTTAAAAATTGTGGATACAAGCTTGCAACATCTATCACTAGCTAATTTGTAATGCTAATGGACCTGAATTTGTGTAATTACTGCAATATAAAATAATCAGAGTTGTATAATTTGTGTTTTTTTCTTATAGTAGATCATAGTTTAGGATTACAGAAAATTATTTTAGTTATTAAGCTTCGAATCTTGAACTTGTTGGATATCATCTCATCAGAACCAATGTACAAACCAATTCTAAAATAGAGTAGAACTCTGGAATTTTAATTGCAAAAAGGGAAAATTGATTCAAGTTTTAGCCCAAACTGATGTAACAATCAAGTCAAATAGCTGTACCATGAAACCAACTTTTCATTTTGAAGTTCCAACTAAAGCAAAATCATTGGGATTCTTTTTTTCCAGGTGTTTATGTTGGGTTCCTCTGTGGGGTAAACATCAATCTAGCTTAAGAATGAAAACTGTGATAGGGTTGGCATTGAAAATAACATCCAGGCTCCATGTGTTCATTCAACGAGTTTTGAGATGAGAGCAACTCTGCCAACTTCTGAATGCATTTATATGGTCCATTGATAAATCAGGGGAAAAGAATGCCATGAGGATGCTAATAATCAGAATGAGTCAATAGTAATTTACCCAAGAGCATATGCTTCCTCTCAATGGGATAAACAAGGCAACTCTGTTGACAAGTTGCAGTACTGCTTCAATATCTAAGTCCAACCACAATATAAATAAATCATTCAGTAGAAGAAATTGAAGAGCTTAAAAGCTTACTTGTTACAAACATCTGTTATTTATTCCCTCATCTGCTTTCCTTACATCAATCATTGCCATCTTTATTCCCTTCACAATAATCTCTAGGTAAAAGGGCACATCTATAAATGTGGATTTTGTGGGAACTTCATTTTTTGGTGAGAAAGAACATATCAAAAAACCACCCATAATCTGCAACTTCAATTCCAGTAGAGTATTGAATCTGTGTCTGGCTTGACTATCATGCAAGTTTCATGAAATCTACAGATCACAGTCATAAAAAAAAATAGAACATAACAAATAGAAAATACCTACTCCTAGATCAATATAAAAGCATAGGTTATAAGATTAACCAATCTCGAAAATATGTTGACTATATTTAGGTAATAGTTGGTAGGTTTACCTTAGCTAACATGAATATAAATTAGAAATCATGAACTGAAATATTATATATATATATATTTACCAACTTTCAAAGGAAATATGAAACATAAATCAATGGGTGAACAAATCATTGAAGTAAAATGCAGATAGTATTGAGATGCAATATGATTAAATCTCTACTTGCTGCCTATGGCATGAGTACCAATGGTGGAACCTAACCAATTAAGCTGAATGGTGTCCACCACTGATCCTATGAATCAAAACCAGCCAATAACAAGTCACCTGTCAAAAAGAATTCAAGTATGAATCTTAATCTCTCCTCACTACAATGCTCAAACAATATGAGAGCAGTAACATAAAAAGAAATTTCGGCCCAAACTGATATGATAATCAAAATCCAAGATAATAAAATATTGTTGGATTTTTCAGCAACAAAAGAAAACGAATGAAGCAAGAATAAAACTGAAAAATGAAAACTCAGCAAAGATGTAACTGAAACTCTATATTTTTCATTCAAATTTTGAAAGATATATGAGTTACACAAGTAATTGGACAGTTACCTAATAGTTAACTGCTCCCACTTAATACATAAACAAAAACTTGCTTAACTTGTACATAAAAGAAAGCTAACATACTAGCTATTACATCAATACAAATCAATCAAAACATCCTACTAACTTTGCTATCAAATTACAAAAGAACTAGACAAAGTTACATAGGAACAAAACACTCAAAATAAGTTGTTGCATTCGGACCAGCTTCATTTCTTCACTTCAGAACAATGTTGCTGCTTGACATTTACTGCTAGTCTTTTGTTGCAATGCAGGCCAAAGCTTAACACTCCTCCTTGGACTGTATGCAACAAACACCAATTTTTCTTTTCAAGATTTCAAACCTATTAGCTCCTAATGACTTGGTCAAAATTTAGGCCAATTGAGTTTCTGAGCTGCAATGAGCAAGGCTGATCTCCTTCGATTGCTCAGCTTCTCGAACAAAATGAAACTTAATTTTAAAATGCTTAGTCTTACCATGGAAGACTGGATTTTTGGTTATGGCAACAACTGATTGATTATCAACTTTGATTTTAGTAGGCCGAGCTTGCTCTTCATTCAAATCACATAAAAGCTTTCTAAGCCAAATGGCTGATTAACTGATGCTACAGCTGAGATGTATTCTACCTCTACTGTAGATTGAGCAACAGTTTGTTGCTTCTTTGAGCTCCAGCAGAAAACACTAGAGCCTAAGGTAAAAAAGTAACCCGATGTGCTCCTCATATCATCAACTGAACCAGCCCAATCACTGTCAGAATAACCAACAAGCTTTAACTCCTCTATCTTTCCAAACTTCACACCAGAATCAATTGTTCCTTTGACATATCTTAACACCCTTTTTGCTGCTTTTAAGTGTGCCATATTACAGCAATGCATGAACCTTGAAAGAAGACTGACAGCATAGACAATGTCTGGCCTTGTTGCTGTTAAATAAAGTAAGCAACCAATTAAGCTTCTATATGCCTTTTCATCTACTCTATCATGCTCACTAGTGCTGGACAGCTTCTCTCCCAATGCAACAGGTGTAGCAACAGATTTGCAGTTTGACATACAGAACTTCTCCAACACTTTTGATGCAAATGTTTGCTGACTTATGAAAATGCCATGACTTTATTGATTTACTTCCATGCCAAGAAAGTATGTCATTAAGCCAAGATCAGTCATTTCGAATACTTCTTGCATCTGTTTCTTAAAATCTACAATCAACTCATCCTTACAGCCAATAACTAGCAAATCATCAACGTATACGGACACAATTAGCAAAGTCTCCTTTCCATTTTTCTTAACATAAAGAGTAGGCTCACTGACACTCTTTGTGAACTCGAGCCTTGCCAAATAGCCATCTATCCTTTCATACCAGGCCCTTGGAGCCTGTTTTAGGCCATACAAGGCCTTCTTGAGTTTGTAGACTTTATGTTCTTCACCAGGGACCTTAAAACCTTTAGGCTGTTCTATGAAGATTTTTTCATTGAGAAAACCATTTAGGAAAGCTGACTTAACATCTAAATGATGCACTTTCCAGTGTTTTTGAGCTGCCAAAGCAAGCAACAATCTTATGTTGTCCAACCTTGCAACAGGTGCAAAGGTTTCAGAGAAATCAATCCCTTGCCGCTGACTGTACCCTTTCACTTCCAGTCTAGCTTTGTGTCTGTTCAGAGAACCATCAGCATTGTTCTTAGTTCTGAAGACCCATTTGACACTAATGATCCTTTTATTTTCAGGTCTATTAACAAGCTCCCAGGTACCATTCTTGTGAATCATCCTTAGTTCAGCTTCCATGGCCTCTTGCCAACATCTTTCTTTTGCTGCTTCATCATAGCATGAAGGTTCCACCAAGGTTACAGCACACCTTTCATAGATGTTTGCTAGTGTCCTAGTGCCTCGAACAGGTTCATCATCATAGCCATCTTCAATCACTTCTTCAATTTCAGCCTGTTGTAGGTCAAGGCCATTCTGATCTTCATCAAGTAAACTTGCCTCAATTCCATCCCATTTCCAGCTATTTACTTCACTGAATTTGTCATCTCTGCTCACTATAACATTCTTGGTCAGTGGATCAAAGACTCTATATCCTTTTTTTACACTGCTATAGCCAACAAACACCCCTGGCATCGACCTCCTATCCAACTTGATTCTTTTCTCTATTGGTACCAATACATAACACAAACAACCAAACACCTTCACATGTTAGAAAAATGGTTTCTATCTAACCCAGGCTTCAAAGGGTGTTTTACCCTTGACTGTATTAGTTGGTAGCCTGTTTAGCATGCAAATAGCTGTGTTCACAGCTTCAGCCCAGAAAATGTTAGGCATTTTAGCCTCAAATAGAAGACACCTGGCCATATCGAGAACTGTTCTATTTTTTTCTCACAAACACCATTTTGCTGTGGTGTATAAACAATAGTTAGCTGGTGTTGAATTCCAGCATCATCACATATCTTTTGAAACTTTTAAGATACATACTCAGATCCATTGTCAGACCTCGAGCATTTCAGCTTGCAGCTAGCTTGGTTTTCAGCCAAAGCTTTAAATTTGCAAAAGAAATTGTAAACATCTAACTTTTGCTTTAGAAAATTTACCCAACAAAACCTAGTGCAATCATCAATGAAAAATACAAAGTACCTGCTGCCATTTAAGGAGGTGGTCTTCATAGGTCCACAGATGTCTGTATGAACCAACTGAAGTTTTTCTTGTGCTCTCCATGCTTTGTTGACATGGAAAGGTAATCTGGTCTGTTTGCCTACTGATAGACCTTACACACAACCTCTATTGGCTCAATTTTAGACATGTCATTAACCAAATTCATCTTTTGCAACATACTTAGTGAATTGTAGTTCACATGTCCCAGCCTCCTATACCACAAGATTGCTTCATCGCATAGCTATTGTAGTTAACACCTCACCAGTAACATTTTTGATCACATAAATTTTGCCTTCAAAAACTAAAGAGTAACCTTTCTCCAGTAGCTGACCAACACTCAGCAAGTTTTGGTCAATATCAGGTACATAGAGAACCTCAGAAATGGTTTTGTTACCTGACTTGGTGCCTATCATAGCCTTGCATTTCCCTTTTGCTTTCAGCAGCTCACCATTGCCAATTCTGACTTTGGACTTGAAAGTGGTGTCTAGCTCCTTGAATATACTCTTTTCAGAAGCCATGTGGTGAGTACATCCACTATCAATTAGCCAAATTTTGCTAACCTTGCTCAAGCTTGCAAAGCATGATGCTGAAAAAACATGTTCTTCTTGTATTTCAACATCTTCTGTAGCCTGTGCTTGATTCTGATACTGTGGTTGTGCTTTTGGCTTGTTTTTACAGACTTTTTCAATGTGGCCAAATTGTTTACGGCCTCTACACTGAATGTCTGGTCTGTACCAACAGTATTTTTCAAGGTGAGTAGTTTTCTTACAATGAACACAATGTGGAAACTTCTTCTTGGCAGGCTCTTTCTTCTTCTTTTCTGTCCAAGGCTTTTTGCCTTTGGAATTCAAATTTGAACTTGAGTTTTCTCTGCTTCTAGCTTGAAAGGCTCCTTCATAATGGTCTTCCATTTTGTTTTCCCTTCTTTGCTATTGTGCACAAAGAGCATTTATAAGCTCTGTCAAAGGGATTGTTGATAAGTCTCTTGAATCCTCCAAAAAAGAAATTTTTGCTTCATACTTCTCTGGCAAGGTTATTATGACTTTCTCAACTACCTTTGATCACTAAATTCTTCCCCAAGCAGCCTTATATTGTTGACAGTGGCCATAATTCTGTCAACATACTACTTAATAGTTTCTGAGTCCTTCATTTTCAGGTTCTCAAAGTCCCTTCTCAAGTTGACCAGCTGTTGTTGTCTGGTCTTGTCTGACCCTTGAAACTCCTCCTTGAGTTTATCCCAAGCCTACTTTGGTGTGTCACAGGCCATTATCCTTGTGAGGATAACATCAGAAACTCCACTTTGAAGGCATGACATAGCCTTATACTTCTTGGCACAGTCTTCACTATGCTGTTTGATCTGAGCTATGGTCGGGTTGGCTCTCAATGGTGGTGGCTCAGTGTCATTGAGAACAACATTCCACAGACCATGTTCCTACAGATATGTTCTCATTTTCACTGCCCAGATGTTATAATTTTCACCAGAAAAAATAGGTGGAGGAGGTGGTGTAAAATTTATTTTCACAGTAACCAAAAAAAACCAATTAAAAACAGCTTCTGCTTCTTTGTTTCAAACACAACTTGCTTAGTGGCAGTGCACAACCAAGGCCCTCAAAGACAACGAGCTCTTGATACCATTTGTTAGATTTTTCAGCAAAAAAAGAAAACAAATAAAGCAAGAATAAAATTGAAAAATGAAAACTCAGTAAAGATGTAATTGAAACTCTATATTTTTCATTCAAATTTTGAAAGATATATGAGTTACACAAGTACACTACACCAAAACAGGCTTTTAGCAGCAATTTTAACGGCGTTTGGACAAAACGCCGGTAAAAATCAGGCATTAGCGGCGTTTGTCGAAAAACGCCGTTATAAATGAGCATTAGCGGCGTTTTAAAAAAAAATGCTGCAAAAAACCTAAGCCCAACGGCGTTGTTTTTAGACCTTTTAGGGCTCTAGTAGCATTTTGGAAGAAGCGTCGCTAATGCTCGGGGTTTTAGCAGCATTTTTGAAGAAGCGCTGCTAATGCTCGGGGATTTAGCGACGTTCTCAAAGAAGCGTCGCTAATGTTCGGGGCTTTAGTGGCATTTTTGAAGAAGCGCCGCTAATGCTCGGGGATGTAGCGGCTTTTTTTAAAATGCGCCACTAAAACATTTTATCTTAATTGGTTTGTTTATATTAATTAAATAAAATTCAATTTATTGCTAATTGAATATTTAAAATCTTCAGAAAAAAATAATGACACGTAGAAATAATTTGAAATAAAACACATGGAAAAATTAAAATACTATTATTTAAAATAATTTTAAAGTTTTTTGGTTACATGATTACTGATTGTTTTTTAATTTATATATTAAAAAAATTATTATATAATCGTAAAAGAGATAGTATTAATTTAAAATATTGAATTAAGTATCACTATAGTTTAGGGTTTTTGGTTTAAGGTATATGATTAATTTAAGATTTAAGGTCGGTTTAGGACTTACTATTTTAAGGTTTAGGGAGTATGGATTTAGGGATTATGGATTAGGGATTATAGTTTAAGGGTTGAGATTTAATGTTTAGGGGTTAGGGTTTAGGGGTTAGACGTTATGGGTTAAGATTTAGGCATTTAGGTTTTAGGGATTCAGGGGTCGAGTTAGGGTTTTGGGTTTAGATTAATTAGTTTTTTAATTTATATTTTAAATATGTTCTTATATAATTGTAAAAGAGATAATAATAAATTTGTTTAGGGTTTTTAATGTTTAAGGTTTATGGTATATGGTTTAGGGATTATGGTTTATGGTTTAAGGTTTAAGGGTTGGGGTTTAAGAGTTATGGGCTGGGGTTTAAGGTTTAAGGGTTAATAGTTAGGAGTTTAGGGTTTAGGAGTAAGGGGTTAAGGGTTAAGGGTTTATAAAATCTATTTTGGATAGGACCAAATTATAAAAAATAAAAATGAAATACAAAAACTAAAATCATTCCACATCAAACATCCAGCAAAATAGTTATTTTTTAGTTAGGAAGAAATATCTCTAATAAAATGGAGATTAGATCGGAAAAGAATAATATAAAATCATGATTTACGTCTAAATCTTTAATAGAAATTTGATATGTGATAGGTTTATTGCTTAATAATTAATTACAACCATTTAATCATTTGTTTTCTTATTAAAATGTACAATATTTATTTTGAGAGTACTTGATTTTTTTTATAAAAATCTAATTTATAAAAAATAGTAATAAAAAATATTTTATAAAATCATTAAACTAATAATTTTTAGCAGACAAAATAAAAGATTTTGAGCAGAACAAAACGGCATCATTCTGTTCAAAATGGAATGAATTTTTGTGGCTTTTTTATAAAAATGCCACAAAATATAAGCAAATAAAAACGCCGCAAATAATCATTTTATTTTAAAAAGATTGCCCCCTTTTTATCCCAAAATTTCCCCGCTGAAACCCCTAATTTTTTCCGCTCTTCTTCGCAGTTTGAGTATTAAAAATTTAATACTTGCATTTCGCTTCTTCACCCTTTTCAAACTCATTTCTTTCGCCTCTTCTTTCTTTTTCTTGGATCTTCTTTCTCCCTCTCTGCAAAGATCTTTGATTTTTTCTCCCTTTCTGCAAAGAGTTCTAATTTAAGCCGTCTTTCGATGAGTATTTGAAGACTATGGAGTCTATGAGGGAGAAAAAGCAATCTTTTAAATCAAATAGAGGTAAGTCAAGTAGAAACTTTGGGGAGAATGAAAATATGTCCAAAATTGAACATACACTACAGCAAAACTGGTTTATTTATTATATTTAATTATACAATACTATACAAATATTAAAAAATATTTTGAGAAAATTTGATATAATACTTTGAACTACACATAACAACTCCTTAACCTTTAAAAAAAAACCTATCTAAAATATTAAATATTAGACTAAAAATAACATGGGCAGGAAAAAATGAGTTTAGGTTTGTCATTATAAATTTGGATAGGTTTTGGTAAAATTTTAGGTCTACCGAGTCGGATCGTATTTGGACAAACATAAACTATATTAATTCATATATAAACTCAATCCGACCTAATTCAAGAACACCTCTTCGTTGAACCTATACACTACAGCAAGATTCAGAGTATTTATTACTTGATCTTGAAGCTGTTCGTGCGCAGATTGACATCCGTCCAAATGCACCTTATACTCTTTCTGTAAGTTCTAAATTTTTATATGTTACAAATTTGTTAAGATTCAGAGTATGTTACTCTTTCTGTAAGGCAAATTTCTCTTATAAATTATGAAATCGTTCTAAAAGAAAAGAAAGAAGCTTAAAATGAAAAAAAAAAAAAAACTCATCAAACTGTTCTTTTTTGAACTATTAATTAAATACCTCTGCTAGTAATTTTGGATACTGCTTCTTTGCTTCCAATCATACCTTGTTTATTTCTATTCCAATTAGATTACATTGATATGAGCATGCTTTATCTGTTGGCACCTTTCAAGGTTTACAACTAAATTGTATCAGCATTCTATATATTTGGCTTTCTTGAAATCCTTGTTTTATGATGCTTACTAATGATTGTATTTCATCTTTATGATTTTCACTCTTGTTCGATGCTTATTTCAATTGATGTAAATGCAGATGCATCCTTTTTGGATGAATGGTCTTTTGATCAATTTCAGAGCCTGCTGAATAGGTCCAATGAAAACCCAAAGTTGAAAAGGTTACTTGAACAAGATAATCTTGTTGTATTTTATGGTTTGAACACAATCAGACACTATAGGGTGTTGCTGCAATGAAGGAAAACCATCCTTAAAGATGAGGATTTTTTTTATTAACATGCTCGTTGTTGTTATTTTGTACAGGTAAAGGTTTACACGGATCGGAAAACACTAGTTCATGCTTTGAGTGACACCAAAACAGCTGTAAAGTAGTTGAATACACTAGTGACAGTGGTCCTAATTATTGTTACTGTCATCATATGGCTTCTTTTGCTGGAAATTGCAACCAGAAACTGCTTTTGCTCCTTTCATCACAGCTTGTAGTGGCTGCTTTTATGTTCGGAAACACCTGCAAGACTATTTTTGAAGCTATAGTATTCGTGTTTGTGATGCATCCTTTTGATGTCGGCGATCGTTGTGTGGTTGATGGTGTTCAGGTAACTATTTAAAATGACATTCTTACATGCATGTATGGGAAAGTTACTAATTATGCTTATCACTTGGTAATGGTAACTAACTGTTGCTGGTCGAGGAGATGAATATTTTAACGACCGTCTTCCTGAAACTTGATAATGAAAAGGTGTACTACTTTGGCTACAAAGCCCATCGGCAACTATTATAGAAGCCCGGATATGGGTGATACAATAGAGTTCTCGATTGATTTTTTGACCCCAGCAAAGACAATAGGCAGGCTGAAAGAAGAGATAAAGAAGTAAGTTGACTTTAGTTCAAGCATGTAAGGTGTCTCCATGTTATATAATATTTTTTATTATGTTTTGATCTCGATAGTTGAGTATGATTTTTATTATGTTTATCAGAACTTACTGTTCTTTGTTCCAAGTTCGTTTTGGTGTGTACAATTTATGATCTTTCTGCTGCCAATTCTTAAGCAGGCATTTGGAAGCTAATACCCTGTGGCATCGTAATCACCTTGTGGTGGTGAAGGAAATCGAGAATGTGAATGCCTTTTGAAAGTGCGCAAACTGTATGCTCGCATCCAACTCAGTACTATAGTATTATGTTGAGACTTATCCTTTCCAACAATTGGAAGGATATATTCTTGTTTTCTGGTAGGACATGGCTTCATCACTCTGTTATGAATGTTACCTTGCATGTTAGTATTTCTCAATTCTATAAATTACGTATTTGTGAAATTCCATTTTTATTTTCCATGCATAAATTACGTATTTGTTGACACTACAGATCTAGTCTGCCAATCTGGACCTGGTTCTTGGCCTTCTTCCGTCTATGCTCAATCAGCAATTTATCCCATGGCACATAGTGCAGCCCAGGTTTTACTTCATTCTTTTATATATTTTACATTCATACAAGAGTAATTTTTGTCTTTTTACATTTCAAATAAAACCATTTTTATTGTATTTTATACATGTTGATATTTGAAGTCATGACATTAGCATATATAAAATCTCAACTTTCCCACTACAGCAAATGTTTCACCTCACTGAATTAGTGTCAATTGTACATTGAGTCGGTTAGAGAAATAAATTATATTCTTACAAGAATTCTTTTGTTTTTTTTCATTTTAAATTATAAATGTTGAGATTTGAAACCATACAATTAACATATATAAAAATGCGAGTTTAGTACAGCCAAGTGGTAAAAGAATTGAATTATTAGCTTCTTTTGAGGGGTCAGAATTAAAAAGAAAATAAACATCAAATTACAAGTTTACAAGTTTGTTTCTAGTAACACATGTGGATAATATAATTGCCTTAAGTTCATCCACTTATAAAACCTTTGTATGGGTTGCTTCTCTCTCTTTCCCCTCCCAGCTTATGACTTGCAGTCTGTTTTGCCTACAAGAACATCTCTTTATCTTCTATAACAAACTGCTCACATTAATATTTTGATATTTTTTTTGGTGATGATTACAGGCTATTTATTATCTGGAAAGGGGGAATCTGTTTTTGTGGCGGCACATACATCTGCTGGAAAGACAGTTGTAGCAGAATATGTTTGCTTGTAAATCTATAGACGTTTTGATTTTTGTTATCTGGAGATGTGACAAATTGCTCACATTGATTAAGAACCTCAGGCCATATCTTTTTTATTTTTAAGTTTCTGAAGTTCTATGCCGAATTTATTTTAGTTTCAAGATTTTTGATAAGTTTTCATGTCATGCAGCATTGCACTAGAGCTGTGTATACTGCCCCAATTAAAACAATGAGCAACCAGAAGTATAGAGATTTCTGTGGGAAGTTTGATGTTGGCCTTCTCACAGGTGATGTTAGTTTGAGACCAGAGGCTTCTTGTCTCATCATGACAACTGAATTATTAAGGTCAATGCTTTGTCGAGGTGCAGATATTATTCGCGATATTGAATGGGTGAAGGGGTTGCTTTTTGTAGCATTACCTTACATAGTAGTTTCATTACTTTTTCTGCTGAACGCTCTTGTTAGTTCTTTTCTCTAATTTGTGAACATGGTATTTAAGATGTTTCTTTCTATTGTGACTATATGAATGTAGGTTATATTTGATGAGGTGCACATTTATTACCTTGCAATGTGTATAGTCATAGGCAAGTTCAACTAGTTAGTCTGTTTCACATATGTATTATTTATTTTAGTTTTAATTCTAAATTTTTATTTTTACTTTAATATTTACAACAACTTGAGTTCTAATTTTTAGATTTTAATTGTGTTATTAATTTATTATTTTAAATTCTAAAACTAAATTTATTATTTTTTATATTTAGTTTTAAAGTTAAAATTTTCATAGAAAATTTAATTTAAATAATATTTTTTTATTTATCCTTGAAAGTATATTTAAAGTTCAAATTTAAAAAATAAAACATAATATAATATTTATAATAAATATTAATATTATTTGATTAAAATAATTTTTTTAAATGTTATGTTTTTAGTGGCGTTTTTGCGAGAACCGTCGCTAAAGGTTTATTTTATAGCGCCGTTTGTGGGAAAAGCGCCGCTAAAGGTCTTGATCTATAGCTGCGTTTGTGAAATAAGCGTTGCTAAAGGTCTTGATCTATAGTGGCGTTTGTGGGAAAAGTGCCGCTAAAGGTCTTGAGCTATAGTGACGTTTGTGGGAACAACACCGCTAAAGGTCCTAATCTATAGCGGTGTTTGTGGGAAAAACGTCGCTAAAGGTCTGATCTATAGCGGTGTTTATTTCTAAAAACACCAGCAACATTTTTTGCGACGCTTTCAAAAACGCCACAAATAAGTGCCGCTAAAGGCATAAAAAAACGCCGCTAAAAAACCTGTTTTAGTGTAGTGGTAATTGGATAGTTACCTAATAGTTAACTGCTCTCACTTAATACATAAACAAAAACTTGCTTAACTTGTACATAAAAGAAAGCTAACATACTAGCTATTACATCAACACAAATCAATCAAATCATCCTACTAACTTTGCTATCAAATTACAAAAGAACTAGACAAAGTTACATAGGAACAAAACACTCAAAATAAGTTGCTGCATTCGGACCAGCTTCATTTCTTCACTTCAGAACAATGTTGCTGCTTGACAGAGCTGAATTTTACTGCTGGTCTTTTGTTGCAATGCAGGCCAAAGCTTAACAAATATCAACTCCAGTAGCTCTACCATGAAACTAACCCAATCTAGCTTGAGAATGAAAACTGTCAAAGGTTGCCTCCAGCTCCATGTGTTTATCCCACGAGTTTTGAGATCTGTTGCAAATTCTGGATTTATATAATCCCACTGATAAATATGGGAAAAATGGTGAGGATGCTGAAAATCATTATATGAACATAAAATCATGATAATAAGTCAAAGTCAAAGGTAACTTACTTCTCCACCAAGACTGAATTGCCAGAACCCAAAAAGGAGCTCAAAAGATTACTTTGACTTTGTGTTGACAAATCTGTTGGCAACTTGCATTGTAACCAAATATCAGTTCAAACACTTGTATAAAGCAAGCATTCAGTAAATAAAATTGAAGGTCTTACAGCTCAGGTGTTCCTCCTTGTAAGGCTAAAGCTCTAATTCAGCAGTGGCATTCCCAAACAAGGTAATTTTTTATTTTTTTTATATTATTTTTGTAAAAAACCCAAGCTTATCCGAAATGGTAATTTTTTTGAGCATGCTTTATCTGTTGGCACCTTTCAAGGTTTACAACTAAATTGTATCAGCATTCTATATATTTGGCTTTCTTGAAATCCTTGTTTTATGATGCTTACTAATGATTGTATTTCATCTTTATGATTTTCACTCTTGTTCGATGCTTATTTCAATTGATGTAAATGCAGATGCATCCTTTTTGGATGAATGGTCTTTTGATCAATTTCAGAGCCTGCTGAATAGGTCCAATGAAAACCCAAAGTTGAAAAGGTTACTTGAACAAGATAATCTTGTTGTATTTTATGGTTTGAACACAACCGGACACTATAGGGTGTTGCTGCAATGAAGGAAAACCATCCTAAAAGACGAGGATTTTTTTTATTAACATGCTCGTTGTTGTTATTTTGTACAGGTAAAGGTTTACACGGATCGGAAAACACTAGTACATTCTTGGAGTGACACCAAAACAGCTGTAAAGCAGTTGAATACACTCGTGACAGTGGTCCTAATTATTGTTACTGTCATCATATGGCTTCTTTTGCTGGAAATTGCAACCAGAAACTGCTTTTGCTCCTTTCATCACAGCTTGTAGTGGCTGCTTTTATGTTCGGAAACACCTGCAAGACTATTTCTGAAGCTATAGTATTCGTGTTTGTGATGCATCCTTTTGATGTCGGCGATCGTTGGGTGGTTGATGGTGTTCAGGTAACTATTGAAAATGACATTCTTACATGCATGTATGGGAAAGTTACTAATTATGCTTATCACTTGGTAATGGTAACTAACAGTTGCTGGTCAAGGAGATGAAGATTTTAACGACCGTCTTCCTGAAACTTGATAATGAAAAGGTGTACTACCCGAATTCTGTTGGTGTTTAGAACTCGAACTTTGATGGTTGATCGAGAGATTTAAAGCAGAAAAAAGAGAAAGGAAGTTTTTAAGTAGAAAAGAAAATAAATGAAGGCTGGAAAAATAATTGAAGACAGGAATATATTTGATTTGCACCTCAACGGTTTAAATACAAAAAATTCAAGACTAAAAATAGAAAAAAGAGGTTCTAAAAAACTGTTAAAAATATGGTAACAATATACCAAACAAATCAAAAAATCTAATCTCCTAAAGTCAAGGAGAATTATTCAAACTTAGTAACAGAAAAAATTTAAATGGCAGCAATCTTAAACACATTATCTCAACACTCCTCCTTGTTTAGATGCTGCAAACTCCAATTATATTTCTGTCCAGAGGTCGATCAACCAACTCCCAAGTTTTGTTTTTCTTGATCATCGCAAGCTCCTCCTTCATTGCAGCCATCCAATGTTGACTGTTTTTTTGCATCATGATACTCTGCAGGCTCACAAATAGCCATGTTACATCTTTGGTAAATGTCGGAGAGCAGCCTTGTACCTCTGACAGGTGCGTCATCAGCTAAAACATCTTGCCCTTCATCTTCAAGCTCTTCTAGCGTGCTGCCAATGGTAAAATGATTTGGTGCACTAGAAGTTTGGTTCGTCTTGGTTGAGTCTTCCCAATTCCATTGCTCATTTTCAACAAAATAAACATCTCTGCTCACAATAACACGTCCAGTGTGTGGTTGAAAGACTCTGTAAGCTTTAGATACAGTGCTATACCCAACAAAAATGCCAGCTTCTGCCTTTTTGTCAAGCTTATCACGCTTGACCTGTGGAATGTAAGTGAAACATAGGCAGCCAAACACTCTAAGAAACTTTTTTAAAGAAGGTTTGTAACCATACCAAGCTTCAAATGGCATCTGATCCTTCACAGCTTTTGTTGAAATCTGATTTTGCAAGAACTCAGCAGTGTTTGCAGCTTCTCCCCAAAAGCTTTTTGGAAGATTCTTCTCATGAAGCATACAACGAGTCATCTCCATTATGAATCTGTTCTTCCTTTCACTGACTCCATTTTGTTGTGGAGTGTATGGCGCCGTCAACTGATGCTCAATTCCAGCCTCAAGTCTCTTGTGCCAAGTCTCAGTAGCATTAACTTTAGATTTAAAAGCCATTTGCTCATTTTCCATTGGATTAAGAGCAAAAATTTTTCCCTTCATTTTGACATTGAACAAGTCTCTGCCATTAGCATCTCTGATCAAGCACTGCTTATTCTCAAATAGCACTTTATAGCCTTTATCCAGTAACTGACCAACACTTAAGAGATTTTGATCAATTTTAGGTACAAATAAAACATCTGAAATGAATTTTGTACCTTCATAGTTTGTAATAGCTATTGTGCCTTTTCCCTTAACTTCCAAGTACTCACCATTTCCAATCCTCACTCTTTTGACTTCAGTGTTTCTCAATTCCTCGAAGAGCTCCTTGTCATAGGTCATGTGATTTGTGCACCCACTATCAATCAACTAGCTCTCACTTGATTCTCTTCTTGAGAAACAAGTAACCACAAACAAATGATCTTCTTCTTCTTGATCAACTACCTGTGCATCTACTTCTTGCACCTGGCCTTTGACCTTGCAAATCACTGCTTCATGTCCAAGTTGATTGCATTTGGAGCATTTGGCGTCAGGTCTTTTCCAACATTTGAATGGTGGATGACCTTTCTTCTCACAATGGTGACAAGGTGGGTAGGATTTCTTGACACCTCCTCTTTTGCTTTTTTGATAATTGTCTGATGAATTTTCTCCACTCGTCGATTGGTTCTTAAAATTTTTCTTCTTTTTATACCTATTGTTGTCTTGATGCTTGACAGGTAAGGCCCCTTCTATCACTCCCTCTTGCCTCATGGATCTTCTTTGCTCTTGTGCTTGTAAAGCATTCAAGAGCTCTGCAAGAGAGATCTTTGACAGGTCATTGGTGTTCTCCAGAGTAGTAATGGTGGCTTCAAACTTCTCTGGAACAGTGACCAGCAGCTTTTCTACGATTCTAGAGTCATTCAACTCAGAACCAAGCAATCTCACCTTGTTGGCAATGCTGAGAAGTCTGTCAGAATATTCTTTCACTGACTCAGACTCCTTCATCTTCTGCAACTCAAATCCCTGATTAGATTCAGGACTTTCATTCCACGAATCCTCTCATCTCCTTCATACTCAGCCTTGAGGTAATCATAGATTTCCTTTGTTGATTTCAGAGACATTATCCGTGTGAAAATCATTTGAGACACAGCTGCAAATAAGCAAGCTTTTGCCTTTGATTTCCTTGTCTTCTTTTCCTTTTGTGCTTTAATCAGTGCCACAGTAGGATTTGCTGGAAGTGGTGGGACTTCGTAATCCTCTTCTACAGGTTCCCAAAGATCCAAAGCCTCTAGGTAAGTCTCCATGCGAACTACCCACACTGGTAATTGTCTCCATCGAAGACTGGTGGTGCAACAACTGAAAAATTGGACCCTCCTTCCATTTTAACACGCAAATAACCTCACAGATCCCTCAAGAAAACAGCTCTGATACCAATTTGTTGGTGTTTAGAACTCGAACTTTGATGGTTGATCGAGAGATTTAAAGCAGAAAAAAGAGAAAGGAAGTTTTTAAGTAGAAAAGAAAATAAATGAAGGCTGGAAAAATAATTGAAGACAGGAATATATTTGATTTGCACCTCAACGGTTTAAATACAAAAAATTCAAGACTAAAAATAGAAAAAAGAGGTTCTAAAAAACTGCTAAAAATATGGTAACAATATACCAAACAAATCAAAAAATCTAATCTCCTAAAGTCAAGGAGAATTATTCAAACTTAGTAACAGAAAAAATTTAAATGGCAGCAATCTTAAACACATTATCTCAACAAATTCAGTTTTGGCTACAAAGCCCATCAGCAACTATTATAGAAGCCCGGATATGGGTGATACAATAGAGTTCTCGATTAATTTTTTGACCCCAGCAAAGACAATAGGCAGGCTGAAAGAAGAGATAAAGAAGTAAGTTCACTTTAGTTCAAGCATGTAAGGTGTCTCCATGTTATATAATATTTTTTATGATGTTTTGATCTCGATAGTTGAGTATGATTTTTATTATGTTTACCAGAACTTACTGTTCTTTGTTCCAAGTTCGTTTTGGTGTGTACAATTTATGATCTTTCTGCTGCCAATTCTTAAGCAGGCATTTGGAAGCTAATACCCTGTGGCGTCGTAATCACCTTGTGGTGGTGAAGGAAATCGAGAATGTGAATGCCTTTTGAAAGTGCGCAAACTGTATGCTCGCATGCAACTCAGTACTATAGTATTATGTTGAGACTTATCCTTTCCAACAATTGGAAGGATATATTCTTGTTTTCTGGTAGGACATGGCTTCATCACTCTTTTATGAATGTTACCTTGCATGTTAGTATTTCTCAATTTTATAAATTACGTATTTGTGAAATTCCATTTTTATTTTCCATGCATAAATTACGTATTTGTTGACACTACAGATCTAGTCTGCCAATCTAGACCTGGTTCTTGGCCGTCTTCCGTCTATGCTCAATCAGCAATTTATCCCATGGCACATAGTGCAGCCCAGGTTTTACCTCATTCTTTTATATATTTTACATTCATACAAGAGTAATTTTTGTCTTTTTACATTTCAAATAAAACCATTTTTATTTTATTTTATACATGTTGATATTTGAAGTCATGACATTAGCATATATAAAATCTCAACTTTACCACTACTGCAAATGTTTCACCTCACTGAATTAGTGTCAATTGTACATTGAGTCGGTTAGAGAAATAACATATATTCTTACAAGAATTCTTTTGTCTTTTTTCATTTTAAATTATAAATGTTGAGAT
The DNA here is from genome assembly GCF_007990345.1 of Gossypium hirsutum. Classification (NCBI taxonomy): domain Eukaryota; kingdom Viridiplantae; phylum Streptophyta; class Magnoliopsida; order Malvales; family Malvaceae; genus Gossypium; species Gossypium hirsutum. Next base: position 65,453,244 of record NC_053446.1, read on the forward strand.
TTGAAACCATACCATTAATATATATAAAATCTCAATTACTAATATTATTACACAATCAATGCTTCATTTTAAATTTTTTGTACATATTAATATTATTAAACAAAAGTTTTCACCTACACATATTACATATTTTATTTTGTTCATATTGCATATGTTATTTTTAAATAAAAAATTATGTTATTTTTGATGTGTTTTAAAATGCAAATCTAAGTTTTAAAATCGTAATTTTGACATGTAAAAATTTTAATATACTTTTAACAACGTAATAAAATAGTTGTCGTGACATCACTATCGAACTATTCTAGATGGCAAAAATGAGAGTTTAGTACAGCCAAGTGGTAAAAGAATTGAATTATTAGCTTCTTTTGAGGGGTCAGAATTAAAAAGAAAATAAACATCAAATTACAAGTTTACAAGTTTGTTTCTAGTAACAGTGGATAATATAATTGCCTTAAGTTCATCCACTTATAAAACCTTTGTATGGGTTGCTTCTCTCTCTTTTCCCTCCCAGCTTATGACTTGCAGTCTGTTTTGCCTACAAGAACATCTCTTTATCTTCTATAGCAAGCTGCTCACATAAATATTTTGATATTTTTTTTGGTGATGATTACAGGCTATTTATTATGTGGAAAGGGGGAATCTGTTTTTGTGGCGGCACATACATCTGCTGGAAAGACAGTTGTAGCAGAATATGCATTTGCTTTGGCATCAAAATTACGTTATTTATTTTGGTTTTTTGCTTGTAAATCTATAGACGTTTTGATTTTTTGTTAGCTGGAGATGTGACAAATTGCTCACATTGATTAAGAACCTCAGGCCATATCTTTTTTATTTTCAAGTTTCTGAAGTTCTATGCCGAATTTGGTTTAGTTTCAAGATTTTTGATAAGTTTTCATGTCATGCAGCATTGCACTAGAGCTGTGTATACGCTTTCAAAAACGCCACAAATAAGCGCCACTAAAAAACCTATTTTAGTGTAGTGGTAATTGGATAGTTACCTAATAGTTAACTGCTCTCACTTAATACATAAACAAAAACTTGCTTAACTTGTACATAAAAGAAAGCTAACATACTAGCTATTACATCAACACAAATCAATCAAATCATCCTACTAACTTTGCTATCAAATTACAAAAGAACTAGACAAAGTTACATAGGAACAAAACACTCAAAATAAGTTGCTGCATTCGGACTAGCTTCATTTCTTCACTTCAGAACAATGTTGCTGCTTGACAGAGCTGAATTTTACTGCTGGTCCTTTGTTGCAATGCAGGCCAAAGCTTAACAAATATCAACTCCAATAGCTCTACCATGAAACTAACCCAATCTAGCTTGAGAATGAAAACTGTCAAAGGTTGCCTCCAGCTCCATGTGTTTATCCCACGAGTTTTGAGATCTGTTGCAAATTCTGGATTTATATAATCCCATTGATAAATATGAGAAAAATGGTGAGGATGCTGAAAATCATTATATCAACATAAAATCATGATAATAAGTCAAAGTCAAAGGTAATTACTTCTCCACCAAGACTGAATTGCCAGAACCCAAGATTACTTTGACTTTGTGTTGACAAATCTGTTGGCAACTTGCATTGTAACTAAATATCAGTTCAAACACTTGCATAAATCAAGCATTCAGTAAATAAATTGAAGGTCTTACAGCTCAGGTGTTCCTCCTTGTAAGGCTAAAGCTCCAATTCAGCAGTGGCATTCCCAAAGATTTGTCATTCCCTAATCTTACATCAACACAGAAGCAAAGGATATAAGAAAAAACAATCTCACAAATAACCAATCTTTCTAATGAATCAAGATATGATTGAAGGAAAATGCAGCAAGTATTGAGATACCAGATGATACCAACGCTGGAACTAAACAATGAAGAAGAACCGAGTCCACCATTGGTCCTATGAATTAAAAAAAAAAACCAACCAATAACAAGTCAATTGTCAGTAAGAATTAAGTATGAATTTTAATATCTGAATTTTGGTACCCACAAAAATCCCCCATGGATATTTTATCAACTCCAAAGCAGAATCATTTTGCTACTGTATTGAAATCTCCAGTTACTATTCAATTTTCCTCCAAATTAATTAATATATATGGAGAATTTCCTTCTTGGACAATATATGCTATATCTACAAAAGAACACAGACACGACGGGGTAATGAAGATGAGAAAAATAATAGTAAGCAACAATCACAACTGTTGAACAAATTTCCAATTTGATGTTTCATAAATTATGCTTTTAACATTTACAATGTGGAACTACAAGGTTTCAGTTTGGTAAAGCACCTTCTAGAAGACAAGTAATTTATAACGCAGAGCAAGTTTAGATTCATCCTGGTCGGTTTTAATTAATTAAAGCACTTCATTTTCTATCACTAATTTATAAGTTGAAAATTTACTATTAACAATTGTGGAAAACTGAAAATTTTATCATAATATGAAAAAATGAGATGAAAATGAAACCCCTACCTATGCATTTGGATGACATTATTTAGAAGTTGAAAGTCCTCAAAAGCAGAGCCAAAGATGGAAAGAAATACAAACTATTTCAATCTTTTAAGTCCTCCATCCCTTTCTTCATCATCATGGCTAAAGCTTCTTTAGTCCCCAGCATGTTTCTTTTCAGTAGCATCTGTATATCTGTAGCATCTGTATCATCTGTATCATCTATAGCATCTGTAGCATCTGTAGCATCTGTAGCATCTATATCATCTGCATCCACGTAAAATACATGAACACCACATCTCTCCACCTTCATGTCTACATCTTCATCTTCTAGACCCCAATTTCTGATGTAGAATTCAAATGATGCCTCCTCATAATTCTGGTCTTCTTTAACCATGTCGATGCTAGATAGAATAAACACGTGATCACCCATGCACTTCTCTGGCTCAGGAAGCTTGAACAAAGATATTACACTTCCTAGCTTTTCATAACCACCACCACCATTGCCACTACCAGCGGCTGTAAGTTGGTACTCACAACTACAATCAAGTAATCGATGGCAGTCAGTGAGATCAATCACAAGGCAGATAGCAAAAACCAAAAATCTGCTCCCACTACCCCCATTTGGGGCTATCTTCAAACTTAAGGAAGAATTCATGCCCTGGCACTTGAATATATTTGCTGAAATTTTGTTTCCTGGGAAACAACAAATCAATCTTTGAAAGTTACCACGCCGTTTTTCCCTACCATATCTCGCTGCCCATTTCTTAGCTAGAGATCCAATTTTTAGCATGGCATTTGCCTCAATGTTATTAGTTGACTCTTGATTCAAGTTGAAACAATTAAAGAATAGCATCAAAAACATATAATCATCATCTGATGAATCAAACTGATATAAATTTTGATCTGCAGAGGAAACTCTTCGTAATAATATGCAGTCATGTTCAATAAAGTCGAGCAGATATGGTGCAAACTCTGAGACTTTGACGGTCTTGTAACGATCCATCTGCATATACCTAAGGCTTTCAAAGCTCAAGCTTGGTGAGGGCACATCAACAGTAGGAAATTTAATGATTGGACAACCACTAAGATGTAGAGAAAAAAGGGATTTCAACTTTGAAATATTGCTTGATACATCTTTTACCATTGAGTTTGTCAAGGTCAACCGATGAAGTCTGTCGAGATGCTCAATGAAATCAGGTACTTCTTTTATTCCGGTTTCTGATAAATCTAACTCATAAAAGTTATTTGGGATCTCCGGAAACTTCTTGAGACTATGACATCCCTTAAGGCGAAGGGATTCAAGTAATGTCAAATGGGTGAGGGAAGGAAGTTTAACCAAACTTTCGCAATTTTCACAGTCAAGTTTTTCAAGGTTGAGGGCTCCTAATAAATTAGGGATCTTCTTTAAATTTTTGCAACTGAAAAGGTTAATTTCCCGTAAATGAACAAGATCCTGCACATGATGAGAACATAAAGTAGTTAGAGCATCATTTACTTGGACTCTATCAAAATAAAAATATATATTTGATGTATTGGGTGTATTAATTCACCCACCATTGTGTCTTTTAAAAAATAGAATAAAATCTTTTATATATATTTTTAAATTTAATAAAAATATGTTATTTAAATGCTATATCAATTATAAATTCTTTCTCCACTACACCAGAATAGGCCTTTAATGGCGTCTATAGTGGCGTTTTAACACAAAACGTCGTAAAAAACTGAGCAATGGCGGCGAGTGCTAAAAAATGCCGTAAATTATAGGCAGCAGCGACGATTTACCAAAAGCGCCGCAAAAGAGTTAGGTAAACGGCTCCGTTTTCTTTGTCAGCTTCAAAGACATTAGTGGCGCTTTAAACAAAACGCCACAAATGTGAAGCATTAACGGGGCTTTTAAAGAAGCGCCACAAAACTGATTAATAGACGACGCCGTTTTGATTTACGTTTTATTGCATTAGTGGCGTTTATAAAGAATCGCCGCAAAAGATCATGTATTAGCGGCGCTTTCCACGAAGTGCCACAAAAGTTCTTACCGAATGACGGCATTTTCATGTTGAGTTTTAGACACAATAGTGGCGCTTTTATGGAAGTGCCGCTGAAGTCAATCATTAGCGGCGTTTTAGAGGGAGCGCTGAAAAATGTCATAAGCATGCGCCGTCTTAGGGACAATAGTGGCGGCGCTTTCCTGAATCGCCACAAAAGATTTTACCGAACGAAGTCGTTTGGATCTTGTTGAGTTTTATACACAATAGCGGCGCTTTAGAGAAATCGCCGCTAAAGTCAATCACTAGCGGCGCTTAAGAGGAAGCGCCGCAAAATGTTTTAAGCATACGCCGTCGTTTCCTGTTGTGCTTAGGGACATTAGTGGCGCTTTGCGAGAACGACAACGTTTTGTTGTTAAGGTTTAGTTACATTAGCGGCGCAACTTTATAAACGCCGCAGATTTCAAGCATTAGAGGTGCTTTGTGTTAAGCGCCGCAAATATATTTAAGGAAACGGCTTCGTTTTGTTGTGGAGGTTTAGAGACATTAGTAGCGCTTTATTGTAAGCCCCACAAGTAAAAATAAATTTATTTTAGGTTTAAGTGTTTAGTATTTAAGGTTTAATTTTTATAGTTTAGGGTTTTAGGATTTATGAAGTAATGTTTATTATATTAGGATTAGAGTTTTAAGTTTAGAGTTCATGATTTACCGTTCATGGTTTATGGTTTAGTGTTTAGTGGTTAGGAGCATAGGATTTAGGGGTTATAGGCTTAGGGTCTAAGGGGTAGTGGCTTTGGGTTTTGGGCTTAAGGGTTTCTAGGTTAGGGGGTTAGGGGTTCATGGGCTTTAGTGGTTTAGGGTTTATGATTTATGGTTTAAGGTTTAAGATTTATGGTTTTAGGGTTTATAATTTATGATTTACGATTTATGGTTAATTTAGGGTTTATAGCTTAGGGTGCATGTTTAGGGTATAAAGTTTAAGGTTTATGGTTTAGTGTTAAGAGTTTAGTGTTTACGATTTATGGTGTAGGTTTATGGTCGAGTGTTTATTGTTTTGGGTTTAAGAGGTTAAAGTTTAAAGGTTACGGGTTTAGAGTCTAAGGGTTAGGGGCTTATGGTTTAGGGTTTAAATTTTAATTTTCCACATTTAAGGGTTATGCTAAAAACATAGAAAAATATATGTTAAAAATAGAAAAAAATAAAATAGTACTATTTAAAATAATTTGAAAATAATTTTAAGTTTGACCAGTAGTGGCGTTTTTCTTGAAAACTCCACAAATATTCATTGAAATGTAGCAAAACGGTTTCGTTTTGTTTGATTTTTTAGTGGCGTTTTTACTAAAATGCCGCAAAAGGAGTTATATTAGTGGTGTTTCTACGAAAAATGCCGCAATTATGTTTTTTGTCTTTGTTAAATGTTGTCATTTTTATTTACGTTTTTAGTGGCGTTTTTGCCAAAACGCCGCAAAACGATATGTGTTAGTGGCGTTGTTAGGTAACACCACAATTATGTTATTAGTCTTCTGTAAATGTTGTCATTTTTATCTACATTATTAGTGGCATTTTTACGAAAATGCCGTAAAAGGTTATGTGATAGTGGCGTTTTTATAAAAATGCCGCAATTATGTTACAAGTGTTCGCTAAACGTTGTCGTTTTTATCTACGTTTTTAATGGCATTTGTACTAAAACGCCGGTAAAGGATATGTTTTAGTGGCATTTTTATTATAAACGCCGCAATTATGTTTTAAGTGTTTGCTAAACGTTGTCGTTTTCTGTCTAGGATTTTTTAATCCGTTAGTGGCGCTATTTATAAACGTCGCAAATTTTAATTGAACTAACTTAAACGACGTCGTTTGTTTAGCGCTGAATTTCCTTAGTTCTCCCCCACTCTGATTTCCCTAATTTCCCATTTCCTATCCCTCCAACTTCCCCGATTTCATTTCCCCCCAATTCATTTTCCCCCAATTTCCCGGATTTCATTTCCCCAAATCCCCAAATTCCCAAATTCCCTCTTGTCATTGCAGTCGTCTCCACTCTGGCGGTCGCTCTGTCACCCGCTTTCTCTGTCGTCCGCTTCTTCTATTCACTATAAGTTTCCTTGTTTCCTCATTGCACGATTTTTCGTTATTTGTTTCGATTAAGGTTATATTTCTTTTGATTAAAGCCCTTTATTTCATTATTTGTTACCTTGTTGAATCGGGGTTTATTTTCGCTATTAATCTTTTGGATTATTTTGGTGAAGGTCACAGACCAACTAATCTATTGGAAGATTAAGGCTTGGGGAGTTGTTGATCTTCTGCAAGGGTAAGTTACTGATTTGGGGGTTTAAAATTGACTTTGCTTTAAACTTTTGACTTCATAGACAAGAAGATTAGGGGATTTGACTTTGCTTTAAACTTGGCAATCGCCAATTGCATCTATGCATTTAAATCAATGCTGCGTATTTTATACATTGGGTTTTCTCATATTTGTTAGTTTTATACAAGATGTACCTCATGTGTTAGGTTTTATTTATTTGAAATGAAATATTTTAATTAATTGGTAACAGTTTGCAATGCTTAGAAAATAAACACATAATTTTCATAGTCTCTCTAGCATGTTAATATTTTCCAGCAGCAACTTAGAAAGGAATATGGTTTGCTACATTCGTGCAAAAAACGCAATCATTCGTGCCAAAAACACAATAAATTTTGGACAGAAATATTATATCGTAAATATTAAAATTTATATTCTTTTTATATATTACATATATTAATATGGATATATAACCTATATTTCAATTTTTGTAATAATAATATTTTAATTTAAAAAATAATTGTAAATGATAATTTAATATCTATTAAAACCAATATTTTTAATATATCACCCCATATATGGTATGGGTATATAACCTATATTTAAAACTTATTACTATAAAATTTATAAGTTTTTTAAATAATTATAAATATTGTTTTAATATCTATATAAGTTTTCTAAATTTATAAGTTTTCTATATTAGTATTAAATTTATAAGTTTTCTAAATAAGTGTTCTAAATTTATTAGTAATAAAATTTATTAGTATTAATTTTATAAGTTTTCTAAATAATTATATATAAGCTTATATATAAGCTTGCATAACTTACATAATAACTTACATAACTTGCACAACTTACATAATACACCACTTACATAACTTACATAACTTACATAGCTTACATTCTACACAACTTACATAACATACATAATACAGAAATTACATAAAATACAACGTACATATCTTACATAATACATAACTTACATAATACAACATTTACACAACTTAAATAACTTATATAACTTGCATAACTTATATAATAACATAATAACTAACATACAATATATAAACATATATAGAAATTTGCATAACTCATATAATAACATAATAACTAACATAATACATAACATACATAACTTACATAACTTACATAAATTAAATAACTTACATAACTTACATAACTTACATAACTTACATAACTTACATAATACAACATTTACTTAAATAACTTACATTATACACAACTTACATAATTAATATTATACACAACTTACATAATACATTACTTACATAACTCACATTACTTACAGTACTTACATAATACATAATATATAACTTACATAACTTACATAATACATAAAAATATATCATATCATAACTTATATAACTCATTTATGGTTATAACTAGCGTTTTAACTTACAGTGCAAATTATTGTCAACGTCAGACTACAAGAATTAAGAAATGGACCGGTCTTGGATGAATTTGTCAAGGGTTAGCAACGGTTATCGAAATGGAGTACAGACTTTTCTAAATTTTGCATTTCAATATGCAAGCCAAGAGAACATGATTCTTTGCCCGTGTAAGAAGTGTGTCAACATAAGTTGGCATTATCGTGAGGTTGTATACGGGCATCTAATTGTTGATGGGTTTGTTTGGGGTTATAAACAATGGTTATTTCATGGAGAATGCCCGCCTAGTACTTCCTCTTCAACGATGGATGTATCTTATCCTGATACTACTTACCAACAGTCTGATAGAGGGGATGACATGAAAGGTATGTTGCAGGATGCATTTAATATGCACAATCATGGTGTGCAGTTGTTCCCAGTGGATTTTGTGGCATCTGATGATTGTAATATTGGTGGAACTGCTTTTACCGAACCGGGAAGTAGTGTACCACATGAAGAGCCGAATGGAGAAGCGACGAAGTTCTACGCTCTACTTAATGACATGAACGAAGAACTGTATGAGGGATCAAAATTTTCAAAAATGTCATTCTGTGTTCGTCTTTTTCAGTTAAAATGTTTGGGAGGGTGGACCGGAAACTCGTTGACAATGCTGTTGGAGTTTTTGAGAGAAATATTTCCGTTTGCAAAAATCCCTCAGTTATGCAAAAATATGAAGAAAATGATAAAAGATTTAGGCCTTGGGTACAACAAAATCCATAGTTTCCCAAATGACTGCATGTTGTATTGGGGCGATCGGAAAAACCAACAGTGCTGTCATGTATGCGGCCAATCCCGTTGGATAAATAGAAACACAGAAGATTGGAATGACGATGAAAATGATGCACAGTTGAGGAAGAAGCCAGTCAAGATTTTGCGGTATTTTCCCCTTATACCAAGACTTCAAAGGCTTTTCATGTCATCCAAGAAAGCGGAGTCTATGACGTGGCACCATGATGGATGAACCGATGATGGATTACTAAGGCATCCGGCAGATTCTTTAGCTTGGAAATCATTTGACAATAAATTTCCAAGCTTTGCAAGCAATCCTAGGAGTGTTTGGCTTGGACTAGCATCTGATGGATTTAATCCTTTCAAGATCATGAGCACTGCATACAGTACTTGGCCAGTAGTGCTTGTTCCTTACAATCTGCCTCCGTGGATTTGCATCTTCCCTTATCTTATCTATGATTATCCTTAGAGAGAAAGGGCCTGGGAATTTACAGCCACTTATTGAAGAGTTAAAACAATTATGGGTTGGTGTCAAGACATACGATGTGTTGAGAAAGGAGAACTTTAATTTACGTGCAGCTTTGATGTGGACCATTAATGACTTTCCCGCTTATGCCAATTTATCTGGTTGGAGTACCAAGGGTCGTTATGCGTGTCCTTGTTGTGCTGCACAAACATGTTTGCAATGGTTGTACAATGGGAAGAAGTTCTCTTACATGGGGCATCGTCGGTGGTTACCGAAAAATCATAGATTTAGATTTTAGAGTTCTGTATTTGACGGTACTGAAGAGTTCAGAGAAGCTCCTTCGCAGACCAGTGGCTCTGAAATCTTGTTCATGTTGGAAGATATGAATTTCATTTATGGGAAGATGAACCAACCGCCAAACACGCAAAGAAATAGAAGATCAAATGATGAAGCTAATGATGACTCTGATCAAGAGGACGATCCTAATGAGGCAGACTTGTGGAAAAAAAGAAGTATTTTTTTGAGTTGCCTTATTGGGAGCATCACCTTTTACGACACAATCTTGATGTTATGCATATTGAGAAAAATGTCTGCGAGAACATTGTGGGTACAATTTTGAATGTCGACGGAAAATCAAAAGATAATCTTCAGAGTCGACTTGATTTAGTCCAAATGGGAATTCGGCCTGATCTTCATCCCAATCCACTTCTGAATGGGAAATATCGGTTGTCGCCTTCTATTTTTTCAATGTCGAAGACGAAAAAAGAAGTGTTCTGCACGGTGTTGAAGAATATAAATGTTCTAGATGCGTATGCATCAAATATATCTCGATGTGTTAGTGTTAAAGATCGAAGATTATATTTGCTAAAATCACATGACTATCACATCTTGATGCAAGATTTACTGCCAGTTGCTCTACGATGTTGTATGTCCAAGAAGGTGACGTCTTGTATAATTGAACTATCCAATATAATGAAAGCCATTTGTGGCAAAGTTTTGGATGTTCAAGAACTTCAGAAGGTATAGGATCAAGACGCTTTGACTTTATGCAACATGGAGAAAATCTTCCCACCTTCCTTCTTCACCATTATGGTTCACTTGATAATTCATCTCCCACATGAAGCAATTCTTGGCGAACCCGTTTTCTATCGATGGATGTATCCCATAGAAAGGTGTTAATTAAAATTTTTAAAATTTTCCTTCATTCACCTCTATGCCTTTAGTTACAACTTTTGATAGTGTTGTATATCGTGTTTAGGTTTCTATCCAAATTAAAGTCTTACTGCCGCTACAAGCGATATCTAGAAGGATCGATTGCTGAAGGCTACTTAGAAGAGGAATGTATGACCTTCTGCTCAAGATATTTGGAAGATGTTGAAACAAGGTTGAACAGACCAAATAGGAATGCTGGACTCACGGACCATAACATCGTCGATACTTATTTGTTCCAAAGTTTTAGAGAACCAATCGGCAAAGTTAAAATTGTAAAATTAGATCATTTATCGTGGGTACAAGCACATCGATATGTTCTGTTTCACCACGAATTAATGGAACCTTTACGGAAGTAAGTTCTACAAATTTGATAAATATTTATCAAATTAAAAATTGATTATCTTCTAACAAAGTGAACATTTTTTAACATAGTGAGTACAAACAAATGTTGAGATCTCGTTCGCGCTCCCGAAGAACACAATATCGAGATATCAATAAGTTGTTTACAGAATCTTTTCATGAATGGTTAAGCCCAACGGTATGCAGTTGGAGCTTCCGCTTACAAATAATAATGTTTTCTTATAACATTTTTAATTACTCAGTTTACTTTCCATTCAATAGGTTTGGAGTGGGAAGAACGTAAACGACAAAGTTAAATGGCTCTCCCAAGGTCCAAATCAAGTGGTTAAAAGATATAGTGCGTTCCTCATCAACGGATTCAGATTTCATACAAAATATCGCGAGAGGTTGAGGAGAATGCAAAATTGTGGAATAGTTGTTAATTCCTCAATTACAAGTTATGCTAGTGCTAGGGACAATAATCCTGTCGAGGGAAATGTGGAATATTTCAGACTTTTTACTGACATAATTGAGTTGGATTACTATGGCAAATGGAAAGTTGTCTTATTTCGAGGTGATTGGGCCGATGTTAATACTGCTTGTGGAATTAAGCAAGATCAATTTGGTTTTACAATGGTGAACTTCGCTCGATTGATTCACACAGGACAACAACTGATAGATGAGCCGCATGTATTCTCATCTCAAGTCAAACAAGTTTTTTACTCAAAAGATCCAACTGATGAGGGTTGATACGTTGTACTCCGTAACATCCCTAGAGACTTGTTTGACATGGGCAGTGGAAGTAGAGATAACATCAACGACAGATCAAAAACTTTGCCCTTTCCAGAACAAAACTTAAACGATAATATCCCTAGTACTATTACACAATTTCAATGGGTTTGTCAAGATACGGATGAAGATATTTACGACTAATGGCGTAGTAAGATTTTACGATTGTTTAATTATATGTAATATCATAATTTAAATCTTGGTCTTACTATATATTTCAACTATTTTATATGTGTTGTTATTGTTGTAATTAGTTATTAAGTTTTCAACTATTTTATGTGTATTGCAGATAAAATGCCTAGAAGAAAAATTCCAAGGGGAAGCATTGTTCAAAATGATCCAAACTCGACAGAAACAAATAGTACTGAACAACAAATAGTAATTGGATCTTCGAATGTTCCGATTACACCTGAGGATCCTACAGAAGTTCAAAGTAATTTTATATTTAATTTACATGCGTGTTGACTTATAATTGATTTATTTTTCAAATTCTTATATTATAATATACCATTTGCAGCTGAAAATGGTGGGACACGCAGAGGTCGAGGACGTACGCTACTTAGAGATTTATACAAGTTAGATCTAGTTGAGTGTGTCAATGTATGCAGAAACAGTTTTGGTCAGCCTGTTGGATTAGAAGCTCGACTTTTAGCAGGATACATGAGAATTTTAGCACGAAATACGGATATGTTGCCTATCAACTACGAGTCATGGAATCAAATGCCCGATAGCAACAAAAACCAAGCCCTCGATAATATTAAGGTAACAAAATGTTAATGTCATTTATAATACTTGGGAAATAGTTTCATTTATATTTACTTTATTAACTTGTGTTTTTTGTAGGCGAGGTTTGTTTTAGAGGTCTTGGATGCTTATGTAAAGAAGGCATTGGGAAAAAGATGGAGAGAATATAAAAATACTTTGAAGAAATATTATTATAAGAAAAAAACAACCCTCGATGAGAAATTACAAAATGTCCCGCCGGGTATGCTGAGGTACCAATGGGAAGATGCGGTTAGATTTTGGCATTCGAAGAAAGGCGAGGTATGACGTACTTCCAAATTATTGTAATTATTTTGGTTTATAGTATTTACTATTTACGTACTAAAAATTTCATAACGTAGGATCGTGAACGAGTTGGAAAAAGCAGCAGGCATAAACAAAAATTCACTCACACAGCCGGGTCAAGAAGTTTTGCATGTGTAGCTGAGGCGGAGGTATTTTTAATTTTTTAATATTGTCAAATATGTATAACTTTCCATTAAATAATATTTTTACTACTATATTGTAGGAACTGTCGTCCGGTCAAAAAGTTGGACGCCTTCAACTTTTTGAAATTACACATAGGAAGAAAGATGGATCTGCTATGACTCCTGAAGCTGGTGAAATTATGGTACGTTTACTTAATACCGTTTGACTTGTTTTAGTTATTTATAGTGTTTATTTTCTAATGGTTTAATTCATTGCTTGTAATGCGACTATTGTTATGTTGCATTTGTTTTTTTTAATATATATTGCGTTCTTAACTATGTGATTTATTTATTCGGAAAAACTAAAGAATAAAAATGCGGAGTACGAAGCGATTGCTTCTAGTGATAGTTCTGTTCATCCCAAAGACATTGTTAACCAAATTATTACTGAAGTTTTGGGTCTTAAAAGGTATGGTCGGGTTCGATTTCAAAAATCTTTTGCTAGCCCAACCCAATATTTTGGATCCAGCTCGCAGCAATACATGGCTTCGGGGAGTCAGGCTCAAGCTGAAGTTCAGAGGTTAAAAGACCAGATTGCTCAGATGCAAGCGACCACAGTTGAGGTTCAAAAGAAATATGAAGAACTCCAGCTACAACTTAAAGTAGAGGCGGTAGCGAGGGAAGCAGAGGCTGCAGCGAGAGAAGCAGAGGCTACAGTGAGAGAAGCAGAGGCTGCAGTGAGAGAAACAGAGGTTCAAAAGAAATATGAAGAACTCCAACTAAAACTTAAAGCAGATGCGGACTCGAGAGAAGCAGAGCAGAGCAGAAAGTACGACGAACTCCAACAGTAGCTTCAGAGTATGTTGAAGATGTTTCAGCAGTCGCAAATTCCGCGTCATAGAGTATTGCATAAATATTTTTATCATTTCAACTTTTAACATTTTTTTAAAAATAATATGAATTCACTTTTATTTATTGATATTAATATTATTTTATTCATTTAATTTGAAATATTATATAACTTTATTGCTTTTGGCTGGTTTAGATCTGGTTGCTTTTGATTTGTTGCTACAGGAGGGCTGAAAAAATGGAAATTTTTATTTTACAGAAATCCCAAATTAGTGGCGTTTTTTTATAAAAGCGCCGCTAAAAGTCGTGTCCCTATAGCGGCGTTTGTGTATAAAGTGCCGCTAAAGAACATGCCCTTTAGCGACGGTTTTCTTCAAGCGTCGCTAAAGAACATGATCTTTAGCGGCGTTTTTCTTTAAACGCCATTAAAGAACATGATCTTTAGCGGCGTTTTTTTCTAAGTGCCGCTAAAGAACATGATCTTTAGCGGCGTTTATTTCTAAGCGCCGCTAAAGAACATGACCTTTAGCGGCGTTTATTTTTTTAAACGCTGCAAACATAGCGACGTTGTCGTTAGCGGCATTTTTTGCGGCACTTGTGGAAGCGTCGCAAACACCTTTAGTGGCGCTAAGAAGCGCCGCTACAGGCCTAAAAAAAAGTCGCTAAAAACCTGTTTTGGTGTAGTGCTCTTAAAAAAATTCTTGGATGAAGAAAGTATAAAAGTATATATACCTGATGAACTTCGTTCCAAAGTTGCTCCATGTTTCCATATGGTAATTCCAATGTAATAAGGTTCTTTGGATTAAAACTTGATGATAAAGATTTGAAGGGGTAATAATGCCATACAAGATACCTTAGCTCATTCGGAAGAGAGATAATATCATCTTGGTATGTATGTAGCTTCTTATAATCCTCATGCTCTTTCCTCAACCAACTCCGAGGAAAATAGAAGAAAATACATCTAAGATTAATCATGCTTTCAAAACCAGAAGGTTGGAATAATAGGTTACCCATACGTGACAAGGCTACCTTTATTCCTTGAATTCGATCAGTTCCCTGATAACAAAAACCAATTTATCAAATATTAGCATGGAGAAATTTATAGACATTTCATTAAATAACTCATAAAAAAATAATTATATTAGGATAGACGTAGACTAATTGAGCACTTTTACATACAGAAAGTGTTTTCTTTTCTTTTGTTTTTATTTTTTCAAATCAATGCATTAAGTATTTAACAAAGTCATAAACCTTGAGCAGATTCTACATTATACCTAAGACATAGTCATTATGTGTCCAGTATGATGATAATTATTTTATTTTTTAAATACTAATTAAAAGGGATAATACTTGATATGATATCAAATGTATAGGTTGATATAGTGGCATTCAACCAAATGACAATATCTCATTAAAGTATATTAAAAAATATAATTAGTGCTTACTTTATTATATTTGAGCACTTCTTCCACGTGTTTCGGATTCCATAGTCTACTGCACTTACCAAGGGTTTTAGATTCTTGACAAACAATGTCCTTACCCATCTCTTCAAGCATATCATGCATATCAATTGCATCTCGTAATAATTTACATGGCCACATTGTAGAATAATCAAAATAATCAAGAGAGAAATTAGTAGAAGATGAGACATTGATCAGGCATTTGTCAACCAATTTGTTTATTCCACACTCTACACCCGTATAACAACTACTTAGAATAAGTTTTGCTCTTTCCATGGGTTCCCCTTTAAAGAAGCATGCAATGTCAAGAAATATATTCTGCTCTACTAAATCTAGCCCATCATAACTACTTTTCAAAACCTCTGAAATTTTTTTTTCTGGGGGACAGTCCTTTAGCTTCTCCACCTTACTTTCCCAATAATTTTTACTTCTTTTATTTAAATCAGAACCCAAAACTTTAAGAGCAAGTGGATTGCCTTGAGTGTACTTTACAAACCTACGGGATAGATCTTCAAAACCAACTGCGGGACTCAACTGCTTAAACGCAAAGGTAGAAAAAAGTTGAAGAGAATCGTTCTCATTCAACCCTTTCACCTCATGTATTGTGTCAGCTCCTCCACTCTCAAGCACTTGTCTATCTCTTGATGTTATAATGGTTTTACTTCCATAACCAAAATATTTAACACCCATATAATCTATTTGGTCTGAGTCATCAACATCATCAAGGACAGCAAGTACTTTCTTCTTGTTGAGTCTCTCTTGAGTTAAAGTGGATCCAATGGAGGGGGTGCCTATATCAACATTCGATTTCAATAATCCCGAAAGAAATTTATTTCGTAAAGATTCCTTCCCTTGTTTTTTTATTTCCTCTCTAACATTTTGAAGAAAGCAATGAGTTTCAAACTCTGAAGAGAGTTTTTTATATACAGCCTCAGCAAGGGTTGATTTGCCTTCACCACCCATTCCCCAAAGTCCTATTACACGACAGTCTTTTTGCTTAATCAGCTTCAAAATCGCATTTTTCTGATATTCTATTCCAACCAATTCTTCAGAAGCACTTTCAAACCCAATATTCGTAAACTTTTTTATAACATATTCAACAATATCTTTAATGTACTCGGTTTCAGGTCTAGAAAACAATAAAAAATGTAAAAAGTAAATATGAAATCTAAAACAAAGATAAGTTGAAAATAACAAGATGAGAAAAATATAGTTACCTGTCAAATTTGCCTCCTTCTATATGCCACCCTTTTAATTTACCAACCTCTGCAAAAGCAGTTTTCCATTTATCAGCTGGTTGCTCTGATTCATGCTCTTCGAAGGATGTCTTAAAATGCCCACCACTATTTCGCACATCGGAAGGATCAACATGGTAAAAGACGGGAAGAACAATATGTTTGTCATTGGGATTGTGCTTGCGATCCATGATGTCAGAAAGTTCACCTAAGCATGATTTTGAAGAAGCATAGGCTTTAGATACAACGAGGATTGAGAGATTTGAGGCCGAAATTGTTCGAGAATACGTTGGTGGAAGTTTCTCTCCTTTTTTCAGTGTTTCGTTATCGGGGAAGACATTAATTCCTACTTTTTCCAAAGCATTGACTAGGTGATTGGAGAAGTTGAGGCGTGTGTCTTCACCTAAGCTTAAGAAAACTTGATGCTTCATCAACTTTTGCATAACATACGCAACAATATCCTTGATGTACTGGGTTTCAGGTCTAGCAAATAATAGAAGAAGTATATATATGAAATCCAAAACGAAGATAAGTCAAATATAAGGAGATGAGACAAATATAGTTACCCATCCGACCTGCTTCCATCTATATGCCACCCTTGTAATTTACCAACTTCAGCAAAAGCGGTTTCCCATTGTTTCACTTCATCAACTGACCTCTTTGTTTTATGCTCATCAAAGGATTTCTTAAAACTCCCATCAATTTTCACCACATCAGAGGGGTTAACATGGTAAAAGATGGGACGAACAGTATGTTCGACGCTATAGCGGTCCATGATGTCAGAGAGTTCAACCAAGCATGATTTCGAAGAGGCATAGTCTGCAGACAAAACGATGATTGAGATATTTGAGACTGCAATTGCTCGAGAAAGTGCTTGTGAAAGCTGGTCCCCCTTTCCAGTTTTTCTTCATCGAAGAAAACATCAAGTCCCTCGTCTTTCAAAGCTTGAAGTAAGTGAGTGGTGAAATTAAGGCGCGTGTCTTCACCTCTGAAGCTCAAGAAAACATGATACTTCATTAGAGTAGAAGATGAAGAAGAAGAACCCATGAAAGAGTATTGATAGTGTGCTTGAAGCAAAAGAGAGAACAAATATAGCAAGTGAGTTTTGCTTGGGTTGTGGTATTATTGTAAGAAGAAAAAGTGTAAATGGGAAAGAGATTGAAGGCCTAGGCAAAAGCACAGGCGACGACTTGAGCTTAGCCAACTATCCTTTAGTCAACACTGGTGTTACTTGCACGCCAGATTATCTTTTACTTTAAGAGCAAGTGGATTGCCTTGTGTGTACTTTACAAACCTACGGGATAGATCTTCAAAACCAACTGGGGGATTCAACTGCTTAAACTCAAAGGTAGAAAAAAGTTGAAGAGAATTGTTCTCATTTAACCCTTTCACCTCATGTATTGTGTCAGCTCCTCCACTCTCGAGCACTTGTCTATCTCTTGATGTTATAATGGTTTTACTTCCATAACCAAAATGTTTAACACCCATATAATCTATTTGGTCTGAGTCATCAACATCATCAAGGACAACAAGTACTTTCTTCTTGTTGAGTCTCTCTTGAGTTAAAGTGGATCCAATGGAGGGGGTGCCTATATCAACATTTGAGTTCAATAATTCCAAAAGAAATTTATTTCGTAAAGATTCCTTCCCTTGTTTTTTTTATTTCCTCTCTAACATTTTGAAGAAAGCAATGCGTTTCAAACTCTGAAGAGAGTTTTTTATAAACAGCCTCAGCAAGGGTTGATTTGCCTTCACCACCCATTCCCCAAAGTCCTATTACACGACAGTCTTTTTGCTTAATCAGCTTCAAAATCGTCCTTTTCTGATATTCTATTCCAACCAATTCTTCAGAAGCACTTTCAAACCCAATATTCGTCAACTTTTTTTATAACATATGATTAAATTATTTATTATTTATATTAATAATCTTATTAAAATTTAATAACAATAACAATACTCATCTACCTAAAAAAAATTCTGCTAAGGATATTCTAGTTATTTTAGTTTTTTTCCTTATGCTATTACAACATCATATAGAATTTAAGGGTATTCTGCTAAGGAAAACATGATACTTCATTAGAGTAGAAGATGAAGAAGAAGCCATGGAAGAGTATTGAAGCAAAAGAGAGAAAAATATAGCGAGTTTTGCTTGGGTTGTGGTATTATTGTAAGAAGAAAAAGTGTAAAATATGCATAATCTTTGGTATCCTTTTATTAAATGGGAAAGAGATTGAAGGCGTTTTCCTTAGACTTGAGCTTACCCAATTATCTTAGTCAACACCTCCGGAGATAATCAATTCTCCTTTTTATCTTTTACCGCAAAAGTGGGAGTGTTTTGACGGCTCTTTTAAAAGGAAGTTTAACCACTCTTTTGTACTTTCCACAGACAAGTTTTTCAAGGTTGACGGCTCCTAATAAATTAGGATCTTCTTTAATTTTTACAACTGAAAAGGTTAACTTGCCGTAAAGTAGTTAGAGCATCATTTACTTGGACTATATCAAAATAAAAATTTATATTTGATGTATTGGGTGTGTTAATTCATCAAATTGTTTCTTTTAAAAAATAGAATAAAATCTTTTATATTTATTTTTTAAAAATTTTAATAAAAATATGTTATTTAAATGGTATATCAATTATAAATTCTTTTTCTTAAAAAAAATTCTTGGATGAAGAAAGTATAAAAGTATATATACCTGATGAACTTCGTTCCAAAGTTGTTCCATCCTTCCATATGGTAATTCCAATGCAATAAGGTTCTTTGGATTAAAACTTGATGATAAAGATTTGAAGGGGTAATAATGCCATACAAGATACCTTAGCTCATCCGGAAGAGAGATAATATCATCTTGGTATGTATGTAGCTTCTTATACTCCTCATGCTCTTTCCTCAACCAACTCCGAGGAAAATAGAAGAAAATACATCTAAGATTAATCATGCTTTCAAAAACAGAAGGTTGGAATAATAGGTTACCCATACGTGACAAGTAGGGGTGTGCATAATTCGGGTAAAACCGAAAATATTCGGTTAACCGACCGAATTCGGTTAATAGGTCGGTTAACCGAATTTTTTCGGTCGGGGGTCGGTTAATTTTTTTATGATTTTTTGGTTAACGATTAATTCGGTTCGAAACCGGTCGGTTAACCGAAAAAATTAATAAATAAAATTATCCAACCCAACCCAATTACCCAACTCAATAAAACTAAAACAAAAGTCTACCAAATTACCTAACCCAATAAAACTAAAACTAAAGTCTACCCAATTACCAACCCAATAAAAATAAAACTAAAGTCTAACTCTTAAGTATCTACCCAATTACATATGTTTTTTTTTTAGGTTTAATGCAAATGGAGATTTTTTGGAGAGAAGAAATGGATATAAATGGAGAATATTAAAGACTTACATTTCAACTATGTGTTAATTTCAAGAATTATGTAATGTTTTTAATTATGTAGTGGTTCAAAGACTTATGTAATATTTTTAATTATGTAGTAATTCAATTCGGGTAATTCGGGTAATTCGGTTAATTCGGTTAATTTGGTTAATTCGGGTAATTCGGTTAATTTTTAACCAAAAATAAAAATCATACAATTTTCGGTTAATTCGGTTAACCGACCTAATTAACCGAAAAAATTTCGGTTCGGTTAAATTTTTTTAAAAAAATTTCGGTTCGGTTAACGATTAAAAATTTTGGAAGGTCGGTTAACCGGTCAATTAACCGAATGCACACCCCTAGTGACAAGTCTACCTTTATTCCTTGAATTCGATCAGTTCCCTGATAACAAAAACCAATTTATCAAATATTAGCATGGAGAAATTAAGGCGCATGTCTTCACCTCTGAAGCTCAAGAAAACATGATACTTCATTAGAGTAGAAGATGAAGAAGAAGAAGAAGAAGCCATGGAAGAGTATTGAAGCAAAAGAGAGAAAATTTGGTTGGGTTGTGGTATTATTGTAAGAAGAAAAAGTGTAAAATATGCATAATCCTTAGACTTGAGCTTAGCCAATTATCTTAGTCAACACCACCGGAGATAATCAATTCTCCTTTTTATCTTTTACCGCAAAAGTGGGAGTGTTTTGATGGTGGGTGGGCCCATCAAACCCAAAATGATTCTTATTTCAACGATTAATAAAATATAAATTTAAAAATCGCGATTAATTGAGCTTAGTTGAGAGGATAAGTTTACAGTTTTATAATAAAGTCCCTCGTGATGTTTTAAATATTTTAAATCAAGATAAAGTTAAGGGTGATTTTGATCAATTTAGTTTGATGTAATTTTTATTTGTTTGTTTGTTTTTTACTAAAAAATTGGTTATTATCTGAAATCGAATCGAATTTTATTTTTTATTTCATATATAATTAATTTTAACTTTTTTGATATAAAAATACATATTTTATATTTAAAATAGTGAAAGTAATTTAAAATTTTTTGAAAAATTATTGTATTTTAGAAATATTTATGAAAATAAATTTGAAATTTATCAAATAATATTTAAAAGCCATAAAACAAAACTCATTTTATCAAAATAAACCTTAAAAATCAAAACAAAAAATTAATATAAGAAACTGTGAACCAAACCGAGCCGAATTAAACAATTATCAGGGACCAACAAAAGGTTAGTGAATTAACTAATTTGGGCTTGGTCTTGTCTTTTTATTTTGTTAAGTATAATTAACTATATTTTTCTAATAATCTATTTGGTTCATTAAAACACAATTAAGGCCTTCAGATTGTAATTTCTGACATATCGCCAAAGGTGGAGCATAGGAATTGTGCGAGGGACATGTTTGCAAATTGGTCAGGAAGGAAGCTAGAGAAATCTTATGAGTATGATTTCTGGCAGATTGTGAATTCCACAATTGAGAATGAATGGGAGGAATTATGTGCAGCACTATGTCCGACTTGACTTCCATTAAAATTTTATGGAAACTACGGATCACGGTCATAAAATTCAAAAAAAAATAAAACATAACAAATAGAAAACACCTACTCTGTGATCAATATAAAACCATATGTTAGAAGATTAACCAATCTCAAGCATCTATTGATTATATATAGGGAACAGTTGGTAGGTTTACCTTATCTAACATGAATATAAATCAGAAATCATGAACTGAAAACATATATATTTACTAACATTTTAAGGAAATATGAAGCATAAATCAATGGGTGAACGAATCATTGAAGTAAAATGCAGATAGTCTTGAGATACAATATGATTAAATCTCTACTTACTGCCCATGGCACAAGCACCAATGGTAGAACCTAAACAATTAAGCTGAATGATGTCCACCACAGATCCTATGAATCAAAACCAATCAATAACAAGTCAATTGCCAAAAAGAATTCAAGTATGAATCTTAATATCTCTTCACTGCAATGCTCAAACAACATGAGAGGCAGTAACATACAAAGAACTTTCAGCCCAAACTGATACGACAATCAAAATCCAAGGTAAGAAGCTATCAACTCCAATGGCTCTACCCTGGAACTAACCCAATCTAGCTTGAGAATGAAAACTGCCGAAGGTTCCATCTAGCTCCACGTGTTCATCCCACAAGTTTTGAGATCTCTTGCAAATTCTGGATTTATATAATCCCATTGATAAATATGGGAAAAAATGGTGAGGATGCTGAAAATCATTATATGAACCTAAAATCATGATAATTAAGTCAAAGTCAATGGTAACTTCTTCATCAAGACTGAATTTGCCAGAACCCAGAAAGGGCCTCAAAAGATTACTTTGAAGTCGTGTTCACAAATCTGTTGACAACTTGCATTGTCACCAAATATCAGTTAAAACACTTGTATAAAACAAGCATTCAGCAAAACAAATTGAAGCTCTTACAGTTCAGGTGCTCCTCCTTATATGGCTAAAGCTCCAATTCAGCAGTGGCACAAATAACCAATCTTTCTAATGAATCTAGATGTCATTGAAGGAAAATGCAGCAAGTACTGAGATACCAGATGACACCAATGCTGGAAACTAAACAATGAAGCTGAATCGAGTCCACCACTGGTCCTATGAATTAAAAAAAACCAACCAATAACAAGTCAACTGTCAATAAGAATTAAGTATGAATCTTAATATCTGAATTTTAAGAACACAGACACAACAGGGGGATGAAGATGGAAAAAATAATAATAATAATAATAAGCAAAAATCACAAGCTGTTGAACAAATTTCCAATTTTTATGTTCATAAATTATGTTTTTAACATTTACAATGTAGAACTACAAGGTTTCAGTATGGTAAAGCACCTTCTGAAAGACAAGTAATTTATAAAGCAGAACAAGTTAGATTCATCCTGGTCGGTTTTAATTAATTAAAGCACTTCATTTGCTGTTATTAATTTATAAGTTCAAAATTTACTATTAACAATTGTGGAAAACAAAAGTATGGCAATATGAAAAATGAAATGAAAAAACTAAAAAATATATGATAATATGAAAAACTGAGATGAAATGAAACCCTTACCTATGCATTTGGATGACATAATTGAGAAGTTGAAACTCCTCAAAAGCAGAGCCAAAGATGGAAAGAAATACAAACTATTTCAATCTTTTAAGTCCTCCATCCCCTTCTTCACCATCATGGCTAAAGCTTTTCTTTTGTTCCCAGCAACTCTCTTTTCAGTAGCATCCACGTAAAATACATGAACACCACATCTCTCCACCTTGATATACTTTTCTCCTCCATCATTGTCTTCATCGAAATGGAAATTTTTGATGTAGAATTCAAATGTTGCCTCCTCATAATTCTTGTCTTCTATTACCATGTCGATGCTAGATAGAATAAACACGTGATAATCCATGTACTTAACTGGCTCATAAAAACTGCGGAAACGTATCTCACTTCTGAAATTTTCACAACCACCTCCACCATTGCCACCACCGGCGGTTGTAAGTTGGTACTCACAAATACATTCACGTAATTGAAATTCAAGGCAGTGAGTGAGATCAGCCACAAGACAGATAGCAAAAACCAAAAATCTGCTCCCACTACCCCCATTTGGGGCTATCTTCAAACTTAAGGAAGAATTCATGCTCTGACACTTGAACATATTTGCTGAAATTTTGTTTCCTGGGAAACAACAAATCAAACTTGGAGCTCTGTCAGGGTTGTATTGCCAATCATATCTCGCTGCCCATTTCTTAGCTAGGGATCCAATTTTGAGCGTGGCATTTGCCTCAATGTTATTAGTTGAGTCTTGATTCAAGTTGAAGCAATTACGGAATCGCATTAAAAAGTTATGATTTATGCAAAACTCATCATCTAAAGAATCAAACTGATTTAAATTTTGATCTGCAAAGGATACTTTTTCTAATGATGTGCAGTCATTTACACTCAAGACTTCCAGATATGGTGGAAGCTCTGAGAGTAATTCGATCTTTGGGCAACCACTAAGATCCAGATAATGAAGAGATTCCAACTTGATCGATACATTTTTGACCGCTGAGCCGCTCATATTTAAGTGCTGAAGATTACATAGAGAGTCGAAAGGCAACGACACTTCTTCAATTTGAGTGCCAGATAAGTTTAATTCTATTAAGCTTCCTGGGATTTCTGGAAATTCGACCAGTGGGCAACCACTAAGATTCAGGTTACGAAGGGATTCCAACTTGATCGATACATTTTTGACTGCTGAGCTACTCATATTTAAAAGCTGAAGATTACATAGAGAGTCGAAAGGCAACGACACTTCTTCAATTTGAGTGCCAGATAAGTTTAATTTTATTAAGCTTCCTGGATTTCTGGAAATTTGACCATTGGGCATCCACTAAGATTCAGTTTGCGAAGGGATTCCAACTTGATCGATACATTTTTGACCGCTGAGCCACTCATTTTTAAGTGCTGAAGATTACATAGGGGGTCGAAAGGCAACGACACTTCTTCAATTGGGCAACCACTAAGATCCAATTTACGAAGGAATTCCAACTTTAAAATATTGATCGATACTTTTTTCACCTTTGACTTCCCTAACCACAAAGTTTCAAGTTTGTGGAGATCCTTAATTGAATCAGACACTTCTTCTACTTTGGTTTCTGGTAAATCTAAAGAACAAAAGGGACGTGGGACCTTAGGAAACTTCTTGAGACTATAACATCCGTTAAGGCGAAGACTATATTGATGAAGAGATGCCAAATGATTGAGGCAAGGAAGTTCAACCAAACTTTTACAGTTAGAGCAACCAAGGAATTCAAGGTTGATGGCTCTTGAAAGGTTAGGTATCTTCCTTAAATTCACGCACCCATCAAAGTAAATTTTCCTTAAATGAACAAGGTCCTGTACAGAAAAAATAATTGTTCTACTTCTAAGCATCCACCACTTACTTTAGACAGTAAAATATGTAAAGGAAATAAATAATTATAATACAATAAAAATAAAAATTTATATTTGATGTATTAATAAATCAAACGATGTCACTTATCTAAATAAAATAAATTCTTTTATATATATTTTTAAAAACCTTTAAATAAAATATTATCATATGAATATTTGATACATCAAATTATAAATTATTTTTTTCAAAAAAAAGAGAGAGTATAAAAACGCATACCATACGATCATCTTCATTCCAAAGTTCAACCAAACTTTTAGAGTAAGAGCAATCAAGGAATTCAAGGTTGATGGCTCTTGAAAGATTACATATCTTCCTTATATTTTTGCATTCTGAAACGTAAATTTCCCTTAAATTAACAAGCTCCTGTATAGAAACAACATTTGTATTGCTTTTAAGCATCAACTACTTACTTTAAGTAGTAAAAAAAGAAAAAGGAAATAAATAATTATAATACTAAGAAAAATAAAAATTCATATTTGATGTATTGGGCATGAAAATTAACCCACAATTAATAGATCAAATGATGCCACTAATTTATATAAAATAAAATAAAATCTTTCATATTTCTTTTGTAAAAACTTTAATTAAGATGTCAACATAACATATGATTATTTGATACATTAAATTAAAAAAATATATTCTTAAATGAAATAAGTATGAAAGCACACATACTATATGATCATCTTCACTCCAAAGTTCAACCAGACTTTCACAGCCAATGCAACGAAGGAGTTCAAGGTTGATGGCACCTGAAAGATTATGCATCTTCCTTAAATTCTTGCAATATGAAACGTCAATTTCCCTTAAATTAGTAAGGTTCTGTGCAAAAGAAAAATATATAAAAATAATTATATCCTTCTTAAGTATCATCTACTTACTTTAGAAAGTAAGAAATAAAAAGAAAATAAATAATTGACAAGATCCTACACAGGATGATTACTTTAGAGCATCATCTACTTATATTAAGACTATCAAAATAAAAATTTATATTGGGTGTATTAATTCACACCCACCATTAATAGATGAAATTGCTTCTTTTAGAAAAATAAAATAAATTTATATATATTTAAAAAAATTAAATAAAATGATTTCACTTATTTAAATAAATAAAATGTTTCATATTTATATTTTAAAAACTTTAAATAAATATCATCCGATATATTATTTGACACATCAAATTATAAATCCTCTTTCTCCTTAAAAAAAACTTCTTAGATGAAGAAAGTATGAAAGTATATACCATATCGTCGTCTTCATTCCAAAGTTGTTCCATGTTGCCATGTAATAGTTTCAACACGACAAGATTTTTTGGATTAAAACCAGATAAAGATTTGAAAGGGTAAACATCCCAACGGAGAAACCTTAACTCATCAGGAAGAGATATACTCTCAACTTGATTTGCATATAGCTTCTTAAGCCACAACATTTTCTTAGGAAAGCTGATGTTGATATATCTAAGCTTATGCATCTTCTCAAAAGCAGTAGCACAAAACTGTAGACTATCAACTTCAGTCATGTCTACCTTTATTCCTTTAATTAGGTCAGTCCCCTGACAAAAAAAATGTTTATCATGAATTAACACAAAAAAATTTATGGACATTCCATTAAATCAGTCATAAAAAAGTTAATTAAATTAGGAAATACTTTAAACTAACTTGGCATACCTTTTTATTAGAGGAATTTTTAGATGCACAAAGTTTTTACTGTTTAATTTTTTTTAAAGTAAAGCATTATATATTTAACAAACTCAAAAAACCTTCAGCAAATTCCATGTTGACTGTTGCATCATAAGACATTTGGTCATTATGTTTATGGGAAGTAATAAATATTTTATTTTTTAAAATAATAATTAAAAAGGATAATATTTTGTACACCACAACATCTATTAAACCATGTGAAAGAATAGAAAGAATATAAATACTATTAACACTTACTTTATCATAGCTGATCACTTCTTCCACATCTTTACAATTCCATAATCTACTGCGCTTTCCAGGGTATTCAGATTCTTGCATAACAATGTCTTTGCCCATCTCTTCAAGCATGCCATGCATAGAAATAGATTCATATTTGACCTCAAGTAGGCACTTGCCGACCAATTTACTTATTCCACATCTTGCACCTTTATAATAATTATTTAGAATTTTTTCTACGTAATTCAAGTGTTGCCCTTTAAAGATGCATGCTACGTCAAGAAATATATTCTTCTCTATCTCATCCAGCCCATCTAAGCTACTCTTCAAAATATGTGAAAGTTTTATTTCTCCACATTGCTTTAGTTTAGTCACCTCGCTCTTCCACTCTTTTATAGACTTTGTATATAATTTCAAACCCAGAACTTTAAGAGCAAGTGGATTACCTTGGGCATATTCTACAAACTTGAATGATAGATATTTGAAATCAACTGGAAGATTCAACAATTGAAATGCATATGTAGAAAAAAGTTGAAAAGAGTCGTTCATGTTTAACTTCTTTACCTCATGTATGTGGTTTGCTCCTCCATTCCTAAGTACTTGTATATCTCTAGATGTTACAATGATTTTACTTCCAGGACCAAAATATTTAACACCCACAAAATCCATTTGGTCTGGGTCAGTAACATCATCAAAGACAAGAAGTATTTTTTTATTATTCAGCCTCTCGTGGTAAGGGTATCCTATGGAAAGAGTATTGTTTAATAGTTTGGAAAGAAGTTCATTTCGTAAAGATTCACTCCCCTGTTTCTTTATTTTCTCACTAATGTTTTGAAGAAACAAACTACATTCAAACTTTGGAGAGACTTCCTTATATACAGCATCAGCAAGGGTAGTTTTGCCTATACCACTCATGCCCCAAAGTCCTATTACATGGATGCCCGCTTGCTCAATCAACACCAAAAGCTTCTTTTTTTGATCATCTATTCCCACCAATTCTTCAGAGACACTTCTACAATTGCTATTCAACTTTTTTAAAACATATTCAACGACATCTTTAATGTACTCAGTTTCAAATCTAGAAAATTAAAAAAAAAATCAACAGTCAAAAGAGAAAGATATATATATATAAGTCAAATATAAGAAGATGAGAATGTATGTATTGTTACCTATCGGATTTGCCTCCTTCTATATGCCACCCTTTTGATGCACCGATTTCAGCGAAGGCGACTTTCCATCGCTTCATGTCTTCAATTGGTCTCTTTGATTCATGCTCTTCGAAGGATGTCTTAAAAGTCCCACCAATATTTCGCACATCGGAAGGATCAACATGGTAAAAGATGGGAAGAACAATATGTTTGTCCGTGGGCTTGCGCTTGCGATCCATGATGTCAGAAAGTTCAGCTAAGCATGATTGTGAAGAAGCATAGTCTTTAGATAAAACGAGGATTGAGAGATCTGAGGCTGCAATTGCTTGTGAAAGTGCATGTGAAAGTTCCTCCCCTTTCTCTAGTTTTTCTTCATCGAAGAAGACATTCAGTCCCTTGTCTTTCAAAGCTTGGAGTAGATGAACGGTGAAGTTAAGGCGCGTGTCTTCACCTCTGAAGCTTAAGAAAACTTGATGCTTCATTTGACGAGAAGAAGATGAAGAAGACGCCATGAAGGTGTATGGATTGTGAGATTGAGGAAAAAGAGAACAAAATAAACCGAGGGAGCTTTGCTTTTGCTTCTATCTTTTAATGGTAAGAAGAAAAAGCGAGTCAATTAAACGGGAATGAGATTGAAAGGGTGAAGCATAGCCAATTTTATGAGTGAAGAATGTGCGTGTGGACCTTAGAAACCGCACCACCAATCAAACTCTATCTCTCCAAAAGCCTTTAACTCTGCTGCCTACCATCAAAAACTCGAACCAAATAAAATTAACTGTGCTGCTTGCTCTGCTCTCTCTTTTTTTTTTCTTTTTTTTTTTTTGAAGTTTGAAATTTTTATAATTAAAATTTATTTTAATATATGAAACTTTGATTTGTAATCAAGTAACTCAGCTCTTGTGTATGTATGTGATGCTATTTTTGTCTTAAAGATTATTATCAACAAGAAAAATTGTTCCAATGATGTTGGGGGGTGTTAATTTCCAAGTCAAGGTCTTCCATTGGCACAAAATTGTTAAGTAAATAAATTTCCATTCTTGAATTTCTTTTTGGGTCCTAACAAAAATATTGACTTCTACACACTTTGTGATTTGGGTCAATTGAACTGAAATCTCATATAATTTTCTTTAAGAATAAGAATCACTTTTAGACAATTTTAAGTGAATTGAACTTAAATTTCCCAAACTTTATAATTTTCACTTTTTTCCCCTAAATGAAAAGTCTTTGGAATGAAGGGTTTCTATTTTCCTAGGTAAAATTATGATTGATTTTCTTTGTGCTTTGGGGGTTTCCTGTTTAATCCTTTATTTTGAGCACAGGTAATGTGAGTTTGGTTAAAAAGACCTCTTTAGTTTCTTTCAATTTTGGAATCGAATAAATTGGTCACTCTCAAAAAAAAATTAAAGTAATTTAATCATTGTTAATTTTAAAAGTGAGTAACTAAGGACAATTAATCGTGATGTTAACATCTTTCGTCAATTGTACATAATTTTGATTGGTATAACAATAAATTTAGCCTTCAATGTTTCCATTTTTTGTCAATTTGGTCTTGGTTCTAAAAAATCAATAAATTTAGTATCAACATTTACACGAATGTTGTGGGCTAAATTTGTTAAATCAAGACAAAATTGTAAAATTTAAGGGGTAAATTTGTTATTATACCAATCAAAATTATGTACGCTTGATGGACAACATTAATGTTGTGATTAATTTACCTTAATTGCTCACTTTCGAAATTGATGGAATTTAAATTGTTCTAATTTTTTTAAGAGAGATCAATTTACTAAATATCAACATTGAGAGAGATTGAATAGATCTTTTACCAACAAATATGCTTGCTTACATTTATTTTAAACATAGAATCGAATCAGTTTTCTAATTAAAAAAGGATTCACCTAAATTGTTTAGCAAGTAGGAATGAGCAAAATTCGATTCTATTCGAAAACATTGAAAAAAAAATCGAATTTCAAATTATTCGAATCAAGTTAAGTGAGTTAATCGAATTAATTGACTCAACTTGATTTTTTTTTTCAAATTTCGAGTTCAATTCGAGGATTTTTCGAATTCAAAGAATCCAAATAATTCAAATAAATCGAATACCCAACAAATTAAGCTAAATGATGTCCACCACAGATCCTATGAATCAAAACCATCCAATAACAAGTCAATTGCCAAAAAGAATTCAAGTATGAATCTTAATATCTCTTCACTGCAAAGCTCAAACAACATGAGAGGCAGTAACATACAAAGAAATTTCAGCCCAAACTCCAATGCCTCTACCATGAAACTAACTCAATCTAGCTTGAGAATGAAAACTGTCAAAGGTTGCCTCCAGCTCCATGTGTTCATCTCACAAGTTTTGAGATCTGTTGCAAATTTTGGATTTATATAATCCCATTGATAAATATGGGAAAAAAAAGATTAAGGATGCTGAAAATCATCATATGAACCTAAAATCATAATAAGAAGTCAAAGTCAAAGGTAACTTACTTCTCCACCAAGACTGAATTGCCAGAACCTAGAAAGGGCCTCAAAAGATTACTCTGCATTTGTGTAGACAACTCTGTTGACAACTTGCATTTTCACCAAATATCAGTTCAAACACTTGTATAAAGCAAGCATTCAGTAAAACAAATTGAAGCTCTTACAGCTCAGGTGTTCCTCCTTGTATGGCTAAAGCTCCAATTCAGCAGTGGCATTCACAAAGATCTGTCATTCCTTCGTCTTACATCAACACAAAAGCAAAGGATATAAGAAAAACGTATCTCACAAATAACCAATCTTTCTAATGGAAGAAAATGCAGCAAGTATTGAGATACCAGATGACACCAATGCTGGAAACTAAACAATGAAGCTGAATCGAGTCCACATTTGGCCCTATGAATTAAAAAAACCAACCAAAAACAAGTCAACTGTCAATAAGAATTAAGTATGAATTTTAATATCTGAGTTTTGGTACCCACCAAAATCCTCTATGGATATTTTATCAACTCCAAAGCAGAATCATTTTGCTACTGTGTTGAAATCTCTAGTTTCCGTTCAATTTTCCTCCAAATTAATTAATATATATGGAGAATTTCGTTCTTGGACAATGTATGCTATATCTACAAAACAACACAGACATTACGGCGGAATGAAGATGAGAAAAAATAATAATAAGCAACTATCACAAACTATTGAACAAATTTCCAATTTTATGTTCATAAATTATGCTTTTAACATTTACAATGTGGAACTACAAGGATTCAGTATGGCAAAGCACCTTCTAAAAGACAAGTAATTTATAAAGCAGAGCAAGTTAGATTCATTCTGGTTGGTTTTAATTAATTAAAGCACTTCATTTTCTGTCACTAATTTATAAGTTGAAAATTTACTATTAACAGTTGTGGAAAACAAAAGTATGGCAATATGAAAAATAACATGAAGATTTATGATAATATGAAAAAATGAGATGAAAATGAAACCCCTAACTATGCATTTGGATGACATAATTGAGAAGTTGGAACTCCTCAAAAACAGAGCCAAAGATGAAAAGAAATACAAACTATTTCAATCTTTTAAGTCCTCCATCCCCTTCTTCACCATCATGGCTAAAGCTTCTTTTGTTCCCGGCAACTCTCTTTTCAGTAGCATCCACGTAAAATACATGAACACCACATCTTTCCACCTTGTTATAGTCTTCTTCTTCATTAACTTCATCATCATTGTCGATGATGTAGAATTTAAATGATGCCTCTTCATAGTTCTTGTCTTCTTCAACCATGTCGTTGCTAGATAGAATAAACACGTGATCACCCTTGTACTTATTTGGCTCAGAACAATCGAAGAAAGATATCTTACTTATGTAGCTTTTAGAATCACCACCACCGGCGGCTGTAAGGTGGTACTCACAAATACAATTAAGATATTTAAAGCGATGGCAGTGAGTGAGATCAGCCACAAGGCAAATAGCAAAAACCAAAAATCTGCTCCCACTACCCCTATTTGGGGCAATCTTCAAACTCAAGGAAGAATTCATTCTCTGACACTTGAACTTATCTGCTGAAATTTTGTTTCCTGGGAAACAACAAATCAATCTTGGAAAGTCTTCTCGCTGGTATTTCCAATCATATCTCGCTGCCCATTTCTTAGCTAGGGATCCAATTTTGAGCATGGCATTTTCCTCAATGTTATCAATTGACTCTTGATTCAAGTTGATGCAATTACAGAATAGCATGCCAAACAAATCATCACCTAACGAATCGAACTGATATAAATCTTGATCTGCAAAGGAAACTTTTTCTAATGATGTGCAGCATTGTACATTCAAGTTTTGCATATATGGTGGAAGCTCCGAGAGTAATTTGAGGCTCTCGCAACGATCCATCCTCATATGGTTAAGGATTTTAGACCTCAAGCTTGGTGTGGGCAAATCGACAGTTGGAAACTCTCTGGAACCGAACAGGGTGATATTACACATTAGCTTTTGAATACTTGAGCCGCTCATATTTAAGTATTGAAGATTACTTAAAGAGTCTAACGACAAGGCAGCTTCTTCAATTCCAGTTCCAGATAAGTCTAACCATGTTAAGCTCCTCGGGATTTTTGGAAATTCGACCATTGGGCATTCACTAAGATTCAATTCACTAAGGAGTTCCAACTTTGAAATATTGATCGATACTTTTTCTACCTTTGATTTGCTCAACAACAATCTTTCAAGTTTGTGGAGATACTTAATTGCATCAGGTACTTCTTGTATTTCAGTTTCTCGTAAATCTAAATAACAAAAGTGACTTGGGACCTGAGGAAACTTCTTGAGACTATAACATCCCTCAAGGCGAAGCTTATCCTCATCACGAGATGCCAAATGATTGAGGCAAGGAAGTTCAAACAAACTTTCACAGTAAGAGCAATCAAGGAGTTCAAGGTTGAGGGCTCTTGAAAGATTAGGTATCTTCCTTAATTTTTTGCAATTTGAGACGTCAATTTCCCTTAAATTAACAAGATTCTGTACAGGAAAAAAATTTAAATGTCATCCACTTACTTTAGGCAATAAAAAATGGAAAGGAAATAAATAATTATAATAATAAGAAAAACAAAAACTTATACCGATGTATTGTACTTGAAATTTCACCCACAATTAATAGATCAAATGATGTCACCTATTTAAATAAAATAAAATCTTTTATATTTTTTTTTTAAACTTTAAATAAGATGTCATCATATGATCATTTGATACATCAAATTATAATTTTTTTTCCTTAAAAAAATTCTTAGATGGAGAAAGTATGAAAGCACATACCATATGATCATTTTCATTCCACAGTTGTTCCATATTGCCACTTCGTAATATCAACATGACTAGATTCTTTGGATTAAAACTTGATAAAGTTTTAAGGGGAAAATAATCCCAACAAAGGTACCTTAGCTTATTAGGAAGAGATATACTATCAACTTGCTCTATAAGAAACTTCGGATTTCGATAGCCCTTCTCAATCTTTGAATCATAGAAGCAAATATATTTAAGATTAAGCATGTTCTGAAAAACAGATGGACATAACTGCAGCTCATCCATTTGAAACATGTCTAATTTTATTCCTTCAATTGATACGGTCCCCTAATAATGAAAAACATTTTATCAAGTATCAGTACATAAAGATACATTTTGCTGTTTTTTAAAAGCAATGCATTAAATAAGTACCAACCCAGTAAATCCTTGAGTAGATCCCATGTTATACTCTTAAGACATTTGTCTTTATTTGTATGCATGGTAAGTAAACTGATATTTTATTTTTTGAAATAATAATTAAAATGATTAACATTTGATACAATATAAATACAAACAATTAAACTTTTAACGTATGAAAACATATAATTAACTGAATTTATATATTTACATGATATCACAAATAAATTTTAATTAAAATAACACAAATATATAAAATAATAGAAAACACTGTAAATACAATTAGCGCTTACTTTATTATATCTGAGCACTTGATCTACGTCTTCAGGAAACCATAACCTGCTACGCTTTCCCGGGTCTTCTTTACATTCTTGGCGAACAATGTCCTTGCCGATCTCTTCAAGCATGTCGTGCATAGAATAACAATCTATGCTATCAAGTAAGCACTTGTCGACTAAGTTTCTTATTCCACTCATTGCACCCATATAATAGTTACTTAGAATTTTTTCTACAGTATCCATTTTTTCTCCTTTAAAGAAGCATGCTATGTCAAGAAATATATTCTTTTCTAGCTCACGCAACCCATCTAAGCTACTCTTCAAAATATGTGACATTTTTGGCTCGGCATATTGCTTTAGACTATCCACTTCGCTCTCCCACTCTTTTCTAGACTTTGTATATAGTTTAGAACCCAAAACTTTAAGTGCAAGTGGATTACCTTGGGCATATCCTGCAAACTTGCATGATAGATCTTGAAAATCAGCTGCGGGAGTCAACAAGTTAAATGCAAGTGTAGAAAAAAGTTGAAGAGAATCATTCTCATTCAACTTCTTCACCTCATATATGTGGTTAGCTCTTCCATTTTTAAGTACCTGTCTATCTCTAGATGTTACAATGATTTTACTTTCTGGACCAAAATGTTTAACACCCATAAATTCTATTTGATCTGGGTTACTAACATCATCAAGGACAACAAGTACTTTTTTATTGTTCAACCGCTCTTGGTAAGGGTGTCCTATGGAAGGGCTGTTGATACAAATTCCTTTTTGGTTTAATAATTTGGAAAAAAGTTCATTTCGTAAAGATTCATTCCCTACCTTTTTTATTTTCTCACTAACATTTCGCAGAAACAAGTGGCTTTCAAAATTTTGGCAGATTTCACTATACGCAACATCAGCAAGCGTAGTTTTGCCAATACCACCCATTCCCCAAAGTCCTATTACACGGCTATGCTCTTGCTCAATCAGCCCCAAAATTATCTTTTTTTGATCATTTATTCCAACCAATTCTTCAGAAACACTTGTACAATTGCTATCCAACTCTTTTGAAATATATTCAACCACATCTTCAATGTACTCTGTTTCATATCTAGAAAATAGTTAAAAAATCGAGAGTCAAAAGAAAGATATTCGTATAAGTAAAATATAAGGAGATGAGACTAGATATATTGTTACCTATCGGATTTGCCTCCTATATGCCACCCTTTTAATGCACCGACCTCTTGAAATGCAGATTTCCATCGTTGTACTCTATCAGCTGGTTGCTTTGATTCATGCTTTTGGAAGGATGTCTTAAAAGTCCCACCAATTTTTTGCACATGGGAAGGATTAACATGGTAAAAGATGGGAAGAACAATATATTTGTCAGTAGGATTGCGCTTGCGATCCATGATGTCAGAAAGTTCACCTAAGCATGAATTTGAAGAAGCATAGTCTTTAGATAAAATGATGATGGAGAGAATTGAGGCCGCAATTGCATTCGAAAGTGCTGATGAAATTTTCTCCCCTTTCTTTAGTGTATCGTCATCGAAGAAGACAGTCCATCCCTTGTCTTTCAAAGCTTGGAGTAGATGAGCGGTGAAGTTAACACGCGTGTCTTCACCTCTGAAGCTCAAGAAAACTTGATGTTTCACTTGACGAGAAGAAGATGAAGAAGACGCCATGTAAGTGTATGGATTGTGAGATTGAGGAAAAAGAGAACAAAATAAATTGAGGGAGCTTTGCTTTTGCTTCTATTTTTGTAATGGTAAGAAGAAAAAGTGAGTCAATTAAATGGGAATGAGATTGAAAAGGTGAAGCATAGCGGATGAGTTTTTACTAATAAAAATTTTAATACCGCCTCCGCTTGTGGAATCTAGAATCTCCATTATCAATATGCCAAATATTTTCTTATTAATTGAATGCTAAAACTTATCTAAATACAAGTTAAAAATTAAGGGTTATTTAGACTTTAAAGACTTATTTGGGGTATGATAAAAGTACAAAAGATTATTTAAATAATGTGATAATCATCTATAAGAAAAATAAATATTAATTGATTTTGTAATTAAACGTATAACTTCAAAAAAAAAATTGTCACCATTCTTGAATTTCGTTTTGGGTTATGATAAAATTTCTTATAAATTTCCTAACAAAAATATTGACTTTTATACATTTTGTCATTTGGGTCGATTGAACTGAAATTTGGTATAACTTTCTTAAGAATAATTGCCACTTCTAGATAATTTTAGGTGAATTCAACTTAAGTTTCCTACAACTTTCTCAAGAATAATCGCCACCCTTTTCCCCTAAATGAAAAGTCTTTGGAAGGAAGGATGTTGTGTTTCTATTTTTCTTAGGTGAAACATTAATGATAGATTTTCTTTGTGCGCGCTTTTGGGGGTTTCCAGTTTAGTTCTTTCTTCTGAACATAGGTAAGGTGAGTTTGGGTAAAAATATCTCTCCAATCTCTTTCAATTTTGAAATTGAATAAATCGGTCCATTTCAAAAAAATCAAAGCAATTTAATAATTTTTAATTTCGAAAGTGAGCAACAAAGAACAATTATTCATGACGTTAATGTTTTTCGTCAATTGTACATAATTTTGATTGGTATACAAAAAATTTAGCCATGTTTGCATGTTTTGTTAATTTGGTCTTAATTTTGAAAATTCAACAAATTTAGTATAAACATTTACACAAATATTGTTGGCTAAATTTGTTAAATCAAGACAAGTTTTATAATTGTAAACTTTGAGGGGTAAATTTGTTATTATACCAATTAAAATTATTTACATTTGATGGAAAACATCAATGTTGTGATTAATTATCCTTAATTACTCACTTTAGAAACTGATGGGATTTAAATTGCTTCGATTTTTTTTAAGAGAATCCAATTTGCTCAATACCAAAATTGATTAGAGAGTCTGGATAGATTTTTTACCAACAAATATGCTTGCCTACATTTATTTTAAATATAGAATCAAATCGGTTTTCTAATTAATTGTCTATTTGTTTGTATGTAAAATGTTTTCTGTAAAATATTTTTATTGTTTTACCGTGTATGTTTGGTGGAAAATGAATTACTAAAAGAAATAATTCTTAAAAGAAAATGTAACATCAAGACATTTTCAAGGAAAATATCTTACCAATTTTTTTTTCCGTTACAGATTTTCTAAACTAATAAGACTATATTGACTGCCTTCACCGTCGAAGAAACAAAAAGGGGAAGCTTCCAGAGCAACAAAAGGAAAGCTCTCTTCACTGTCGAAGAAAATAGTCCATCATATTTCAATTTTATATTTTTACGAATTAGTCCCTGGAATCTAAATTTTTACTATTCTACAATTTAATTCCTCAAAAATAGATTTTATTATTCTACAGTTCAGTTCTAAACCTCTTTTTGTACAATTTTGCAAAACAGTCTCTTTTCTAAAATTTATAGATTTTATAATTTAGTCCTTACAATTAAAATTTTGTTTTGGTCCTATTATTATTCCTAAATTTAGATTTTTATTTTTATACTTTAAAATGGAATAATTTGATCCTTTACTACAATAATATCGTCAATTAATCCAAGTAAATATTACTATTAATTATTCCAATTGAAATACTGACGTGAATTTTTTTTAAAAAAACATTGCTTCCATCATAAAAATTTCAGCATGACTAATATGGAAATACACAATCAATATTCCATTATCGTTTAACAGAAGAGTGATCAAGTTCCTTTTTGGATGACCAAATTAAACAAAAATATTAGAGCAACCAAAATAGGAATGACCCCAATTTAAAATGACTAACGAGATAATTTACCCATAAAATTTTAAGAGCTTGTTATTATCATCATTCATTGATTGAAAAAAAAAACCAAAAACAAATAAATAGTAGCAAAAAAGAGTCAAGAGTCATCTTCTCATCTTTTTTTTCCACGAATCTATATAACAAGGAATTTCGCTGAAATTTCATGGAAAATCTGCAGATTACAGTCGTACATATTGTTCTAAAATGCACAAGGAAAAGATAATCCAAACATTATAGAAATGGGGTTTGGGGGCATTTATTCTTTATGCAAAGCTCATTAGTGCCAAATATCTCCAATAAATGCAGAAAGGGTAGTAGATAAGACCCCTAGAGAATGAATGGTGGAAGAAAACAGTGCCTTAATTTCAGGGGGATCATGAAATGGACATCCATATTTGTATACACAAAAGTATAGGCTGTGGACCATTAAACACAATTGAGTCTTTATATTTGATATACAAAATGGGACCCCTTTATGGCAAACTTAAGCTTAGCTCCACTCAATTTCTAACCACCATATTTAAGTATGGTGCATTTCATCGAAAGGACTGCCATTGTTATACTATAAAATAACCACATTTAAGTTTTGCCCTATTTGTTATAATATAATTTGTGTTTTTAGATCATAGTTTAGGATTCGAGACAAAAATATTGTAAATGCTAAGATTCAAATTTGTGCCTTAAGTCTATGTATTAGCCTTCTGGTGATGTGGACTTTGATGAAGAAGAAGGCATGAAAGACTATTAAAAGGGAGTTTTGACCAACAAGAAAACTTGTTCCAAATGATGATCATGATGATGATGATGGGTGTTAATTTCCAAGTCAAGGCCTATGTATTAGCCTTCTGGTGATGTGGACTTTGATGAAGAAGAAGGCATGAAAGAGTATTAAAAGGGAGTTTTGACCAACAAGAAAACTTGTTCCAAATGACCATGATGATGATGATGGGTGTTAATTCCAAGTCAAGGTCTTCCAATGGGACAAAATTGTTAAGATTAAAACTTTTCTAGATACAAATTAAAAATTAAAAGTTATTTGGATAACAAATAAAGTTTAAAGGCTTATGTGGGGTATGATAAAAGTACACAAGATTATTTAGATAATGTGATCAAGGTTAAGGGCCTATTTAATATGTTAGTATGAGTAAATCATCTATACCAAAATATATATTAGTTGATTTAGTAACCAAACATATAACTTCAAAAAAAATTGTCACCATTTATAAATTTGTTTTTGGGTTGTGATGAAATTTCTTACGAATTTCCTAACAAAAATAATGACTTGAACACATTTTTTCATTTGGGTCAATTGAACTGAAATTTTGTACAACTTTCTTAAGAATAATTGCCACTTTTAGACAATTTTAAGTGAATTGAACTTAAATTTCCTACCACTTTCTTGAAGAATAATTCTCTAGGGTAGTAGATAAGACCCCTAGAGAATGAATGGTGGAAGAAAACAGTGCCTTAATTTCAGGGGAATCATGAAATGGACATCCATATTTGTATACACAAAAGTATAGGCTGTGGACCATTAAACACAGTTGAGTCTTTATATTTGATGTACAAAATGGGACCCCTTTATGGCAAACTTAAGCTTAGCTCCACTCAATTTCTAACCACCATATTTAAGTATGGTGCATTTCATCGAAAGGACTGCCATTGTTATACCATAAAATAACCACATTTAAGTTTTGCCCTATTTGTTATAGTATAATTTGTGTTTTAGATCATAGTTTAGGATTCAAGTTTTGAATTTATGGGTAATTAAATACTCAATTCTTATTCACTAAATCCCTGATTACCAATTCAAACAACATTGTTTGCAACAGCTATCACTAGCTAATTTGAAATGATAAAATGAAGAATTAGACATTGTTAACATAGCTTAAACATTTGTAGAGTTCGCAATGTATAATTTATCCATGGACCTTTATGTAAAATTAGCAATACCAAATTGCAATATACTCTTAAGACTACCTAATTTTACAATCTAATGAAATTGATTAAGTTTCATACAATGAAGTCTACAATCAAGTGGAAAAATTTCGATTAAACATCGTTTGAAGATCATATAAAATAAAGGAAACAAAGTGTAAAAGTTAAAGCTTACGAGCAACACATTAAACAAAAAACAACAATACAACATAATGTATAATGCCAATAAATACCATTCCATAAACATTAAAATCCAATCCACCCCATCCTTGGCCGCTGCCTTAGCAAGACATTTTCAAAAATCGATATCTTTCACTTGATGGACCAATTAATTAGCTCGGATACGTCCCCCAAAGTATCTGAGGTTGAATTGATACGCAATGAAACTGTCATGCTCTAGTTCGAAGCTTCAAGCACAGTATAATAGCTCGAATCACAGCCACGTTTTACGATTGCTGGAATTCCAGCACCCCCTTAACATCATTCTCCCAAAACAGTGACGGTAAATTCACAATGAAGACTTACTGTACGCAGCAAATGGCTATAGAAAATCGCATCGCTTGTTTCAAGACACAAACACCACATTGCAGCCGCATAACATGTTCAGCTAAGCTAAACACCTACAGATTTCTGTAAATAATGCAATATAAAATTATCAGAGTTGAATGATATCAACAAGCCAAATCTGTTAACAGGTTGCAATAAAGCCTCAATATCTCAGCTCAACCACAAATATATGACAATAATTCAGTAGAAGAAATTAGAAGCTTACTTATTCCTCTCTTTTTTGTATAGCTAAAATTCCAAGCATAATGGCCTTTCCAAAGATCTGCCATTAATTCCCTCTTGACTTTCTATTTTCTCATCTGCTTTTCTTACGCCGATCACTGCCATCTTCATTCCCTCTCTTTTCTGAATAGCTAAAATTCCAAGCATAATGGCCTTTCCAAAGATCTGCCATTAATTCCCTCTTGACTCTCTGTTTCCTCATCTGTTTTTCTTACACCGATCACTGCCATCTTCATTCCCTTCATAATAGCATATTTAAAAAGTCAAAGCTTAATCCCCAGGTTTTGGCTGACTTATACTACCTTGCTTTAAACTCTGCAAGTAAAAAGCACATCTATAATGTAAGACAATAAAAAAATAGGCATAGGGCACAACCTTGCTTTATGTTAATATCTACATTAAGTTGAAAGAAAAATAGAATATGCAGAGAATGATTTTTGTATTATTATATTGAATTTAACCAGTATAACAATAGTATTGATAATATGTGTATGAGTAACTGCTACTAACAATTTCACTTAACAGCATAACTGCTTGTATAACAAACTAACAACTAATAAACTAGTAGAGTCTTTATCTATACTCTAACATTCACTCATCTTCTCGACAGGCAAAACCCGAAGAAGATTACGAAATTGAGCAAAGGGCAAAACAGATAGTGGTTTGGTAAGAATGTCAGCAACCTGATCACAAACCAGCACCTCACCACAACAACAGAACCATCAACTACCTTTTCGCGGACAAAGAGTAGGTCAAGCTCAACATGTTTGAACTTAGAATGTAAGACGAGATTAGCAGCAACTGCTATGGTGCTAGAGTTGTCACACCAAATAGTAGGTGGATCATCAGAGCAAAGTTGTAATTCCTTTAGCAAAGAGATTAACCAAGTAACATCACTGGTAGCTACAGCTAGACTCCGATATTCTGCCTCAGCCGTAGAACAAGAAATAACTTGTTGTTTCTTAGAACACCAAGAGATGGGTGTGTGGCCAAAATACACACAGTAGCCTATTGTAGACCGGCGATCATCAAAATCCAGCCCTCAGTTGGCATCGACATAACCAACTAACGAAAGCCTGTCAGATGGACAAAAGACTATCCCATAATCAAGAGTGTCACATAAATACTGCAAGATTTGTTTTAATGCAACCAAATGTACAGCAGTAGGCATATGCATAAACTGACATATAGGATTTACCGCGTATGCAATATCAGGTCGAGTCAGGACCACATACTATAATGCACCAGCTAGATTCCTGTACTCAGTAGGACCACTAAGACGATCCCCGTCATCTTTAGACAAGACAGACTAGCTGATCATCAGAGTGTGAACACTCTTTGCATTAGTCATGGAACTCTTGTCAAGCAAATCACCCATGTCTTTAAAGGAAAACTCATTATGCAACTACTGGACAAAATTACTTATACAGTTAGGCATACTCCCAGTAATGATAATTTCATCCACATAAACAAGAACATAAATAGTGGAGCCAGGATTAACCCGAACAAACAGAGATGCATCAGATTTTGATAGGAGAAAACTGGCAGAAATGAGAAAACATTTCAATTTATCAAACCAAGCACACGAAGCCTGACGTAGCCTATACAAAGCCTTTTTTAGATGACATACCAAAGATTCGCCATTCGGACCATACTGAACATATCCGGGAGGTTGCTACATGAATACTTCATTAGAAAAATCGTCATTTAAAAACGCATTATTCTCATCGACCTGACAAAGCTGTCAACCATTAGAAACAACAACAGACAATATAGGTCAAATAATAGCAGGTGTAATAGCCCGACTTTCAGAAATGTCGAAAATAGTGGTAAGAGATCACCAAATTTAGAAAATAAGCTCGTAAATTTTATTATTTAATAATTACGAGCCAAATATGATTTTTAAGAGATTTTTGAATTAGTAATTTGTGTTTTATAAAAATTTATTAAGTCAAGAAATTGAGGAAAAGAGGTATCGAGACCTCGATGTTATAAACCAAGTCGTAAATATTTTTATAAATGTAAAATCATTTTTGAAAAAAAAATGTAAAATCAAGACATTTTCAAGGAA
The DNA here is from genome assembly GCF_007990345.1 of Gossypium hirsutum. NCBI lineage: Eukaryota > Viridiplantae > Streptophyta > Magnoliopsida > Malvales > Malvaceae > Gossypium > Gossypium hirsutum. The sequence goes on from NC_053446.1 coordinate 65,495,623, forward strand.
AATATCTTACCAATTTTTTTTCCGTAAGACATTTTCTAAACTAATAAAACTATATTGACTGTCTTCACCGTCGAAAAAACAAAAAGAGGAAGCTTTCAGGTCAACAAAAGGAAAGCTCTCTTCACTGTCGAAGAAAATAGTCCATCATATTTCAATTTTATATTTTTACGAATTAGTCGCTCGAAACTAAATTTTTACTATTCTACAATTTAATTCCTCAAAAATAGATTTTATTATTCTACAGTTCAGTTCTAAACCTCTTTTTGTACAATTTTGCAAAACAGTCTCTTTTCTAAAATTTATAGATTTTATAATTTAGTCCTTACAATTAAAATTTTGTTTTGGTCCTATTATTATTCCTAAATTTAGATTTTTATTTTTATACTTTAAAATGGAATAATTTGATCGTTTAGTACAATAATATCGTCAATTAATCCAAGTAAATATTACTATTAATTATTCCAATTGAAATATTGACGTGAATTTTTAAAAAAAAAACATTGCTTCCATCATAAAAATTTCAGCATGACTAATATGGAAATACACAATCAATATTTCATTATCGTTTAACAGAAGAGTGATCAATTTCCTTTTTGGATGACCAAATTAACAAAAATATTAGAGCAACAAAAATAGGAGTGACCCCTATTTAAAATGACTAACGAGATAATTTACCCATAAAATTTTAAGAGCTTAACTGAATAAAGCTTATGACTTATTGAGTATATTAGTCTAAGCAAATCATCTATAGGAAAAGAGGTTACTAGTTGATTTTGTAACCAAATCTAGTTGATGGATATTAAGTAAATTTCAAAGCACAAAATATTGATGCCCAAATTAGTTTGGATTATTAGAATAATATAAAATTAGGACATATTTAGAAACAAATTAAAAAGGTAATCCTCTTTTAATAAATGTGAAAAATAGGTAGTACAGCAGCATTAGTAGTGGAGCTTTTATTTTAAAGCCACGAGTGAGATTAAAAAATTGTCTAATTTTAATTCATTGATTGCAAAAAATATGCTACAAAGATGTCAAGAATCTTCTCCTTTTTCTTTTGTTTTTTCGCTGAATTTACAAAGAAAATCCGCATATGACAGTCATACATATTGTTCCAAAATGCATAAGGACAAGTAAAAGTTGATAATGCACCAAAGCATGGAAACTCACTTTTTTGTTTTTGATGAGGTGATAAAGACTATACATTAAACTTATTTATTGGCTGAGAAAAAAAACAAAGGTTGCTTTTGCTTTTGACGCCAATTTCAAAATGACTAATAAACCTTCTTTCTTTCCTCGAAGCTACATATGTAGGAATTTGGATAAATCAAAGCAGACCACCCCTAGGCTGAATTTTCATGGAAGTTCCACAAAATTTGCACATCACAACCGTACATATAGCTTGTAAAATGCATAAGGAAAAAAGTAAGTTGATAATGCACCAAAGAATGAAAATTCTAAATCACAAGCTATTTGTAGAGCATGTGACTCTGGTTGGTTTTAATTAATTAAAGCACTTCATATTTCTGTCATTGGCAATTAATTTAAAAGTTGGAAAATAATAGTTTATGTGTTAGAACGTAAATGTTGAGTAAAATATTATTCAACGTACCAATATCGGTAAATTTTCTAAATAGCTCGGGTCTTGGGCTAGATATTTTGGCCTAGCTCGAATTTGACTATTTCTTTTCTGTTGTTGTTTCCTGCTGTTATATTGTTGTTTCGTTATAATTTTATTATTGTATTGTTAATATTTTGTTGTTATTGTTTGGATATTGAATTTTTTGTTTTATTGTTAATTTTGCTACTATTTTAAAACCATTTGATTGTTGAGTTGCAACTGTGTTAGTGTTATTTAAGTATAAATATTTATTTTAAAAAATATATTTTTAATTTTATTTTAATTTTTTAGTGTATTTGATGTATTATATTTTTAAAATTTATCTTTACATAAAAATAATCTAAAAAAATTAATACGGGTAGGTCAGGCCGGGCTTAGAAAATAGGTCTAAAATTTTACATTGCCTCAACCCGTGATCAAGTCTATATGAACTTTAAATGAACTCATTTAATTTATCTAACCCAATATCAAGTTTTCATTGTAAAAATATTATTGATATAATTAATTAAAATAAATTTAATTCATTCATTCAATTAAATTAAATTAAATTAAATTATTTTCTTAACTAAATTCTAATTTTATTAAAGTCATGATAATTTTATCGTACTAGAACCTATGAGTACATAAATTTTGAGTTAAGGCATGTGCCTTCATCTCTGAAGGTTATGAAAACTTAATGCATCATTTGACGAGAAGAAATGAAGAAGATGCTATGAAAATGTATGGATTGTGAGATCGAGGAAGAAGAGCGGAAAGTACACAAAGGGAGCTTTGGTATCCTAGTATTAAATGGCAATGAGAATATGAGATTTAACAAAGGCAACGACTAGCGCAGATTAGCTAATTATCTGAGTCAAGAAAATTGTCACTCTCACACTTTCCAGGAAATGACAGTCTTCTTTATTTGTATATTTTACCCACAAAAGTCAAGGTCTTCCAATGGGACAGTGTTGAGCAAATGGTAAAAATTCTTAAAAGAGTCCTTGAACTAGTTTACTTTTGTTGTACCCAAATAAACCCCAATGTTTTTATCTGTGTTTAAATTAGCCCTTATTTCGAATGACATGTTAATTTTAAACTAAGTTGGTGATGAGGGGAGTGTTGAATTTCAACATCAACTTATAATCACCATTTAATATATTTTATTTGTGTTTATTGTTGTGCAAAGTTTAACTATTATGGTTAGTTTTTAAAAACCAAGTTTAACTTAAATCTTTTGTTAGTTAAAAAGATAATAAATCTCGTATTGCTTAAGGACAAAGCACAAAGGGATTGTGAATCTATATAAAAGCCCATATTTCACATCATTTAGAAAAACAAAGGCAAAAAGATTTAGAGTTTATATAAAGAACCATATTTTAAGCCTTAAGTCTATATATTAGCCTTCTGGTGATGTGGACTTTGATGAAGAAGAAGGCATGAAAGAGTATTAAAAGGGAGTTTTGACCAACAAGGAAACTTGTTCCAAATGATGACCATGATGATGATGATGGGTGTTAATTTCCAAGTCAAGGTCTTCCAATGGGAGACAAACTTTTCTAGATACAAGTTAAAAATTAAAAGTTATTTGGATAACAAATAAAGTTTAAAGGCTTATGTGGGGTATGATAAAAGTACACAAGATTATTTAGATAATATGATAAAGGTTAAGGGCCTATTTAATATGTTAGTATGAGTAAATCATCTATACCAAAACATATATTAGTTGATTTTGTAACCAAACGTATAACTTTAAAAAAAATTGTCACCATTCATGAATTTCTTTTTGAGTTGTGATGAAATTTCTTACGAATTTCCTAACAAAAACTTCTTAAGAATAATTGCCACTTTTAGACAATTTTAAGTGAATTGAACTTAAATTTCCTACCACTTTCTTGAAGAATAATTTTCACTTTTTTCCCCTAAATAGAAAGTCTTTGGAAGGAAGGGTGTTGTGTTTCTATTTTCCTATGTGAAATAATGATAGATTTTCTTTGTTAGTCCTTTCTAACGTAGGGAAGGCAAGTTTGGGTAAAACGATTTCTTTAGTCTTTCTTAATTTTAAAATTGAATAAATTGGTCCCTTTAAAAGAAGAGAAATTTCATCTTTGTTAATTTTGAAAGTGAGCAACAAGTAAAATTTGAAAATTGAATAAGAACATTTAACTACATCGTTAATGTCTTCTATCAAATTCATATAATTTGGATTGGTATAATAATAAATTTTGCCCTCAATAAATTCACCAGTTACCGTCTAGAAGACAAGTAATTTATAAAGCAGAGCAAGTTTAGATTCACCCTGGTTGGTTTTAATTAATTAAAGCACTTCATTTTGTGTCACTAATTTATAAGTTGAAAATTTACAATTAACAATTGTGGAAAACAGAAGTATGACAATATGAAAAAGAAATGAAAAAACTGAAAATTTTGTGATAATATGAAAAAATGAGATGAAAATGAAACCCTTACCTATGCATTTGGATGACATAATTGAGAAGTTGAAAGTCCTCAAAAGCAGAGCCAAAGATGGAAAGAAATACAAACTATTTCAATCTTTTAAGTCCTCCATCCCCTTCTTCACCATCATATCTAAAGCTTCTTTGTTCCCAGCATGTCTCTTTTCAGTAGCATCTGTATCATCTGTACCATCTGTAGCAACCGTATCACTCTCTGCATCCACGTAAAATACATGAACACCACATCTCTCCACCTTCATGTCTACATCATCTTCAAAAATGCAATATCTGATGTCGAATTCAAATGATGCCTCCTCATAATTCTGGTATTCTTTAACCATGTCGGTTGCAGATAGAATAAACACGTGACAATCCTGGCACTTCACTGGCTCAGAAAAAGATGACAAATATATTTCACTTTCTAGCTTTTCATAACCACCACCACCATTGCCACCATCGGTGGCTGTAAGTTGGTACTCACAAGTAAATACAACATGCGTAATGGAACGGCAGTGAGTGAGATCTGTTGTTCCAATAGGGTCGGAAGCGTGTAAATTACTGTACTAAAAAATCACACAAAGTTCAATTCCCACGAAAGAGAGGTGGATCACATGGATCTCTTAAATACCAAGTCTTTCCTTAGACAGAATATCCCTTCTATAGTAATTTAATAGCACAATTAAATACTACTATTATACCCTCAAATATTGAAAGAAAAATAGGACAAGAAAGAACACAAGAGTTTTAACGAGGTTCGGTAAATTATACCTACGTCCTCGGGCACTAACACCAGATGATAACTTTACTATCTTCAAAGTATTATAAACAAATAGAATTCCTTAAGAATTCTCAAATGGGAGAAGAGAGAAAACTAAGAGAGAAAGATTGGTTGGGATGGTTGAAATGAAAAATGAAAAGGCCTATTTATAGTTGAAGTTCAGGGACTAACTTGCAAATGGCCTAAAAAATTAGGGACCAAAATTGCAATTATCCCATTCAACTTTTCAACATTCGGTGCAACTTGCTCAGCCTTTTTAACAAGTTGCTTCCTACCTTTGTTGACCTTTCAACAATCTCCACCTTGAAGATTTGATTAGGATAATCACATCTTCACACACTTCCTTCAACTCCCCAAATTCGATAAAGTTATCTTTTGTAGTGCCTCTAAATGCGCTCTCGAGCGCCATACACCTGTAGGTGCTCAAATTCTCAGGATGTTAATCAAGTTCAAACAATGATTAAACTTGATTGTTGTTACCACTTTGGTCATCATATCTGCGGGATTATCTGCTGTCGGAATCTTCTGAAGTAGAATTTTTCCTTTTTCAAAGACTTCCCGCACAAAGTGATATCTTATGTCGATATGCATGGTTCTTGAATGATAGACTTGATTTTTCGCTAAATGAATAGCACTCTGACTGTCACAATATAGACTAATGTGACTTTGAACAACTCCCAAGTCTTTCAATAATCCATTAAGCCAAATAGCCTCCTTAACAGCTTCTGTAACTGCCATATATTCTGCCTCTGTAGTAGACACAGCTACTGTAGACTGTAAGGTAGACTTCTAACTCACTGGGGCTTTCGCAAGAGTAAACAGATACCCCGTAGTTGAACGACGTTTATCTAAATCACCAGCAAAGTCGGAATCAACATATCCAACTACAAACTGACCAAGTGCTTCATCCTGTTCAAAAATTAAACCAACATCTATGATTTTTCGAAGATACTGTAGAATCCATTTCACAGCTTGCCAATGTCCTTTTCCAGGATCATGCATATACCTGCTCACAACTCCAACAGCTTGTGAAATGTCAGGCCTCGTACACACCATCGCATACATCAAACTCCCAACTGCATTAGCATATGGGACTTTCGCCATATATTCTCTTTCATCTTCAGTCTTCGGAGATAATTGAGCACTAAGTTTCAAATGAGAAGCAAGTGGGGTACTTACATGTTTTGTGTTTTCATTTACACCAAAACATTGTAATACATTTTTCAGATATTGCTTCTGATTTAAACAGAGCTTGCCTCTCTATCTATCTCTACTTATCTCCATGCCGAGAATCTTCTTGGCCTCACCTAGATCTTTCATCTCGAACTCTTGATTCAACTAAGCCTTCAGCTTATCTATCTCATTTTGGCTCTTCGAAGCGATTAACATATCATCAACATACAAGAGTAGATAAATGAAAGATCCGTTATGCAGCTTCTGCAAATACATACAATTGTCATATTTGCTTCTTGTGTACTTCTGCCTTCTCATAAAGCTATCAAATCGCTTTGTACCACTGCCTCGGGGATTGCTTCAATCCATATAGCGATTTGTTCAGCTTACAAACCCAATTTCTACCACCAGCATCTGTGTATCCTTCGGGCTGAGTCATATAGATCTCCTCTTCTAACTCACCATGCAAGAAAGCCGTCTTAACATCAAATTGAGCTAGCTCCAAATTCAACTGTGCTACCAAGGCCAACAAAATTCTAATGGAGGAATGCTTCACAACAGGGGAAAATACATCATTGTAGTCAATTCCCTCCTTCTGAGCGTAGCCTTTAGCTACCAATCTTGCCTTGTAGCGAATATCCTTCTTGCTAGGAGATCCATCTTTCTTTGCGAATACCCACTTGCATCCGATTGCCCTTTTACCTTTCGGTAATTGCGCCAATTCCCAAGTATTATTCTTCAGGAGAGACTGCATTTCTTCATCCATGGCGCTTTTCCATTTATCACTTTCTAAGCTTTGCATTGCTTCTTGATAAGTGATAGGAATATCATCAACAACGGGAAGGGCGTAGGCCACCATATCAGTAAATCGAGCAGGTTTACGAATTTCTCTCTGTGGCCTTGCAACTGCAACTGGTTCTGGTGTACTTAGTGGTTCTTGGGTCAGAACATCTTCAACCTCTAATTCCTCCATTGTGGCTGAAGAATTAGACTTATTAACTGGGCAAATCCCCATCTGCTCAAACTCCACCCGTTTTGGAGTACACTCCACCTGCTGTGGAGCATTGCTCGTCTGAATATCTTTATCTGCTACCTTTTTCAATGTGGCAGATTCATCAAAGGTAACATCTCTGCTACAGATCATTTTCTTTGTGCTTAAGCACCAAAGACAAAATCCCTTCACTCCAGAAGTGATTCCCATAAAGAGAGCTTTCTTTGCCCTCGGATCTAACTTTGACTCTTTCACATGGTAATATGCAGTGGATCCAAACACATGTAAGGAATCATAATCTGTAGCCGGTTTTCCAGACCATACCTCCATAGGAGTTTTTCTTTCTAATGCAGATGATGGCAAACGATTAACAAGATGGCCAGCGTATGTCACAGCCTCAGCCCAAAATTGCTTGCCCAACCCAGCATTGGACAACATACATCGAACTTTCTCCAGCAATGTTCGATTCATACGCTCTGCCAATCCATTCTGCTGTGGTGTATCCCTAACTGTGAAGTGTCGAACAATACCATACTCTTGGCACACATCGAAGAACAGATCACTTTTATATTCCCCTCCATTGTCCGTCCTAAGCCGTTTGATTTTCTTGCCAGTCTGGTTTTCGATCATAGTTTTCCATTTAAGAAAAACTCTAAGCACTTCATCCTTAGTTCTCATGGTATACACCCAAAATCTTCTGGAAAAGTCATCAACAAAAGTAACAAAGTAGTGTTTTCCTCCCAATGAAGGTGTCTTGGAAGGCCCCCACACATCTGAGTGAACATATTCCAAAATACCTTTTGTATTATGGATAGCAGTACCGAATTTCACTCTCTTTTGCTTTCCCAGAACACAATGCTCGCAAAATTTTAATTTGTAAGCCTTTGCACCTTTCAACAATCCTTGCTTTGCCAGAATTTGCAAGGATTTTTCACTGGCATGTCCCAACTTCATATGCCACAACTGCATTGAGCCCAATTCTTTGTTACCGGAAGCTGTAGCGACTGCTCCAATAACTGTACTACCTTGGTAGTAATACAAGTTATTTTTCCTGATGCCCTTCAATATCACAATTGCGCCAGATGTCACTTTCAAAATCCCATCTCTCATAGTAACAACTAAACCATTGGATTCCAAGGCTCCCAATGAGATGAGATTTTTCTTCAAACTGGGCACGTACCGAACATCAGTCAGAACTCTGGTTGATCCATCTTGATTCTTTAATTGGATTGAACCTATCCCAACAGTTTTACAGGCATTGTCATTGCCCATATAAACAACTCCTCCATTTAGTTCTACTAAATCAGAGAACCACTCCCGGTTAGGGGACATATGATAGGTACAACCCGAATCCAATATCCACTCATCTGAATGGAACGACGATGATGATGTAACCAGTGATAGTTCAGAGTCACTAGTATCATGCTTAGCAACACAAGCATCTACAGCAGCTTTTCCCTTATTCTTCAGCTTTGGACAATTTTTCTTCCAGTGGCCTTTCTCATGACAAAAAGCACATTCATCTTTCCCGAGTCTGGACTTTGACTTTGATCTCCCCTTTTGAGTTTTCTTCCGAGTGTATGAACGACCTCGGACTACTAAAGCTTCTGTATCTCTGATTGAGTTTTTCTGTTTGTCCTTCTTTCTCTGTTCATAACTGTATAAGGCCGCACAGACTTCGCTCAGAGATATATCACTCCTGCCATGAAGTAGAGTAGTTTCTAGGAACTCAAACTCCTCAGGAAGTGACCCCAACAGCATCAAAGCCAAATCTTCATCTTTGAATGTCTCATCCATATTCAGCAAATCAGTGACTAACTGATTAAATTTGGTGATGTGATCATTCATTGTGGTACTTGGGACGTATGTGAAGCGAAACAGTCTTTTCTTCAAGTGGAGCTTATTTTGACTGTTTTTCTTCAAAAAATTTTCTTCAAGTGCCACCCACAACTTATTTGTAGAAGTCTCCTTTGAAAAAGCATACCTCTGCTCTCGAGAAAGGCATGATCGAATTGTGCCACATGCCAACCGATTGATCGCCTTCCAATCTTTCTCCTGAACATCATCTGGTTTCTCTTCATCAATGGCAATGTCTAGACCCTACTGAAAAAGGGCATCTAGAACCTCACTTTGCCACATACCAAAATGGCCCGTGCCATCAAAGATCTCCACGGCCAATCTTGCATTTGCAATTGTCGGTCTTGTCCACATGGACGATGTTGAAGCTCCTACACCGACCGTTTTCTCCATAATCTTTCAATATACCTAAGGAAATCTTTTCTGATGTGGAAGATCAGTTTAAACTGCAACCACAGAGCATACTACGATTAACCTTCGGCTCTTGATACCACTTGTTGTTCCAATAGGGTCGGAAGCGTGTAAATTATTGTATTAAAAAATCACACAAAGTTCAATTTCCAGGAAAGAGAGGTGGATCACATGGATCTCTTAAATACCAAGTCTTTCCTTAGACAGAATATCCCTTCTATAGTAATTTAATAGCACAATTAAATACTACTATTATACCCTCAAATATTGAAAGAAAAATAGGACAAGAAAGAACACAAGAGTTTTAACGAGGTTCGGTAAATTATACCTACGTCCTCGGGCACTAACACCAGATGATAACTTTACTATCTTCAAAGTATTATAAACAAATAGAATTCCTTAAGAATTCTCAAATGGGAGAAGAGAGAAAACTAAGAGAGAAAGATTGGTTGGGATGGTTGAAATGAAAAATGAAAAGGCCTATTTATAGTTGAAGTTCAGGGACTAACTTACAAATGGCCTAAAAAATTAGGGACCAAAATTGCAATTATCCCATTCAACTTTTCAACATTCGGTGCAACTTGCTCAACCTTTTTAACAAGTTGCTTCCTACCTTTGTTGACCTTTCAACAAGATCAACCACAAGGCAGATAACAAAAACCAAAAATCTGCTCCCACCACCCCCATTTGGGGCTATCTTCAAACTTAAGGAAGAATTCATGCTCTGATACTTGAACTTATTTGTTGAAATTTTGTTTCCTGGGAAACAACAAATCAAACTTGGAGGGTAATCACTCTCGTATTCCGTACCATATATCGCTGCCCATTCCTTAGCTAGGGATCCAATTTTGAGCATGGCATTTGCCTCAATGTTATTAGTTGACTCTTGATTCAAGTTGAAGCAATTACAGAATAACATCCAAAACACATCATAACAATCATCACCTAAAGAATCAAACTGATATAAATTTTTTATCTGCAAAGGAAACTTTTTCTAATGATGTGCAGTCATGTACATTCAAGTCAAGCAGATATGGTGGAAGCTCTGAGAGTAATTTGAGGCTCTTGCAACGATCCATATGCATAAGCCTAAGGCTTTTAAACCTCAAGCTTGGTGAGCACACATCAACAGTTGGAAATTTAACGATTGGACAACCACTAAGTTCTAGTTCTTTAAGGGATTTCAACTTTGAAATATTGCTTGATACATCTTTTACCATTGAGTTTGTCAAGGTCAACCATTGAAGTCTGTCGAGATGCTCAATGAAATCAGGCACTTCTTTTATTCCGGTTTCTGATAAATCTAACTCATCAGAGTTATTTGGGATCTCCGGAAACTTCTTGAGACTACGACATCCCCCAAGGCGAAGGATTTTAACTGATGTCAAATGGGCGAGGGAAGGAAGTTCAACCAAACTTTCGCAATTGTCACAGTCAAGTCTTTCAAGGTTGAGGGCTCCTAATAAATTAGGGATCTTCTTTAAATTTTTGCAACTGAAAAGGTCTATTTCCCGTAAATGAACAAGATCCTGCACATGATGAGAACATAAAGTAGTTAGAGCATCATTTACTTAGACTAAAAATTTATATTTGATGTATTGGGTGTATTAATTCATCAAATTGTTTCTTTTAAAAAATAGAATAAAATCTTTTATATTTATTTATTTTTTAAATTTAATAAAAATATGTTATTTAAATGCTATATCAATTATAAATTCTTTTTCTTAAAAAAAATTCTTGGATGAAGAAAGTATAAAAGTATATATACGTGATGAACTTCGTTCCAAAGTTGTTCCATGTTTCCATATTTTAATTCCAATCCGACAAGGTTCTTTGGATTAAAACTTGATGATAAAGATTTGAAGGGATAATAATCCCATCGAAGATACCTTAGCTCATCCAGAAGAGATATAATATCATCTTGGTATGTATTTAGCTTCTTATAATCCTCATCCTCTTTCATCAACCAACTCCGAGGGCAATAGAAGAAAATACATCTAAGATTAATCATGCTTTCAAAAACAGAAGGTTGGAATAATAGGTTACCCATTCGTGACATGTCTACCTTTATTCCTTGAATTCGATCAGTTTCCTGATAACAAAAACCAATTTATCAAATATTAGCATGGAAAAATTTATAGACATTCCATTAAATAACTCATAAAAAATAATTATATTAGGATAGGAGTAGACTAATTGAGCACTTTTAGGAACTTTTACATACAAAAAGTTTTTTCTTTTCTTTTGTTTTTATTTTTTCAAACCAATGCATTAAGGATTTAACTAAGTCATAAACATTGAGCAGATTCTACATTATATCTAAAACATAGTCATTATGTGTCGGGTATGATGATAATTATTTTATATTCTAAATACTAATTAAAAAGGGATAATAATTTATATGATATCAAATGTATAGGTTTATATACTGGCATTCAACCAAATGACAATACCAAAAATAAAAGAATATAAATATAATTAGTGCTTACTTTATTATATTTGAGCACTTCTTTCACGTGTTTAAGATTCCATAGTCTACTGCACTTACCAAGGGTCTTAGATTCTTGACAAACAATGTCCTTTCCCATCTCTTCAAGCGTATCATGCATAGAAATTGCATCTCCAAATATTCCACTGGTCCAAATTGTAGAATAACGCCAATAACTAGTTGAGACATTGATCAGGCATTTGTCAACCAATTTGTTTATTCCACACTCTGCACCCTTATAACAACCACTTAGAATAAGTTTTGTTCTTTCCATGGGTTCCCCTTTAAAGAAGCATGCAATGTCAAGAAATATATTCTGCTCTACTAAATCTAGCCCATCATAACTACTTTTCAAAGCCTCTGAAATTTTCTTTTCTGGGGGACAGTCCTTTAGCTTCTCCACCTTACTTTCCCAATAACTTTTACTTCTTTTATTTAAATCAGAACCCAAAACTTTAAGAGCAAGTGGATTGCCTTGAGTGTACTTTACAAACCTACGGGATAGATCTTGAAAACCAACTGCGGGATTCAACTGCTTAAACGCAAAGGTAGAAAAAAGTTGAAGAGAATCGATCTCATTTAACCCTTTCACCTCATGTATTGTACCGTCAGCTCCTCCACTCTCAAGCACTTGTCTATCTCTTGATGTTATAATGGTTTTACTTCCAGAACCAAAATATTGAACACCCATATAATCTATTTGGTCTGAGTCATCAACATCATCAAGGACAAGTACTTTCTTCTTGTTGAGTCTCTCTTGAGTTAAAGTGGATCCAATGGAGGGGGTGCCTATATCAACATTTGAGTCCAATAATTTCGAAAGAAATTCTTTTCGTAAAGATTCCTTCCCTTGTTTTTTTATTTCCTCTCTAACATTTTGAAGAAACCAGCGACTTTCAAACACTGAATAGAATTTTTTATATACAGCCTCAGCAAGGGTTGTTTTGCCTTGACCACCCATTCCCCAAAGTCCTATTACACGACAGTCTTTTTGCTTAATCAGCTTCAAAATCGCATTTTTCTGATATTCTATTCCAACCAATTCTTCAGAAGCACTTTCAAACCCAATATTCGTTAACTTTTTTATAACATATTCAACAACATCTTTAATGTACTCGGTTTCAGGTCTAGAAAACCATAAAAAATGTAAATAAGTAAATATGAAATCTAAAACAAAGATAAGTTGAAAATAACAAGATGAGAAAATTATTGTTACCTGTCAAATTTGCCTCCTTCTATATGCCACCCTTTTAATGTACCGATCTCTGCAAAAGCAAATTTCCATGGTTGTACTGTATCAGTTGGTTGCTTTGATTCATGCTCCTTGAAGGATGTCTCAAAACTCCCACCAATTTTTCGCACGTTGGAAGGATCAACATGATAAAAGATGGGAATAACAGTATGTCCATGAGAGCGCTTGCGGATCATGATGTCAGAGAGTTCAACCAAGCATGATTTCGAAGAGGCATAGTCTGCAGACAAAACGATGATTGAGATATTTGAGACTGCAATTGCTCGAGAAAGTGCTTGTGAAAGCTGCTCCCCTTTTTCCAGTTTTTCTTCATCGAAGAAAACATCAAGTCCCTCGCTTTTCAAAGCCTCAAGTAGATGACTGGTGAAATTAAGGCGCGTGTCTTCACCTCTGAAGCTCAAGAAAACATGATGCATCATTAGAGTAGAAGATGAAGAAGAAGAAGCCATGAAAGAGTATTGATAGTGTGCTTGAAGCAAAAGAGAGAACAAATATAGCAAGTGAGTTTTGCTTGGGCTGTGGTATTATTGTAAGAAGAAAAAGTGTAAACGGGAAAGAGATCGAAGGCTTAGGCAAAAGCACAGGCGACGACTTGAGCTTAGCCAATTATCTTTTACTCAACACAGGTGTTACTTGCACGAGAGTGTTTTGGTGGTTGATGGGTAATTAATGTGCGAGCGGACCACTTACAAACTGCACCGCCCATGAAATTAGCCAATTCGGAAAGGGTCAAATTTTGTTTCAGGTCCCTCTACTATTCTAAAAATTTGAGATTTAGTCCTTCTTCTTTAAAATGATCTCTTTATTTTTATGTTGTCATTAATTAATTCAAATAGGTAAGGTTGTTAACTATTCAGGTTAAAATTTTAGTATGGATGAAAAAAAAATCTTTTATCATAAAAGATTCTTGTAATTTTAAGGAAAAAATCATGTTATGGTATTATTTATTTATATTAATTAATGACACAAAAAAATTATCTAAAAATCTTTAATCACAAAAGAAATTCCAGAAAAAGGTTGAGATAACAAGAGAAACATGTGGGTTATTATACATGTTTATCATTTTTCACTTTTTTTTAACATTTATTGTGTAATTTTCATTCTAGGTTATCAAACATGTTTAAAATTTTAAATTACTAAAAATATTATTTCTCAATTAAAACTTTTAATATTAGTAAAATTAAGCAAAACATTTTATGTCAAGATTTGATTGGAGAAGTGGTTAAAATCAACTTAATTGAACATGACTAATTTGATTAATGTGTTAAAATGATTTATCGATAAATAATATATTTTATCAATTATGAGAGAAGTTTAATTCTTAATTGATAATTTGAAAACTTTTCATTACCTTTCATGAATTTTCTATCTAAGTTGCCATGACTTAAATTTTGGGGAGTCTTTTTTTCAAGCCAAAGACTTTTGGATCTTGAGAAGGCTGGGGTTATATAGAAAACGTGTAACAACCCGATAGTCGGGGGTATCGAAAAGTGTATTCTCGGGACTCCGTTCCCGTAAATTGAACTCGTGAATATTAATAAATATTTGCGAAGCTAGTTGTGTAGTTAATTAAGTTTTGGTTAAGTGAATTTATTCGAATTAAGAGTAATTAGGTATAAAGACTAAATTGCATATAGGGTAAAAGTTGAAGTATAGATTAAAGAATAATTAAAGGAACTAAAGAAGCAATTATACCTTTGCTTCTTTAGTAGGACGGCATTAATTAAAGTTACCTTAAGTATTAAGAAAATATATATTATATAATAATAAATCAATTAAGTAAAAGAAAATGAAAGACAAAGCCAAGAAAATTAAAAAGAAAGAAAAAGAAAAAGAAAAAGAAAGAAAGAAGAGACGCAAGGCTAGGGCTCCAAAAGTTTTAAAGTTTAATTGGTTAGTAAATTTAGTCTATTTTCTTGTAATCTTCATATTTTGGGAATTCTGGTGCTAAGTATTACGCAACCCATGTTGAATTTTTAGCATTGATTGAGTTTTTAAAGGTTGCTAATGTTGAATAATTTTAGTATTAGGGATTAAATTATAGATTTTAAGCTAGAACTGAAAAGGGATTAAATTCTAGAATAGATTGAAAATTCTGAGTAATATGGACTAAATAGTGAAATTTTTAAAATTTAGGGATTTAAGTGAAAATAGGGAGTTAAATTTAGTTTAAAGTGGAATTTGTATGAAAATATATAATTAAATGTGAAGAATAAAAATTAGTCTCGATTTAAGGGATAAATTAAAATTTAGGCAAATATTGAGTAAAAATTAAAATATTCAATATGAAATTGAATTATGTTGTATTGATGAATTTTTATTATTTTAATTCTGTAGCTAACGTCGTACCGGAATCCTCGACTAAAAAGGGAAAAGATAAAGTCGACGTCGAATAGCTCGAAATTCTTGGTTTGTATTTCTATAATCCGAACTAAGTTGTAAAATTATTACATTTTGATTTCTTGTATATGGTAAGTATTGAAGGTGAAAATTATTGTGTTTTACCATTGAAATGGATTGATTAGGTATGTGATAAATTTATTAAATTTATATTAATTGAATTAAATTCATATGTATATATGTGATAATGTGATTATATAAAAATTTGATATTGGATATTGGTTATATTTGAAAAGTGAATTGGAACTCTATTAACTGTATCGAGCTAATAAGTCGGGTATATATGGCATGCCATAGGATAAGAAGAGTTCAAGAATTTCTTCGACTTCAAGTCGATGAGGCAGTGGGTGCCAATTTACTTCGGTTTAACTGATGAGACACTGGGTGTCAATGTATATAGCGCTGGGCGCATATTACTTCGGATTTATCCGATGAGACAGTGGGTACCAAACTGGTGTGTTGGTTGGTTTTGTGTATCCGTCCGAATCCGAGTCGCGTTAATAGGGGTAGTTAAATAAAACGGTACTATGATTGATATTGGATGATATTGTATGTGAATTGAAAATGAGATAGTGACTTGAAACATGAAAATGAGATACTTGAATTATGTATTCATGAATTGGATACATCAATACAACATAATTCAATTTCATATATGACAATAATTCAGTAGAATAAATTAGAAGCTTACTTGTTCATCTCTTTTTTGCATAGCTAAAATTCCAAGCATAATGGCCTTTCCAAAGATTTTCCATTAATTCCCTCTTGACTCTCTATTTCCTCATCTGATTTTCTTACACCAATCAATTCCATCTTCATTCCCTTCATAGTAGCATATTTAAAAAGTCAAAGCTTAATCTCTAGGTTTTGGCTGACTTATACTACCTTGCTTTAAACTCTGCAAGCAAAAAACACATTTATAATGAGAGATAATAAAAAAATAGGCGTAGGGCACAACCTTGCTTTATGTTAATATCTACATTAAGTTGAAAGAAAAATAGAATATGCAGAGAATGATTTTTGTATTATTATCTGGAATTTAACCAGTATAGCAATAGTATTTATAAAATGCGTATGAGTAACTTCTACTAACAATTTCACTTAACAGCATAACTGCTTGTATAACAGACTAACATCTAATAGACTAATAGAGTTTTTTATCTATACTCTATCATTCACTCATCTTCTCGACAGGAAAAACCCGAAGAAGACTGCGAAATCGAGCAAATGACGAAACAGACAGTGATTTGGTAAGAATGTCAGTAACCTGATCACAAATAGGCACCTCACTGACAACAACAGAACCATCAGCTACCTTTTCGTGGACAAAGAATAGCTCAAGCTCAACATGTTTGAACTTAGAATGTAAGACGATATTAGCAGCAACTGCTACGACACTAGAGTTGTCACACCAAATTGTAGGTTGATCATCAGAGCAAAGTTGTAATTCCTTTAGCAAAGAGACTAACCAAGTAACATCACTGGTAGCCGCAGCTAGACTCCAATATTCTGCCTCAGCCGTAGAACGAGAAACAACTTGTTGTTTCTGTAAGGACCCAAAATTCGTGGGCACCAAAAAAGTGTGTTATCGGGCATCCGTCTTAGTAAACCGAGTTAGTAAATAATTATTAGGAGTAATTAAAATTATGAGTCTAATAGTGTGTTTAATTAGATTTTTTTTAGTGGATTTAGTTTAACTTAAAGTAATTAGGAAAAAGGATCAAATTGATTAAAGAGTGAAAGTCTAATTATAGATTAAAAGAAAGTAATAAGGGCTAAAATGGCAATTAAGCCATTTAGCATAGTCGAGGCGACAGAAAGGGAAAAAAATCTAAGATTTTATTTGTTTTAATTATATAATTAATGATAATTAAATTATAATGATATTATATTATTAAATAAATCAAAATATGCCAATTGTATGGATATGATAAAAGACATGTGTAATATATGTATTTGTACATTTGTAATATAATTGTATATTTTCTTAAATTTTAAGTAAAAGATATTTATTAATTAAATTATTATATTAAAAGATTTTATTTATTTGATAAATTAGTTAGATTAAGACAAATGTAAGGTTATGATATAGTACAAATGTATTAATTATATTTATTATTAAAATAGATATTTTATAATTATTAATTAACTTAAATATAAAATAAAGTGAATGAATAAAAAAAAGAAAAGAAAACATAAAACAAAAGAAACAAAGCTAAAAGTAACAGAGGTCATTTCGAAACAGAGCAGGAAAGAAAAAAGAAAGGAAAAATTAGGGTTTAAAGCTTGAAATTTAATTGGTAAGTTTAGTCAAGTCTTTTTCTTATAAATTTGATAGAAATTTTTATTGGAATTGAATAAAGGATTGAATTGTAAACTAAGCTATAAGTTTTGAGTTTTAGGGATTAAATTGAAATAAATTTGAAATTATAAAAATATGATAAAAATTAGATAGTTAAATGTGAGTTTGGCAAGAAATTGAGTAGCAAAAGGGTTTGAGAAAGAAAGATATATAGGTTTAGTTCGGATTCAAATTGGAATTAAAGTAAAAGTTAGATAAAAATTTCAGCAATTAAATTGTGTTGTGCTAATGATTGTGAAATTATTTTAATTGTTTGTAGCTAATATCGAGCCTGAAGCATCGGCCCAAAAAGGAAAAGAAAATATCGTCGAGGATTAAATCCCAAGAGAATTCTGGTTTGTATCACTACAATTCAAACTTTATCATTATTATGTGTTTAATTTACTAATTATGTGTGGTAAGTATTTTAAGGTAAGTGTTTAGTAAAATGAAAATTTATGATTGGGTATTGAAATTGAGACTGATACTCAACTGAATTATGGAATATTGAATATTGTTTTTGAGTACTGAATTGAATTGTGAAGTTACTGAATATTGTTATGTGTACTGCATTGAACTGTGAAATTACTGAAGTAATGAATTATTGCAATACTGTGAAACTGATTGAAATAAAGAATTATAATTGATACTGAACTAAGATGGAAATTGTACTGAAAAGTGAATTAAATACCCTAATAACTAGTCTGGCTAGTCGGATATAGTTGGCATGCCATAGGATATGGAAGAGTATGGGTTTTTGCCGGCTTACTGATCAGGCATTTATATGCCGACTACTGTTACTGTTACCGATTCGACACTTTGTGTGTCAAATACTGTTATCGTTACTGTTACAGATTTAGCACTTTGTATGTTGAATACTGTTACTATTACTGCTACCGTTACTGATTATTGTTTAGGTGCTATGTAGCGTTAAGGTACAATGTGTAGTACTGGTGTGTTGGTTGGAATCCGTGTATCCGCCAAGTCCGAGTCAAGTTAATAGGGGCAAATGAAATAAATTTACTGATAAAACTAAAGTTGAATGATATGACATATGTGAAAGGTGAAAATTGAAATAAAGAAATAAGAATGGTATATATGTATATAATCAAATGATAATATAAAAGATTGAATCGTTCATTAAGTGATGATAATTGTAATGTAAAAGTATGTGTGTGTGATTTAATGTATTTAAACATAAATTGAATTATAATGATACCACGATTATATGCATACTCAGCGTACGGCTGTTTCCATGCGCAGGTTGTAGAAGTCAAGTACTGAATCAGCATCCAAAACCAGACTCGACTTCAGCAAACTTTTGGTGATGTATATTTTCTTTTGGTAATATGGTATGTACATAGGATGTATATAAAGGTTATCATGTTTTGAATATAAATGGTTAAAAATGTTAGTAGTACAAGTCTAAGAATCATAATGAAAGAAGTTTATTCGTTTCAATTTAATTAGTACATTGATAAATTTAAATTGATATTATATTGAATGGGTTGATTTGGTTATGTTTGGAAATGGATACGGTTTTAATTGTAGGGGGTTTTATGTGAAAATAAGTAGAGGTGCTATCGAAAAAAATATATTTCTAGAGTACTTGAACGAGTCCCATTTCACTTTTAATACATGTTTTAGACTTTGAGAGTTCATTATAAGGATTTAGTTATTCAATTATACTATGAATTTCATTTTATTTATGAGTTATTCGTAAGTTGTCTGATATGTTCGGTAATGCCTCGTAACCCTGTTCTGGCAATGGTTCGGGGTTAGGGGGTGTTACGGTTTCTTAGAACACTAGGAGATGGGTGTATGGCCAAAATACACACAGTAGCCTGTTGTAGACCGACGATCATCAAAATTTAGCCCTCAATTGGCATCGACATAACAAACTAACGAAAGCCTGTCAAATAGACAAAAGACTATCCCATAATCAAGAGTGCCATATAAATACCACAAGATTCATTTTAATATAACCAAATGTACAGCAGTAGGCGCATGCATGAACTGACATATACGATTTATCGCGTATGAAATATCAGGTCGAGTCAGGACCACATACTGTAATGCACCAGCTAGGCTTTTGTATTCAGTAGGACCACTAAGACGATCCGCATCATCTTTGGACAAGACAGACGAGTTGATCATCAGAGTGTGAACACTCTTTGCATTAGGCATAGAACTCCTGTCAAGCAGATCGTGGATGTACTTTTGTTGGCAGAGATGAAGACACCTGGTAGACGATCGAGTAACATCAATGCCTAAAATATACTGATGATCACCCATGTTTTTAAGGGAAAAATCATTATGCAACTATTGGACAAAATCACTTATACAGTTAGGCATGCTTCCAGTAATGATAATATCACCCACATAAACGAGAACATAAAGAGTGGATTCGAGCTTAACCCGAAAAAACAGAGATACATTAGATTTTGATAGGAGAAAATTGACAGAAATGAGAAAACATTTCAATTTATCAAACCAGACACGCAGAGCCTGACGTAGCCTATACAAAGTCGTTTTTAGATGACATACCAAAGATTGGCCATTCGAACCATGTTGAACATATCCGAGAGGTTGCTACATGAACATTTTATCAGCAAAATTGCCATTTAAAAATGCATTATTCACATCGACCTGACGGAGCTGCCAACCTTGGAAACAGCAACAGACAATATGGTTTAAATAGTAGCAAGTTTTACTACCGAACTAAACGTTTCCTTGAAATCACACTCGAGTACTTGAGAATAACCTTTTTGCTACCAACCAAGTTTTACGACAAACGACAATTCCATCAGAATTTTTCTTTACTTTGAAAAGCCACTTACATTCGATCACCTTCCGACCATTTGGTAACAGAAAAAGTTCCCAGGTGGAATCATGTATCAGGGTATCATACTCAGCTTGTGCTGCTGCTCGCCACTCCGTAGTAGAAAAAGCCTCCTCAGTCGTGTGTGGTTCACAATAGACAGCTTCAACAGACATAACCTTGGGTTTAAAAATGTTGGCCTTAGACCGAGTAACCATTTGATGAGTATTCCTCATATGCAGAGGAGAAGACTGAATGTTGGAAGTAACTATGGTTGGATCAGGGAAATTGTCTCTTGTGGGCGAAGAAGAGAGATGATGCGACTCACAGTTAGAGCCAAAATCAGCCTATGAAACTTCTAAGGCAGATGGCGTGGGACAAGAGCCAAAAGTAGGAGATGAAGACTCGGCTTGTTAAGTTGACGATGACTCCATGTGGCAACAAGAGAAAGGCTGAACAATAGGAATATATGTGGAGACACACTGACCTGACTGAGATGTCAAACTCTTAGCAGACGTAGGGAACAAAAACTGTTGTTCATCAAACACAACATGACGAGAAATAACTATCTTACCATTCAGTGTGAGACATTGATAATCTTTATGTTGGGAACTATACCCCAAATATGTACAGGGCTAAGAACGAAAATCCAACTTATGACACAGATACAGAAAACAGCAACACCCAAATACTCGTAAATAATCATACGTGGGGTCTTGTCCATGAAGAATGTTGTAAGGGGATTGGCCCTTCAAAATTGAGGTAAGAAGGCGATCAATAATATGAACAGTACAACAAAATGCATAGCCTCAATAATTCATAGGGAGATTTGCTTGGGCCAAAAGTGTGAGACCTATGTCAACAATATGCATGTGCTTGCGTTCAGCCACCGCATTCTGTTCAGACATATATGGACAAGATAACTTATGAAGTATCCCATGAGTCGCCAAAATGGACGTAACGCACGAAACTCTCCACCCCAATCACTTTGAAATTGTTTAATATTTCTCCCAAACTGAGTTTTAACTAACCTCTAAAATTGAACAAAGTAATCCAGAGCCTAAGACTTATGGCGAATACGATAGATTCAAGTAAAGCGAGTACACATGTCAATAAACGAGACATAATACCAATTACTTCCACAGGTAACAGAACACAGGTCCCCATAAATCGGAGACAACCAAAGCAAAAGGATCATTATATTCAGTAGTAGAGTTTGGAAAGGGCAATTTATGAGACTTCCCTTTATGACATGCAGTACAAATATTATCAATGTAAAATTTATTGGAAGTAATATTACATTTATCTAGAATTAATTTAACAACAGAAGTAGAAGGATGACCAAGTCGTTTATGCCATAAAGTAAAAATATCATAGCTGGCAAGACGGGTCTGGAGTCTAGTATTGGCAACAGAATGAGCCACAACATATTGAATAGAAGTAATCGGTGGAGAAAAATGGTAAATTCCATCATGAATGTGGCCCCTCAGCAAAATTTCCTGAGTCTTGATGTCTTTAATAACACAGTAAGTTGGATGAAATTTAAAAAACACATTATTTTCAGTAGAAAGCTGGGACACAAATAGAAGATTCTTGCGTATATTCAGCACACAAAATATTAGACAAATGAAGCAATTTAGTCTATGTAGGTAAAATAGAATATCCAACGCACGAGATCTTGGTAAGAGTCTCATCACCTATTAAGAGAGGAGATGTACTTGAGTATGGTGTAGACTCATTCAAAGCAAAAGCAACTCGACAAACATGGTGCATAGCCCATGAATCCGGATACCAGAACGGAGTTCCTACAGGTATAGGAATATACGAAGCATCATTATCAAAATTGGACCCAAAATGAGTGGCATTAATATTAGACCCAGTAGAGTTAGAGACATCAGACAAATGTAAATCAGGTATTCGAGACAACCCGATATACGGATCTCACCCAGTATAAACACGAGCTCTTAGTTTTGTCCACCAGGGAATACACAACCCATTATATGACCTAGACGTAGTACAGACACCACCACCTGAAGGCCCAAGCCCTCATCCACAACCAAAAGGGCTTGCAAACTCCACAAAATTAGACGTCGGCCCATTTAGAGAAACATTAGCAGGCGGCCCAAGTGGAGGAAAATCACCCCGCAGGATGGCCTAGCACGCACGGATGGCCCAAGGTTTTCACCAAAAATAGTCGTCCTAGTGAACCCAACTGCAGGCCCAAAATACAAACCTGACCCAGTGAACTGAACCTCATGACCAGACTCAAATTGCTGCTCATGACTAAGCCCGAATGGTTGGCTTGACCCAACATAAAGCCCAAACAGCAGGCCTGCTCCATCATGAAACACAACAAAAGGCTTAGAAACCCTAATGTGCAACATATGTGGGGGAGGTGCAGCAGACAAGTGACCACGCTACCATTTACCAGAAAGAAATCCCGACAGCGCCGTCGACGAAGGGCCACCAAACTGACTAGAGCCTGGCAATACAAATGAGAAACTAGCATCCAAACCCTGTCCAGTACGACTGATCAAATTTAAAGCCCATGCCACTGATGTCAGACTACTGTAGTCACGATTATAACAATATTAACAACGTTGAACTAAATGCCCAAACTGACCACAGATCTAACATTGGAGTCTAGATCGAACCCCTTCCCGCGACCACCAGTAGGGGACGGCCATCATGCACAGAGTCCACCACCGGCAGTAACGGAATAGTCTCTAAAATGTTAGCATAAAACGACACCTTCTGAACCATGCGAATCTAGTGACTTTCGTACTCCAACAAAATATCCATGAGGTGTTGTAACTGCAAGGCTTTCGACGAGAACGACGCTAAGGTGAGCATAGCATTGAACTCCAGTGGTAGGCCCACAAGTACGATTTCCACTTTCTTTGCCTCCAAGATCCGAGATCGAGAAGCCTTGATTAAAGTATAGGTTACCTTTCTTGAGCTAGTGTAAATCATGGCAAATGCAAGATAACTTGGCACCTGTGACGGTAGCGAAGAGGCAAGTGGCAGTGGTCCAAACATCGTACGCCATCCTAGCATCTATAAAAGATAACAACAGTGAATTACTAATAGTAGAAAGTAACCAGGAGGCAAGTAACCTATCCTACTGAATGAATGCTGAGGCAACCGGATTTGGAACTAGAGATCCCTCCGAAGACAGCACTAAATGCGACGGAGCAGGTAACGTTACCTCCAAAAATCCAGTCAATTCATAACCTTCAATAATCAAGCGAATATGTTGCTGCCATTGAACAAAATTTCTGTCATCCAACTTATCAGTATCATGGCGAGAAAAGGATTGAACAATCCAAGCACCGGTAAACATCGAACAACAATGATCGACAGATGCAGAATCAGCAGAAGCAGTGGTAGTCATGGAAAAACAAGAAAATCATATCTCTAGAACCTAGATGACAGATACCATGTTAATATCTATAGTAAGTTGAAAGAAAAATAGAATATGCAGATAATGATTTTTGTATTATTATCTTGAATTTAACCAGTACAATAATAGTATTTATAAAATGTGTATGAGTAACTGCTGCTAACAATTTCACTTAACAGCATAACTGCTTGTATAACAGACTAACAACTAATAGACTAATAGAGTCTTTATCTATACTAACACTTTAAATAGAGCAAGTTAGATTCATCCTGGTTGGTTTTAATTAAGTAAAGCACTTCATTTTCTATCATAGGCAATTAATTTAAAAGTTGAAAATTTAGTTTTAACACCTGTAAAAAACAAAAATATGGCAATATGAAAAATGAAATAAAAAAACCGATTAATATAAAAAAAAAATGAGATGAAAACCCCATTATGCATTTGGATGACATGATTGAGAAGTTGTAACTACTGAAAACCAGAGCCAAAGATGAAAGAAAATAAAAACTATTGAATCGTTTAGGGCCTCCATCCACTTCTTCACTATCATGGCTAAAGCTTCTTTTGGGCTCGGCAGGTCTCATTTCTGTAGCATCAGCATCACTCTCTGCATCCACGTAAAATACATGAACACCACATCTCTCCACCTTGATAAATTTTCCTGCTGCTTCTTCATAATGATGGAATTTTTTATGTAGAAATCAAATGATGCCTCCTCATGATTCATGTCGCTTTTAACCATTTTGAAGCTAGATAGAATAAACACCGTGATCACCCATGCATTTCTCTGACTTAGAAGCATCCAAGAAAGATATGGTACTTTCGAACTTTTCATAACCACCATCAGCGGCTGTAAGTTGGTAGCCACAAATACATTTAAGACTTCTCAAGTGAGGGCAGTGAGCGAGATCAGCCACAAGATAGATAGCAAAAACCAAAAATCTACTCCCACCACTCCCATTTGGGGCTATCTTCAAACTCAAGGAAGAATTCATGCTCTGATACTTGAACTTATTTGTTGAAATTTTGTTTCCTGGGAAACAACAAATCAAACTTGGAAGGATATCACCCAGGTATTTCTTACCATATGTCGCTTCCCATTCCTTAGCTAGGGATCCAATTTTGAGAATGGCATTTGCCTCAATGTTATTAGTTGACTCTTGATTCAAGTTGAAGCAATTACAGAATAACATGCAAAACACACCATCACCTTCATCACCTAACTAATCAAACTGATAAATTTTGATCTGCAAAGGAACTTTTTCTAATGACGTGATGTCATGTACATTCAAGTCGAACAGATATGGTGGAAGCTCTGAGAGTAAGTTGAGGCTCTTGCAACGATCCATATGCAAATACTTAAGGCTTTTAAACCTCAAGCTTGGTGAGCGCACATCAACAGTTGCAAATTTAACGATTGGACAACCACTAAGATCTAGAACTTCAAGGGATTTCAACTTTGAAATATTGCTTGATACATCTTTTACCATTGACTTTGTCAAGGTCAACCGTTGAAGTCTGTCGAGATGCTCAATGAAATCAGGTACTTCTTTTATTCCGGTTTATGATAAATCTAACTTATAAATGTTATTTGGGATCTCCGAAAACTTCTTGAGACTACGACATCCCTTAAGGTGAAGGGTTTTAAGTGATGTCAAATGGTCGAGGCAGGGAAGTTCGACCAAACTTTCTCATTTTTCACAGTCAAGTCTTTCAAGGCTGACGGCTCCTAATAAATTAGGGATCTTCTTTAAATTTTTGCAACTAAAAAGGTTAATTTTCCGTAAATGAACAAGATTCTGCACATGATGAGAACATAAAGTAGTTAGAGCATCATTTACTTAGACTATCAAAATAAAAATTTATATTTGATGTATTGGGTGTATTAATTCACCCACTATCAATACATCAAATTGCTTCTTTTAAAATTTAGAATAAAATCTTTTATATATTTTTTTTTTAAAATTAATAAAAATATGTTATCGTAAGATTAAATGTTATATCAATTATAAATTCTTTTTCTTAAAAAAATTCTTGGATGAAGAAAGTATAAAAATATATAAACCTGATGACCTTCATTCCAAAGTTGTTCCATGTTTCCATGTGCTAATCTCAATACAACAAGGTTCTTTGGATTAAAATTTGATGATAAAGATTTGAAGGGGTAATAATCCCATCGAAGATACCTTAGCTCATCCGGAAGAGATATAATATCAACTTGGTATGTAAGTAGCTTCTTATAGTACTCATGCTCTTTTCACAACAAATTCCAAGGAGAATAGAAGAAAATATATCTAGGATTAATCATGTTTTCAAAAACAAAAGGTTGGAATAATAGGTTACCCATATGTGACATGTCTAACTTTATTCCTTGAATTCGATCAGTTCCCTAATAACAAAAACTAACTTATCAAATACTAGCACGGAAAAATTTATAGACATTCCATTAAATAACTCATAAAAAATAATTATATTAGGATAGGCGTAGACTAATTGATCACTTGTTGGATATCATCTCATCAAAACCAATGTACAAACCAATTCCAAAACAGAGTAGAACTCTAGAATTTTAATTACAAAAAGGGAAAATTGATTCAAGTTTTAGCCCAAACTGATGTAACAATCAAGTCAAATAGCTGTGCCATGAAACCAACTTTTCATTTTGAAGTTCCAACTAAACCAAAATCATTTGGATTTTTTTTTCCAGGTGTTTATGTTGGGTTCCTCTATGGGGTAAACATCAATCTAGCTTGAGAATGAAAACTGTGATAGGGTTGGCATTGAAAATAACATCCAGGCTCCATGTGTTCATTCAACGAGTTTTGAGATGAGAGCAACTCTGCCAAATTCTGCATGCATTCATATGGTCCATCGATAAATCAGGGGAAAAGAATGCCATGAGGATACTAATAATCAGAATGAGTCAATAGTAATTTACCCAAGAGCATATGCTTCCTCTCAATGGGGTAAACAAGGCAACTCTGTTGACAAGTTGCAGTACTGCTTCAATATCTAAGTCCAACCACAATATAAAAAAATCATTAAATGAAAATCTTAAAAGCTTACTTGTTACAAACATCTGTTATTTATTCCCTCATCTGCTTTCCTTACATCAATGTTGCCATCTTTATTCCCTTCACATTAATCTCTAGGTAAAAGATTTTGTGGGAACTTCATTTGTTGGTGAGAAAGAAGATATCAAAAAAACCACCCAAAATCTGCAACTTCAATTCCAGTAGAGTATTGAATCTGTGTCTGGCTTGACTTTTCATGCAAGTTTTATGAAACCTACAGATCACAGTCATAAAAAAAAATAGAGCATAACAAATAGAAAATACCTACTCCTAGATCAATATAAAAGCATAGGTTATAAGATTAACCAATCTCAAACATATGTTGATTATATTTAGGTAATAGTTGGTAGGTTTACCTTAGCTAACATGAATATAAATTAGAAATCATGAACTGAAATATTATACATATATATACATATACATTTACCAACTTTCAAAGGAAATATGAAACATAAATCAATGGGTGAACAAATCATTGAAGTGAAATGCAGATAGTATTGAGATGCAATATGATTAAATTTTATGATAATATGAAAAAATGAGATGAAAATGAAACCCCTACCTATGCATTTGGATGACATAATTGAGAAGTTGAAAGTGCTCAAAAGCAGAGCCAAAGATGGAAAGAAATACAAACTATTTCAATCTTTTAAGTCCTCCATCCCCTTCTTCACCATCTTGGCTAAAGCTTCTTTTGTTCCCAGCATGTCTCTTTTCAGTAGCATCTGTAGCATCTGTAGCATCTGTATCATCTGTATCACTCTCTGCATCCACGTAAATTACATGAACACCACATCTCTCCACCTTGACGTCTATATCATCTTTTAGACCCAAACTTCTGAGGTAGAATTCAAATGATGCCTCCTCATAATTCTGGTCTTCTATAACCATGTCGGCGGTATATAGAATAAACACGTGATAATCCTTGAAGTTCTCTGGCTCAAGAAACAATAACAAAGATATTTCACTTCTTGGCTTTTCATAACCACCACCACCACCATCATTTCCACCATCAGCGGCTGTAAGTTGGAACTTACAAATACATTCAACATCACCAATGTAACCGCAGTGAGTGAGATCAGCCACAAGGCAGATAACAAAAACCAAAAATCTGCTCCCACCACCTCCATTTGGGGCTATCTTCAAACTTAAGGAAGAATTCATGCTCTGACACTTGAACTTATTTGCTGAAATTTTATTTCCTGGGAAACAACAAAGTAGAAAGCCTTCATCGAAGAAACCACAATAAAATCCCGCTGCCCATTTCTCAGCTAGGGATCCAATTTTGAGCATGGCATTTGTCTCAATGTTATTAATTGACTCTTGATTCAAGTTGAAGCAATTACAGAATAGCATGGTAAACGCACGAAAAGAAGCATAATCAGCATATAAATCATCAAACTGATATAAATTTTGATCTGCAAAGGAAACTTTTTCCAATGATGTGCAGTCATGTACGTTCAACTCGAACAGATATGGTGGAAGCTCTGAGAGTAATTTGAGGCTCTTGCAACGATCCATACTCATATACTTAAGGCTTTTAAACCTCAAGCTTGGTGAGCGCACATCAACAGTTGCAAATTTAACGATCGGACAACCACTAAGATCTAGAAATTCAAGGGATTTCAACTTTGAAATATTGCTTGATACATCTTTTACCATTGAGTTTGTCAAGGTAAACCGTTGAAGTCTGTCGAGATGCTCAATGAAATCAGGTACTTCTTTTATTCCGATTTCTGATAAATCTAACTCATCAAAGTTATTTGGGATCTCCGGAAACTTCTTGAGACTACGACATCCCATAAGGTAAAGGGTTCTAAGTGATGTCAAATGGGCGAGGGAAGGAAGTTCGACCAAACTTTCGCAATTTTCACAGTCAAGTCTTTTAAGGTTGAAGGCTCCTGATAAATTAGGGATCTTCTTTAAATTTTTGCAACTGAAAAGGTTAATTCTCCGTAAATGAACAAGATCCTGCACATGATGAGAACATAAAGTAGTTAGAGCATCATTTACTTAGACTAAAAATTTATATTTGATGTATTGGGTGTATTAATTCACCCACCATCAATAAATCAAATTGTTTCTTTTAAAAAATAGAATAAAATTTTATATATATATTCTTAAAATTTTAATAAAAATATGTTATTTAAATGCTATATCAATTATAAATTATTTTTCTTAAAAAAATTCTTGGATGAAGAAAGTACTAAAGTATATATACCTGATAAACTTCGTTCCAAAGTTGTTCCATGTTTCCACATGAAATTTCTAATGCAACAAGGTTCTTTGGATTAAAACCTGATGATAAAGATTTGAAGGGGTAATAATCCCATCGAAGATACCTTAGCTCATCCGGAAAAGATATAATATCATCTTGGTATGTATGTAACTTCTTATAATCCTCATGCCCATTCCTCAACAAATCCGAAGGAAAATAGAAGATAATACATCTAAGATTAATCATGCTTTCAAAAACGGAAGGTTGGAATAATAGGTTATCTATACGTAACATGTTTACCTTTATTCCTTGAATTCGATCAGTTCCCTGATAACAAAAACCAATTTATCAAATATTAGCATGGAGAAATTTATGGACATTTCATTAAATAACACATTAAAAAATAATAATTATGTTAAGATAGGCGTAGACTAATTGAGCACTTTTAGAAACTTTTACATGCATGCAAAAAGTGTTTTCTTCTCTTTTGTTTTTATTTTTTCAAATCAATGCATTAAGTATTATATAGTGGCATTATGTGTCCAGTATGATGATAATAAAAGGGATAATACTTGATATGATATCAAATTTATAGGTTGATATAGTGGCATTCAACCAAATGACAATATCTCATTAAAGTATATTACAAAAATAAAAGAATATAAATATAATTAGTGCTTACTTTATTATATTTGAGCACTTCTTCCACGTGTTTCAGATTCCATAGTCTACTGCACTTACCAAGGGTTTTAGATTCTTGACAAACAATGTCCTTTCCCATCTCTTCAAGCGTATCATGCATATCAATTATATCTCGTAATTCCCGGCTGCGCATTGCAGAATAACGAAAATAACCAAGAGAGAAATTAAGAGTAGATGAGACATTGATCAGGCATTTGTCAAACAATTTGTTTATTCCACACTCTGCACCCTTATAACAACCACTTAGAATAAGTTTTGTTCTTTTCATGGGTTCCCCTTTAAAGAAGCATGCAATGTCAAGAAATATATTCTGCTCTACTAAATCTAGCCCATCATAACTACTTTTCAAAGCCTCTGCAATTTTTTTGTCTGGGGGACAGTCCTTTAGCTTCTCCACCTTACTTTCCCAATAATTTTTACTTCTTTTATTTAAATCAGAACCCAAAACTTTAAGAGCAAGTGGATTGCCTTGACTGTACTTTACAAACCTACGGGATAGATCTTCAAAACCAACTGCGGGATTCAACTGCTTAAACGCAAAGGTAGAAAAAAGTTGAAGAGAATCGTTCTCATTTAACCCTTTCACCTCATGTATTGCGTCAGCTCCTCCACTCTCAAGCACTTGTCTATCTCTTGATGTTATAATGGTTTTACTTCCATAACCAAAATGTTTAACACCCATATAATCTATTTGGTCTGAGTCATCAACATCATCAAGGACAACAAGTACTTTCTTCTTGTTGAGTCTCTCTTGAGTTAAAGTGGATCCAATGGAGGGGGTGCCTATATCAACATTTGAGTCCAATAATTTCGAAAGAAATTCATTTCGTAAAGATTCCTTCCCTCGTTTTTTTATTTCCTCTCTAACATTTTGAAGAAACCAATGACTTTCAAACTCTGAAGAGAATTTTTTATATACAGCCTCAGCAAGGGTTGTTTTGCCTTGACCACCCATTCCCCAAAGTCCTATTACACGACAATCTTTTTGCTTAATCAGCTTCAAAATCGCATTTTTCTGATATTCTATTCCAACCAATTCTTCAGAAGCACTTTCAAACCCAATATTCGTCAACTTTTTTATAACATATTCAACAACATCTTTAATGTACTCGGTTTCAGGTCTAGAAAACCATAAAAAATGTAAATAAGTAAATATGAAATCTAAAACAAAGATAAGTTGAAAATAACAAGATAAGAAAATTATTGTTACCTGTCAAATTTGCCTCCTTCTATATGCCACCCTTTTAATGCACCGATCTCTGCAAAAGCAGATTTCCATCGTTGTACTGTATCAGTTGGTTGCTTTGATTCATGCTCCTCGAAGGATGTCTCAAAACTCCCACCAATTTTTTGCACGTTGGAAGGATCAACATGATAAAAGATGGGAATAACAGTAGGTCCATGAGAGCGCTTGCGGATCATGATGTCAGAGAGTTCAACCAAGCATGATTTCGAAGAGGCATAGTCTGCAGACAAAACGATGATTGAGATATTTGAGACTGCAATTGCTCGAGAAAGTGCTTGTGGAAGCTGCTCCCCTTTTTCCAGTTTTTCTTCATCGAAGAAAACATCAAGTCCCTTGCTTTTCAAAGCCTCAAGTAGATGACTGGTGAAATTAAGGCGCGTGTCTTCACCTCTGAAGCTCAAGAAAACATGATACTTCATTAGAGTAGAAGATGAAGAAGAAGAAGCCATGAAAGAGTACTGATAGTGTGCTGGAAGCAAAAGAGAGAACAAATATAGCAAGTGAGTTTTGCTTGGGTTGTGGTATTATTGTAAGAAGAAAAGAGATTGAAGGCTTAGGCAAAAGCACAGGCGACGACTTTAGCTTAGCCAATTATCTTTTAGTCAATACAGGTGGATGGGTAATTAATGTGCGTGCGGACCCCATGAAATTAGCCAATTCGGAAAGGGTCAAATTTTGTTTCAGTCACTCTACTATTCTAAAAATTTGAGATTTAGTCCTTCTTCTTTAAAATGATCTCTTTATTTTTATGTTGTCATTAATTAATTCAAATAGGTAAGGTTGTTAACTATTCAGGTTAAAATTTTAGTGTGGATGAAAAAAAAAAAAACTCTTTTATCATAAAAGATTCTTGTAATTTTAAGGAAAACAAAATCATGTTATAGTATTATTTATTTATATTAATTTATGACATAAAAAATTTATTTAAAAATCTTTAATCACAAAATAAATTCCGGAAAAAGGTTGAGATAACAAGAGAAACATGTGGGTTATCATCATGTTTATAATTTTTCACTATTTTTTTAGAAAAACATTTATCGTTTAACTTTTATTCTGGGTTATCAAACATGTTTAAAATTTTAAATTATTAAAAATATTATTTCTCAATTAAAATTTTTAATATTAGTAAAGTTAAGTTAAGCATTTTACGTCAAGATTTGATTGGAGAAGTGGTTAAAATCAACTTAATTGAACATGACTAAATTGATCAATGTGTTAAAATGATTTTTATCCATAAATAATATATTTTAGCAATTATGAGAGAAGTTTAATTCTTAATTGATAATTTGAAAACTTTTCATTACCTTTCATGAATTTTCTATCTAAGTTGTCATGACTTAAACTTTGGGGAGGCTTTTTTTTTTTCAAGCCAAAGACTTTTTCTTTTGGACCTTGAGAAGGCTCAGGTTATATAGGAAATGTGTAACGACCTGATAGTCGGGGTGTCAAAAAGTGTATTCTCGGGACTTCGATCCGGTAAATTGAACTCGTAAATATTAATAAATATTTAAGAAATTAGTTGTGTAGTTAATTAAGTTTCAGTTAATTGAATTTGCTCATAAAAAAACTAATTTATCAAATATTAGCATGAAAAAACTTATAGACATTCCATTAATTAACTCATAAAAGAATAATTATATTAGGATAGGCGTAGACTAATTGAGCACTTTTAGGAATTTTTACATACAAAAAGTGTTTTCTTTTCTTTTGTTTTTATTTTTTCAAATCAATGCATTAAGGATTTAACTAAGTCATAAACCTTGAGCAGCTTCTACATTATACCTAGGACATAGTCATTATGTGTCATTATGCATCAATTTCGTCGTACCAGACCCTTGGCGCTTAAGAAAACTTGATGCATCATTTGACGAGAAGAAGATGAAGAAGACACCATGAAAATGTATGAATTGTGAGATTGAGGAAAAAGAGCACAAATAAACCTTGAGAGCTTTGCTTTTGCTTCTACTTTTTAAATGGTAAGAAGAAAAAGTGACTTTATTAAATGGGGATGAGATTGAAAGTGTTTCTATTAGGCTGACGCATAGCCAATTTGTCCTAATCCAAGGCTCGAATAAGAAAAAAGAGTATTAAATTTTTTGCTAAACCTATTTTTCGAATCTCATATTTTTTACTTAAATTTTCTTATATTTTAGATTAACCTTCAAATTTAAACGAATAGTTCGACCTATTCAGCCACTTGAATAAATTTACTCTCGATTTTACATATTGGCAGTATAAAAGGACCTTTAGTCTAAATCAAGCTAGCTTAAATAAATAAATAAAAAGCCTTCAATTTTGTCTAAATTTATTTTTTATTCAAATTCTCTAATATTTTGGATCAACCTTCAAGCTTTGACATTTGCATATTGTTAGTAATACGAGCTGTTACCCTTAGATGAATATCCAATTTAAAGGGACTGTTTTTCTTGCCTAGTCTGTGAAATAATTGTTCCATTCATTAGTGTACTATTTGTTCCCCGACGCCCCACAATTAAGTTCACATGATATTGATTTTCATGTGTTTTTTGCCTTACCTTCATTCATTGATTGCAAAAAAGCAAATCAATACTATGCTACAAAGCCGTCTGTCATCCTCTTGGCTGAATTTTCATGGAAAATCTGCAGATTACATTCTTATAGCTGTAACTTCATAATGCACCAAAGTATGAAAATTCACCACTTGATATGCGATGCACAATTTTTATGTTTTGTGGGTAACATACAAAGAAATTTCAGCCCAGAACCCAAAAAGGGGCTCAAAAGATTACTTTGACTTTGTATTGACAAATCTGTTGACAACTACAAAGCAAGCATTCAGTAAATAAAATTGAAGGTCTTACAGCTCAGGTGTTCCTCCTTGTATGGCTAAAGCTCCAATTCAGCAGTGGCATTCCCAAAGATTTGTCATTCCCTAATCTTACATCAACACAGAAGCAAAGGATATAAGAAAAAACAATCTGACAAATAACCAATCTTTCTAATGAATCAAGATATGACTGAAGGAAAATGTAGCAAGTATTGAGATACCAGATGATACCTGCGCTGGAACTAAACAATGAAGCTGAACCGAGTCCACCATTGGTCCTATGAATTAAAAAAATAAAAAACCAACCAATAACAGGTCAACTGTCAATAAGAATTAAGTACGAATTTTAATATCTGAATTTTGGTACCCACCAAAATCCCCTATGGATATTTTATCAACTCCAAAGCAGAATCATTTTGCTACTGTATTGAAATCTCCAGTACTGTTCAAGTTTCCTCCAAATTAATTAATATATATGGAGAATTTCCTTCTTGGACAATATATGCTGTATCTACAAAAGAACACAGACACGACAGGGGAATGAAGATGAGAAAAATAATAGTAAGCAACAATCACAACTGTTGAACAAATTTCCAATTTTATGTTTCATAAATTATGCTTTTAACATTTACAATGTGGAACTACAAGGTTTCAGTATGGTAAAGCACCTTCAAGAAGACAAGTAATTTTTAAAGCAGAGCAAGTTCAGATTCACCCTGGTTGGTTTTAATTAATTAAAGCACTTCATTTTGTGTCACTAATTTATAAGTTGAAAAATTACTATTAACAATTGTGGAAAACAGAAGTATGACAATATGAAAAAGAAATGAAAAATCTGATAATTTTATGATAATATGAAAAAATGAGATGAAAATGAAACCCCTACCTTTGCATTTGGATGACATAATTGATAAGTTGAAAGTCCTCAAAATCAGAGCCAAAGATGGAAAGAAATACAAACTATTTTAATCTTTTAATTTAAGTCCTCCAGCCCCTTCTTCACCATCATGGCTAAAGCTTCTTTTGTTCCCAGCATGTCTCTTTTTAGTAGCATATGTATCATCTGTACCATCTGTATCATCTGTATCACTCTCTGCATCCACGTAAAATACATGAACACCACAACTCTCCACCTTGACGTCTACATAATCATCTTCTGGACCCCAATTTCTGATGTAGAATTCAAATGATGCCTCCTCATAATTCTGGTCTTCTTAAACCATGTCGGCGGTAGATAGAATGAACACGTGATAATCCTTGTACTTCTCTGGCTCAGGAGACAAGAACAAAGATATTTCACTTTCACTTCTTGGCTTTTCATAACCACCACCACCACCATCATTGCCACCATCGGCGGCTGTAAGTTGGTACTTACAAATACATTCAATACCACAAATGTAACGGCAGTGAGTGAGATCAGCCACAAGGCAGATAACAAAAACCAAAAATCTGCTCCCACCACCTCCATTTGGGGCTATCTTCAAACTTAAGGAAGAATTCATGCTCTGATACTTGAACATATTTGTTAAAATTCTGTTTCCTGGGAAACAACAAATCAAACTTCGAAAGTTATCACCCAGGTATTTTGTTGGGTTTTTGACAGCAGCAAAAGAAGAGAACAAGATAGAGAACAAAGAAGGAAGAAACAAAGAACAATTTACTTGCTCACAAACGTGCAGCAAGGAAGCAATCTGCCTTACACAACTGATATGCTTACTCATTCAATATGAAAACAATACATTTATAGTCAAAATACATCACCAAATATTCAACTAACCCTACTAATCAGCATTGGGACTATTAAAAAACATTGCTTGTACACATGGATAAGCTGACTTTTCAGCTCAATCATCCCATCAAAACATCAACATCAAAGTTTATTCTCAACCAAACTAAATTACATTGCAACTTGCACAAATGCTGCAGCATGCATACAAGCTGTATGCACTCAACAAAATCATCATACTACCATGCACTTTAACAAAAACATAACAGCAGCATGGTTGGCCATTTTCAACATATTTCCTACCATATGTCGCTGCCCATTCCTTAGCTAGGGATCCAATTTTGAGCATGGCATTTGCCTCAATGTTATTAGTTGACTCTTACATAACAGCAGCATGGTTGGCCATTTTCAACATATTTCCTACCATATGCCGCTGCTCATTCCTTAGCTAGGGATCCAATTTTGAGCATGGCATTTGCCTCAATGTTATTAGTTGACTCTTGATTCAAGTTGAAGCAATTACAGAATAACATGCGAAACACATCATCACATTCATCACCTAACGAATCAAACTGATATAAATTTTGATCTGCAAAGGAAACTTTTTCTAATGATGTGCAGTCATGTACATTCAAGTAGAGCAGATATGGTGGAAGCTCTGAGAGTAATTTGAGGCTCTTGCAACGATCCATCCACATAAACATCAAGCTTGGTGAGGGCACATCAACAGTTGGAAACGAGGATTTGACGATTGGACAACCATCATAATAAAGGGAAATATTGCTCGATGCATCCCTTGCCCTTTAGTTGGAATACAAGTCCACTCCTTCAATTTGAGTTCCAGATAGGTGTAAATCTATTAAGCTTCTTGGGATTTTTGGGGATTTGACGAATGGACAACCACTAAGATCTAGAACTTCAAGGGATTTCAACTTTGAAATATTGCGTGATAAATCTTTTACCATTGAGTTTCTCAAGGTCAATCGTTGAAGTCTGTCGAGACGCTCAATGAAATCAGGTACTTTTTTTATTCCGGTTTCTGATAAATCTAACGCATCAAAGTTATTTGGGATCTCCGGAAACTTCTTGAGACGACAACATCCCATAAGGCAAAGGGATGTAAGTGATGTCAAACGGGCGAGGGAAGGAAGTTTAACCAAACTTTCACAATTTGCACACTGAAGTCTTTCAAGGTTGACGGCTCCTAATAAATTAGGGATCTTCTTTAAATTTTTGCAACAGAAAAGGTTAATTTTCCATAAATGAACAAGATCCTGCAGATGATGAGAACATAAAGTAGTTAGAGCATCATTTACTGAGACTCTTATCAAAATAAAAATTTATATTTGATGTATTGGGTGTATTAATTCACCCACCATTGTTTCTTTTAAAAAATAGAATAAAATCTTTTATATTTATTTTTTTACAAATTTAATAAAAATCTGTTATTTAAATGATATATCAATTATAAATTCTTTTTCTTAAAAAAATTCTTAGATGAGGAAAATATAAAAGTATATATACCTTATGAACTTCGTTCCAAAGCTGTTTCATGTTTCCATATGGTAATTCCAATGCAACAAGATTCTTTGGATTAAAACTTGATGATAAAGATTTGAAGGGGCAATAATCCCATCGAAGATACCTTAGCTCATTCGGAAGAGATATAATATCATCTTGGTATGCATATAGCTTCTGTTGCGGAAAGGATCGATTCGAGAACTCCGATATGACTACAAGTAAATTGACCGGAACGAAAAATAAAGTGAACACAAGGATTTACGTGGTTCGGCTTTAATGCCTACGTCCACGGGCAGAGGCGAAAAGAAATTTCACTATAACAAGATGAAGATTACAAGTGTTTTACACTCAAGACACAACCCGAGAACCTCACAACTCTCAACCCCTATAGAAAACCCGAAAGCTAAAATCCTAGCTTTCAAAGAACAAGCTTTGCTCTCTCTTGGTTTGGGATGATGAATATGGCTAATGAACCTCTCTATTTATAAGAGAGTTCAAGGACATAATTGTCCAAAACTTTGGTAAAGATTTGTGGTTGAAAATGGACACCAACAACCATCCACTAATCCACTACCACCAACAACCCACTACCAACAACAACAATCCACTACCAATTTTAAGCCATTTCTTAACAAATCTCCACCTTGGCTTGAAATTTACCAAGCTGAACATCATAGTGAATTCCTCGAACTGGATCACCTCTTCCAAACGCCTCTCTGGCGCTAATCAATCCCGAATACCTATCAAGTCCAAGCAATGCTTGAACTTATATGCAGGGATCACCTTAGTTAACATATCTGCAGGATTCTTCTCGGTAGCAACCTTGCTGATAACAATGTCACCTTGCGTAACATGTTCCCGAACAAAATGATATCTGACATCAATGTGTTTGGTCCGTTCATGAAACATCTGATTTTTAGTCAGATGTATGGCACTCTGGCTATCGCAAAATACAACAGTGAAATCCTGTTGTAAACCCAAACTGCTTACTAGACCTTTCATCCACAATGCTTCTTTCACTGCTTCTGCTAACGCCATATATTCCGCCTCAGTCGTAGATAAGGCTACGGTAGACTGTAACACAGCTTTCCAACTAATGGCTCCTCCAGAATAAGTGAAAACATAACCCGTCAGAGATCTTCTTTTGTCCAGATCTCCAGCATAATCAGAGTCCACATAGCCCGTGACACTGCTAGTGCAGTCACTCTGATTATATACCAAGCATAAATCTGCAGAACCTCTCAAGTACCTGAGAATCCATTTCACGGCCTGCCAGTGTTCCTTGCCAGGACAACTCATGTATCTGCTGACCACACTAACTGCATGTGAAATGTCTGGACGAGTGCAAACCATTGCATACATCACGCTTCCAACTGCACTCGAGTATGGAATGTGAGACATTTGCTGCTTTTCTTCATCAGATTGTGGTGACAACTCTGCAGAGAGTTTGAAATGTGGTGCCAACGGAGTACTCACAGTTTTCGCTTTATCCATGCCGAAGCGTTGAAGAACCTTTTCAATGTAGTTCTTCTGCGACACACGAAGCTTGCCCGCCTTGCGATCTCTGTGAATATCCATGCCCAAAATTTTCTTGGCAGCACCCAGATCCTTCATCTCGAACTCACCACTCAACTGCGACTTTAACTTGTTGATTTCCGACATGTTTTTGGAAGCAATTAACATGTCATCAACATACAGCAACAAATAAATGTGCGAACCATCTGAGAGCTTCCGATGATAGACACAAGCATCATAGTCACATCTTGTGTAACCATGCTGAATCATGAAGCTATCAAACCGCTTGTACCACTGCCTTGGGGATTGTTTCAATCCATATAAAGACTTCTTTAATAGACAGACATGGTCTTCTTTACCAGGAACTGTAAAACCCTCTGGTTGACGCATGTAGATTGTTTCCTCGAGCTTACCATGCAAGAACGCCGTTTTTACGTCAAGCTGCTCAAGTTCTAGATCAGACTTGGCCACCATGGCAAGTAATACACGAATGGAAGAATGCTTTACGACTGGGGAGAAAACTTCATTGTAGTCAATCCCCTCTTTCTGAGTGAAGCCTTTAGCAACCAATCGTGCCTTGAATCTAGTTGTTTCAACCCCTAGGATGCCTTCCTTTTTCTTGAAGACCCATTTGCAACCAACTATCTTCTGGTTACTTGGCGGCTTAACCAACTCCCAAGTATGGTTCTTGTGAAGAGATTCTATCTCCTCACTCATAGCAATTGCCCACTGTGCCGACTCATCACACGTGACAGCCTCATTATAACTGGAAGGTTCTATACCAATGGACTCCGCCACACTGAGCGCGAAAGACACCAGATTAGCGTAACGCGGATTTGGTTTGATTTGTCTCTTCGTTCTTCCAGTGGCAATGCTATATGGTTTTTCTTGAGGTGACTCATCTTCATCGGAATCTTGCACCTCAACTTGATCATCCTGGACTGAAGTACCTTCCGTAGGAATTGGAGCGTCCACCTGACACTCCACCTGCTTCTCAACACCGTGATCTCCCATTCTATCTGACTCCTCCTTTTCCCGGGAATTTGTGGTGGATTGAAGCATGGATGACTCATCAAAAGTCACATCTCTGCTGATGATGAACTTGGACGAAACCGGATCAGGACACCACAACCTGTATCCTTTCACCCCTTGGCCGTATCCAAGAAATATGCATTTCTTCGCCCTCGGTTTGAGTTTTCCCTCATTTACATGAGCATACGCAGGGCAGCCAAACACTCTTAAACCAGAGTAATCAGCAGGAGAACCAGACCATACTTCCTCAGGAGTCTTCAGCTCAATAGCTGTTGACGGAGATCTGTTAACCAAATAACAAGCAGTATTAACAGCTTCAGCCCAAAATTCTTCACCGAGCCCAGCATTTGATCGCATGCAACGAGCTCGCTCCAAGAGAGTTCTATTCATGCGTTCTGCAACTCCATTTTGTTGTGGTGTTCGACGAACAGTGCGGTGTCTCACTATTCCTTCATTTTTGCAGAACTCATTGAATTCACCTGAGCAAAACTCCAAGCCATTATCCGTCCGGAATCGCTTGATCTTCTTTCCTGTTTGATTTTCGATCAAAGCTTTAAATTGCTTGAAGTTGATGAGAACCTCATACTTGCTCTTCAGAAAATACACCCAAACCTTTCTCGAGTAATCATCGATAAAGGTAAGCAGATATCTGTAACCACCTTTAGAAATTGTCGGAGAAGGCCCCCAAAGGTCAGAATGGAAGTAATCCACTGTGCCTTTTGTCTTGTGAATCCCAGTGCTGAACTTTACCCGAGTCTGCTTACCGAAGACGCAGTGCTCACAGAAATTCAACTTTCCTGTACACTGCCCAGACAATAATCCTCGTTTGCTTAGCACCGATAAGCCTCTCTCGCTCATATGCCCGAGCCGCATATGCCATAACTTCGTGGTGTCAGAATCTAGATCATCTGATGATGACACTCCCGCAACACCTGTAACCGAGGAACCATCGAGGAAGTAAAGGCCCCGCTCCAAATTACCACGTATCACAGTCAAAGCACCCGAGAATACCTTGAGAACTCCACCTTCAGCAGAGTACCGAAAGCCTTTCTTGTCCAACGTACTCAAAGAGATCAAATTTTTCTTCATTTCTGGAATGTGCCGAACATCAGTTAGAGTTCTAACAATACCGTCAAACATCTTTATACGAACTGTGCCAATCCCCATGACTTGACATGCGTGGTCATTTCCCATTAGTACTGAACCAGAATGCTTCTCGTATGTTGAGAATGCATCTTTCGAAGTACTTATATGAAATGTAGCTCCCGTATCAAGAATCCATCTCCCACCAGCGTAAGAGTCGGATACTGCAAGAACGATCTCGGCATCACTTGAAGAATCTGCATCAGCTACATTCGCACGATCATTTTGTTGCTCCTGTGATTCTGATTTCTCCTTCCTTTTCGGACAATCTACCTTCATGTGCCCGTACTTCTTACAGTAGTAGCACTGTATTCTCTTCTTGGACTGCGATCTAGGATGGCTTTTACTTGAACTTCCACCCTTTGCCTTGGATCTTCCTCGAGCAACCAAGCCTTCGCCTTCATTGTTTTCGACCACCTTACCAGTGATTTTCTTCCTCAACTCACTGGAACTTAAGGCATTTTTCACCTCCTCTAGAGTCAGGTCATCACGACCGTACATCATTGTATCAACAAAATTCTCATACGAGGGAGGCAAAGAACACAAAACAATTATTGCTTGGTCCTCATCATCGATTTTGTTATCGATATTATTCAAATCCATGATAATGGAATTGAATTTATCCAGGTGCTGGGAAACAGGTGTACCTTCCTCCATCTTCAGGGCATAGAGTCTTTGCTTGAGGTAGAGCCGGTTCGTCAATGACTTCGTCATGTACTTGCTCTCTAACCGGAGCCACAAACCGGACGCGGTTTTCTCATCCGCTACTTCTCGTAGCACTTCATCTCCTAGACATAGCAGAATAGCACTATGTGCTCTTTCTAGCATGTCATCCTTTTGCTCTTCCGAAAGCGTGCTTGGTAATTTATCTTTACCAGACAATGCTTTTAGCAATCCTTGTTGAACCAGCACTGCCCGCATCTTGATGCGCCATAAACTGAAACTATTTTTCCCGGTAAATTTCTCGACATCATACTTAGTCGATGAAACACTTGTAGCCATAATTTGGAACCTTTGAATGAATGATAATATTTTCTTCCTGATGTGAAAGATCAGACAAAGCTGCAGTCACAGGGCAATTCAGAAAATATTATCACTCCTTCAACTACGCTCTGATACCAATTTGTTGCGGAAAGGATCGATTCGAGAACTCCGATATGACTACAAGTAAATTGACCGGAACGAAAAATAAAGTGAACACAAGGATTTACGTGGTTCGGCTTTAATGCCTACGTCCACGGGCAGAGGCGAAAAGAAATTTCACTATAACAAGATGAAGATTACAAGTGTTTTACACTCAAGACACAACCCGAGAACCTCACAACTCTCAACCCCTATAGAAAACCCGAAAGCTAAAATCCTAGCTTTCAAAGAACAAGCTTTGCTCTCTCTTGGTTTGGGATGATGAATATGGCTAATGAACCTCTCTATTTATAAGAGAGTTCAAGGACATAATTGTCCAAAACTTTGGTAAAGATTTGTGGTTGAAAATGGACACCAACAACCATCCACTAATCCACTACCACCAACAACCCACTACCAACAACAACAATCCACTACCAATTTTAAGCCATTTCTTAACAGCTTCTTATAATCCTCATGCTCTTCCCTTAACAAACACGGAGGAAAATAGAAGAAAATACATTTAAGATTAATCATGCTTTCAAAAACAGAAGGTTGGAATGATAGGTTACCCATACGTGACATGTCTACTTTTGTTCCATGAATTCGATCAGTTCCCTGATAACAAAAACCAATTTATCAAATATTAGCATGGAGAAATTTATGGACATTCCATTAAATAACTCATAAAAAAATAATTATATTAGGATAGGCGTAGACTATTTGAGACTTTTACATACAAAAAGTGTTTTCTTTTCTAATTTTATTTTTATTTTTTCAAATCAATGCATTATGTATTTAAGTAAGTCATAAACTTTAAGCAGATTCTACATTTTATATTCTAAATACTAATTAAAAGGGATAATACTTGATATGATATCAAATGTATAGGTTTATATAGTGGCATTCAACCAAACGACAATATCTCATTAAATTATATTACAAAAAAAAAAGAATATAAATATAATTAGTGCTTACTTTATTATATTTGAGCACTTCTTCCACGTCTTTCAGATTCCATAGTCTACTGCACTTACCAAGGGTTTTAGACTCTTCACAAACAATGCCTTTTCCCATCTCTTCAAGAGTATCATGCATATAAATTATATCTCGACGTCTGAAATAACGAAGAGAATAAGAATAAGTAGATGAGACATTGATCAGGCATTTGTCAACCAATTTGTTTATTCCACACTCTGCACCCTTATAACAACCACTTAGAATACGTTTTGCTCTTTTCATGGGTTCCCCTTTAAAGAAGCATGCAATGTCGAGAAATATATTCTGCTCTACTAAATCTAGCCCATCATAACTACTTTTCAAAGCATCTGAAATTTTTTTTCTGGGGGACAGTCCTTTAGCTTCTTCACCTTACTTTCCCAATAATTTTTACTTCTTTTATTTAAATCAGAACCCAAAACTTTAAGAGCAAGTGGATTGCCTTGAGTGTACTTTACAAACCTACGCGATAGATCTTGAAAACCAACTGCGGGATTCAACTGCTTAAACGCAAAGGTAGAAAAAAAGTTGAAGAGAATCGTTCTCATTTAACCCTTTCACCTCATGTATTGTGTCAGCTCTAAGCACTTTTCTATCTCTTGATGTTATAATGGTTTTACTTCCATAACCAAAATGTTTAACACCCATATAATCTATTTGGTCTGAGTCATCAACATCATCAAGGACAACAAGTACTTTCTTCTTGTTGAGTCTCTCTTGAGTTAAAGTGGATCCAATGGAGGGGGTGCCTACATCAACATTTGATTCCAATAATTTCGAAAGAAATTCATTTCGTAAAGATTCCTTCCCTTTTTTTTTAATTTCCTCTTTAACATTTTGAAGAAACGGATGACTTTCAAACTCTGAAGAGAATTTTTTATATACAGCCTCAGCAAGGGTTGTTTTGCCTTGACCACCCATTCCCCAAAGTCCTATTACACGACGGTCTTTTTGCTTAATCAGCTTCAAAATCGCATTTTTCTGATATTCTATTCCAACCAATTCTTCAGAAGCACTTTCAAACCCAATATTCGTCAACTTTTTAATAACATATTCAACATCTTTAATGTACGCGGTTTCAGGTCTAAAAACAATAAAAAATGTAAATAAGTAAATATGAAATCTAAACAAAGATAAGTTGAAAATAACAAGATGAGAAAAATATAGTTACCTGTCAAATTTGCCTCCTTCTATATGCCACCCTTTTAATTTCCCGACCTCTTCAAAAGCAGTTTTCCATTGTTGTACCCTATCAGCTGGTTGCTCTGATTCATGCTCTTCGAAGGATGTCTTAAAATGCCCACCACTATTTCGCACATCGGAAGGATCAACATGGTAAAAGACGGGAAGAACAATATGTTTGTCAGTGGGATTGTGCTTGCGATCCATGATGTCAGAAAGTTCACCTAAGCATGATTTTGAAGAAGCATAGGCTTTAGATAAAACGAGGATTGAGAGATTTGAGGCCGAAATTGCTCGAGAATATGTTGGTGGAAGTTTCTCTCCTTTTTTCAGTGTTTCGTTATCGGGGAAGACATTAATTCCTACTTTTTCCAAAGCATTGACTAGGTGATTGGAGAAGTTGAGGCGTGTGTCTTCACCTAAGCTTAAGAAAACTTGATGCTTCATCAACTTTTGCATAACATACGCAACA
The DNA here is from genome assembly GCF_007990345.1 of Gossypium hirsutum. Lineage (NCBI taxonomy): Eukaryota > Viridiplantae > Streptophyta > Magnoliopsida > Malvales > Malvaceae > Gossypium > Gossypium hirsutum. Next base: position 65,540,352 of record NC_053446.1, read on the forward strand.
ATATCCTTGATGTACTGGGTTTCAGGTCTAGCAAATAATAGAAGAAGTATATATATATATGAAATCCAAACGAAGATAAGTCAAATATAAGGAGATGAGACAAATATAGTTACCTATCCCAGATGCTTCCATCTATATGCCACCCTTCTAATTTACCAACTTCAGCAAAAGCAGTTTTCCATTGTTTCACTTCATCAACTGACCTCCTTGTTTCATGCTCATCAAAGGATTTCTTAAAGCTTCCATCAATATTCTCCACATCAGAGGGGTTAACATGGTAAAAGATGGGAAGAACAATTTGTTGTCCGACGCTATAGCGGTCCATGATGCCAGAGAGTTCAACCAAGCATGATTTCGAAGAGGCATAGTCTGCAGACAAAACGATGATTGAGATATTTGAGACTGCAATTGCTCGAGAAAGTGCTTGTGAAAGCTGGTCCCCCCTTTCCAGCTTTTCTTCATCGAAGAAAACATCAAGTCCCTCGTCTTTCAAAGCTTGAAGTAAGTGAGTGGTGAAATTAAGGCGCGTGTCTTCACCTCTGAAGCTCAAGAAAACATGATACTTTATTAGAGTAGAAGATGAAGAAGAAGAAGAAGCCATGGAAGAGTATTGAAGCAAAAGAGAGAAAAATATAGCAAGTGAGTATTGCTTGGGTTGTGGTATTATTGTAAGAAGAAAAGGTGTAAATGGGAAAGAGATTGAAGGCTTAGGCAAAAGCACAGGCGACGACTTGAGCTTAGCCAACTATCTTATAGTCAACACACTGACAAAAATGAGAGTGTTTTGATGGTGGAGGTGTAATTAGTGTGCGTGCGGAGGGCGGACCACTTACAAACTGCACCGCCCATGAAATTAGCCAATTCGGAAAGGGTCAAATTTTGTTTCAGGTCCCTCTACGATTCTCAAATTTGAGATTTAGTCCTTCTTCTTTAAAATGATCTCTTTATTTTTATGTTGTCATTAATTAATTCAAATAGGTAAGGTTGTTAACTATTCAGATTAAAATTTTAGAGTGGATGAAAAAAAAAAACTCTTTTATCATAAAAGATTCTTGTAATTTTAAGGAAAAAAAATCATGTTATAGTATTATTTATTTATATTAATTAGTTACACAAAAAATTTATTTAAAAATCTTTAATCACAAAAGAAATTCCGGAAAAAGGTTGAGATAACAAGAGAAACATGTGGGTTATCATACATGTTTATCATTTTTCACTATTTTTTTTTAAAAAAACATTTATCGTGTAATTTTTATTCTAGGTTATCAAACATGTTTAAAATTTTAAATTACTAAAAATAATATTTCTCAATTAAAATTTTTAATACTAGTAAAGTTAAGCTAAACATTTTACGTCAAGATTTTATTGGAGAAGTGGTTAAAATCAACTTAATTGAACGTGAATAATTTGATCAATGTGTTAAAATTATTTTTATCGATAAATAATATATTTTAGCAATTATAAGAGAAGTTTAATTCTTAATTGATAATTTGAAAACTTTTCATTACCTTTCATGAATTTTCTATCTAAGTTGTCATCACTTAAATTTTGTGGAGTATTTTTTTTCAAGCCAAAGACTTTTTCTTTTGGATCTTGAGAACGCTCGTGTTATATAGAAAATGTGTAACGACCTGATAGTCGGGGTGTCGAAAAGTGCATTCTCGTGACTTCGATCCCTTAAATCAAACTTGTAGATATTAATAAATATTTACGAAGCTAGTTGTATAGTTAATTACGTTTCGGTTAAGTGAATTTGCTCAAATTAAGAGTAATTAGATATAAAGACTAAATTGCATATAAGGTGAAAGTTGAAGTATAGATTAAAGAGTAATTAAAGGGACTAAAGAATCAATTATACCTTTGCCTCTTTAGTAGGACGGCATTAATTAAAGTTATCTTAAGTATTAAGAATATATATTACATAATGATAAATCCATTAAGTAAAAGAAAAAGAAAGACAAAGCCAAGCAAATTAAAAAGAAAGAAAGGAGAAAAGAAGAGACGCAAGCAAGGCTAGGGCTCCAAAATTTTCCAAGTTTAATTGGTTAGTAAATTTAGTCTATTTCTTGAAATCTTCATGTTTTTGGAATCCTAGTACTAAGTATTACTTGATTCATGTTGAAATTTTAGCATTGATTGAGTTTTTAAAGGTTGTTAATGTTGAATAATTTTAGTATTAATGATTAAATTGATAGATTTTAAGCTAAAAGTAAAAAAGAATTAAATTTTAGAATAGATTCTAAAATTTGAGTAATAGGGATTAAATTGTAAAATTTTCAAAATTTAGGGATTTAAGTGAAAATAAGAAGTTAAATTTAGTTTAAAATGGAATTTGTATGAAAATATATAATTAAATGTGAAGAATAAAAATTAGTCTTGGTTTAGGGGCTAAATTAAAATTTAGGCAAATATTGAGTAAAAATTAAAATATTCAATATGAAATTGAATTATGTTGTATTGATCAATTTTCATTGTTTTAATTCCGTAGCTAACGTCATACCGGAATCCTCGATTAAAAAAGGAAAAGATAAGGTCGACGTCGAATAGTTCGGAATTATTGGTTTGTATTTCTATAATCTGAATTAAGTTGTAAAATTATTGTATTTTGATTTCTTGTATATGGTAAGTATTGAAGGTGAAAACTATTGTGTTTTACGATTGAAATTGATTGATTCAGTAAGTGATAAATTTATTAAATTTATATGAATTGAATTAAATTCATATGTATACATGTGATAATGTGATTATATGAAAATTTGATATTGGATATTGGTTATATTTGAAAAGTGAATTGGAACTCTATTAACTGTATTGGGCTAGTCGGATATAAATGGCATGTCATAGGATAGGAAGAGTTCAGGAATTTATTTGACTTTGATTCGATGAGGCACTAGGTGCCAATTTACTTCGGTTTAACCGATGGGACACTAGGTGTCAATGTATATAGTGCTGGGCGCATATTACTTCGGATTTATCCGATGAGACATTGAGTGCCAAACATGTGTGTTGGTTAAATCCGTGTATTCGTCCGAATCTGAGTCGCGTTAATAGGGTAATTAAATAAAACGATACTATGATTGATATTGGATGATATTGCATGTGAATTGAAAATGAGATAGTGAATTGAAACATGAAAATGAGATACATGAATTATGTATTCATGAATTGGATATGTAATAGATCATGTTATGTGGATCAAATTGTGAAAAGCTATTATATAGCAAGTGACGAGAATTGAGTCTGGTATGAAATGGTGTATTTATGAATTGAGTATTAAATGGCTAATGTCATTGCATGAATAAATGTGGTTTTAATTATTCAATTGTCCTTATAATTAATATGTCCATATTATATTATTATATTTTTAAATATTCGGATTATAGAAATATCACTGAGTTTTACTCAGCATACGATTTTGTTTTTCGTGTACAGATTAGGTTCTTAACTTTTGATCGCCAATTCAGCATCCAACAACGATCCTAACCTCAAATGTAGTGATGTTTACCTTTTGTGTTGGCATGTACCTAGGGTGTCTAAATAACAGTTATTTTGTGGATTGATTGTAAATAATGTTATAAGTTTAATATTAGTTTGATATATATAAACGTGTTTGTTTTTGAAGCCATATTATGGCATGATATATTGAATTAAACCTAGATATGTGTATGTGAGTTTAAGTTGATGTATAAGTGCTCATGAACTAGGCAAAATGGATTAAATTTGGTATTTTTATAATTTAGATTTGAATGATGCTTTGATGATATGTTTTGATGCTATAAATGTGGTACCAATGAGGATACATTGGTTAGGCACCTAGGATGATTGTTTTGGCATGTTTTGAATGTTTTTGATCATGTTTTGAACTTTGAATGAATGGTTTTTGAGTTATTTAATGTCCTAACTTGTAGGAAATGGTAAATATGTTATTTAAGGCACATTTTAGGTCCACACGGCCAGACACACGGGCGCGTGACTCGGTCGTGTAAGACTCAAGGCTAGCACACGGGCATGCGAAGCCATTTCGAAAGGGAACACGACTTGGCACACAAGTGTGTGGCCAAAGTCAGGGAATTACATGGGCATGGACACGGGCTAGGACACGACCGTGTGTCCCTATTTCGAATGCCCACACGGCTTGGCCACATGACCGTATGACCCCTACAGTTTTAACAATTTTTAATGTATTTTGAAAAAATTCTCTAAGTCTCCAAATTAATCTCGACTTGTTTCTAAAGCGTATTTAGGGCCTCGAGGGCTCGAATATGGGACAGTATATATAAGTTTAATTGGTTTCTGACCTAAATATTATATGATATGAAATATTTGAAATTTCTGCCTTTTTAATCTGTAAACTCTGGTAATACTCTATATGATATGAAATATTATATGATAAGAAATATTTGAAAACAAGTCTTAAATTTTATTTAATTTTACTTTTAAACTTCATAGTTTATACAATATCTTCAAATTTGAATGATTAATTTTTTTTTTGGTAGAAAAGAACTTAGGACTAGCCTAAGGGAACAACAAGATTACACCCTTTTTACCAAGGGCAGTCGAGAAACAAAACCCGCAAAATCCCTAAAAAGGCATTGATGTCAAACCACCATGAAACATGGAGGACAAAAACGAGGTCAGGAGCACCCCTCCCACCATTCCAGCGACTAACCTCAAACAACTTACACTTAAATTGCCTTCAAATCAACTTACAAGCTAACTATAATTAACTAAAAAGATAGTTCTCTTTTGTTCTAAAGTTCAATGTAATGTCAAACACCCCGGACAAATTGCAAAGCCTAAGACAACAAATTGTGACAATGTGACAGCTAAACAGTTAAAAACATACCTGGGAAACAACATGAACTGGTGCGGAGAAGAACAATTTAGGTAAAAGATGTAATAAGTCAATGAAAGAACTCATTTCTGGTTCATGTTACCTTAGTGTCCAACTGTGAGTGTCGGATCCACATATTCAACACTTGCACGAGATCATAGTAGCAAATACGTGTCCAACTTTAAAACACCCATTTAACATAAATTTATGAATATAGCCTGGTCCTTGACCTATTACCCCCTAACTATACCCCTCCTTTTCCATAAAAAACATGATTAAATTACCTTAATAAGATGTTTTAGGCAGTATTTTAGTATGTAATTCAGCTCAATTCCCTACTAAATTCCCAACATTTGCCACCAAAATGATTTTAAAATACCATAGTCATACATAAGTCACAAGCAAAACTCATTCTACCATAGTCTTATACGGTGTTGTCAACAGTGCAAGGTGCACCGTAGACGATAGAACCCTTATATTGCCTCGAGTGCAAGGCGCAAAAAGACTAGCCTGAGTGAAGTAAAGCGCAATATACATATGTGCATTTTTGGTGTCTATACACACAAACATATACGTATATATATAGCTTAAGATATATAATAAACTCTACATTGTGGTCTTTATCTACAACATATGCATTTTATTTATTGGTCAATAGAAATGATTTCTTATCATCCATGTCTGCCGTTGAACACTCATGATTGAGAAGTACAGAGTTTGATACTGTGCCTTTCTTACTAGCAAAGGAATATCAAATGAAAAAAGAAAAAATAGAAGAAAGTAAAGGGAACTTCAATGAGGCAGTTTTTTCTTAATGCCTACCGTCTTACAAAAAAGTGCGCCTAGGCACACTGCGCATGCATCTGATTAAACGAGCCTGACCCAAAAGGGTCTGACACACTTCTATTATCTAATGCTCAGGCACGAGGCACCAGAGTGCCTAGGTGCACACCTTGACAATACTGATCTTCCAAATGCGTTGCATCCAGTTCAACATATGCAGATAAAAGTCTTTTTTATATAGCTAAAGCTCAAAGCATACTTCCCAAATATCTGTCATTCCCTCTTGACTCTGTTTTTACAAACTCTACAGGTCGCAGTCATATAATTCTAAGAGATAAAGCACAACAAAAAACAACCAAGTAGATCAAGATAAAATCACAGATTATAACACAAACCAATCTCACACATGAGAAAATCACAGATTACAACAAAAAGCAAGCTCACACATAAGCAGACTTTCAAATTAACATATAGATATAGGGAATAGTTGGATGGAATAAAAATCAGATATCAGGTGATCCGAATTAATAGCATATTCCCTAACTTTTAAAAGAAATATGAAACAGAAATCAATGGATGAAGATATCATTGAAGTAAAATGTAGCGAGTATTAGATACGAGATTACTAAATCTCTACTTACTGCCTATCGCATGAGCACCAAAGCTGCAAACTAAAACAATTAGGCTGAATGAAGTCCACCACTGATCCTATGAATTAAAACCAATCAATATCGATACAAAACCATTATTGTAACTGTATAGAATTAAGCATGAATCTTAATATCTGAATTTTGGTACCCACCACAGCCTCCAGCTGCCTTCAACTTGATAACAAACATATAATCACATAAAGATCACATTCTATCATAATCTTATAAATGCATCTAGTTCAACATAAGCAAAGCACGATGAAGCAAGCAGTGTGAAGCACACAGTGTCAATCCTAATTTCCAAGTTCAATCGCCTATGATCATTATTCAATAAAGCCAGAAAGAAACCATTCAATAACTAACTAACAAAAACTAAAAGATTAAACATAAAACGAACAGAAAATGTTAAAACTTAGATTTATTCTTGAAGCAGAAGAAATTAGCACATAATAAACATCAACAAGTTGTTCTCAGCTCACATTTTATTTGATCATTTTAATCCCAAACATTAAAAGCACAGACACGTTATCAGATCACAAATTATATACACAAATATCTATAAATATAAGCCATGATCATCATAACCTTCATCAGCATCATCATTGCCTTAAAAAACCCATCAATATTCTGGGCGATGATAATCACCATAATCATCCCTTTCCTTTGAAGTCACTTCATGCTCAACCCTTTCACCAATCTTTTCTTCTTCGTATTTCAATCCTTCTTCTAACGCCATTCCACCTAAAGCCCCTGCAACCGCTCCAACAGCTAATCCAGTTCCTACCCCAATTTTAGAACCTCCCCGAGGCTTCTGATCGTACGGCGAGTAATCTACTGGCGCCGATGGGGTTCCATAGCTGGAAGCTCGTTCGAAGAAAGGACGTGGAGGCATGGGCGGTGGCGGAGAGGAATAGTAATGGCTGGAGTAGTAGGGAGGGTAACCCTCGGGGATGGAGGAGTAAGGCGGATTTGGCGGAGGAGGAGAGGATGACGGTGGAGGAGGCGGCGGGGGAAGAGAAACGTAAGGCGGAGCAGAGTATCTTGGTGGAGGAGGGGCATTTGTGTAATAATAGCTAGAAGGAGGGGCAAAATGGTAATCATGAGGTGGTGGAAGAGGACGTTCCCGGATCCCAAGTTTCAACCGGATCTTACCTTGGGGACGACCCGAGGGTCGGAGCAAAGAAAAGGTTCGGATCTTGGAACCATCATCCAGGTCGGGTAATTCCTTGAGCTCAACCCGGAGAGTAGCCACCAAAGGCTTCGGAGTTTCAGAGGGTTTGGAATGAAAGATCTCGAGGGTCAAAACGGTTTCGTGTGGAGGAACAACAAGGGGAAGGGTGAAACGCTCATTCCAGACGGGTCGAGTTGAGCCAGAATCGTCCGACCGGGTTGATAAACGTCGGTCTGGATCAACCCAGAAGACTGCGTAGGGTTTTAGATCGCCGTTTTGCCAGTTGACGTTCTTTAGATGCTTGGCTGACACGATCGTCAAGTCGAGGTCAAGTGGTCTTGGTGGCGGAGGTCGAGAGTGAGTAGCCATGATGGTAGCTGCGACGGCAGTGGTGGTGGCGCTGGTCGTTGCTTTTGGTTGGTGGTGATGCTAACGTGCACCGGATAACTTCGGTGCGTAGGATAGCTGGAATATTTTTTGAAAGAATTTGGAGAGTGGACTGGACTTGATGGCTTTGCTTAAGATTTAGGAAGTGGAGAAAAGAAAAAGAGCAGTAAAATGACGATTTTAACCTTAGTGGTTGGCGGGTTTTTATTAAATGAGATCATTCGTGCATTCGTCTTGGGAATCGTATACTTTTAGTTTTGGTAATATTTCGTAAAAGGTCCCTGTATTTTTTACGGTTTTTACTATAATACAATCATTTTAATTCTTCTACTTATCGAAATACGTACTTTTAGCAAAACAAGGAGTTGTTCCGGTGCATCGTTTTGGATTTATTGCTATTATTAAAAAATATTTTACATATGTATATAAAAAATATGTACAAATATTAAATAATAAATATTAAATAAATATTAAATAAAAATACGTATATAATATATTCTTTAATAAACTTCACATATAATTATAAGTTATCATTTAACAATTTTAAAAAATAAGTAAAAAAATTCACATAAATTAAACAATAAGATCATCTTATATCTTGCATATTACAATCTATAATTCAAGAAATTCAACATAAATAATAAAAAAATTAAATTTATTTTTTGCACTAATTGATATGAGCGAAATCAACTGATACATATCGGTATGATCGATGTTGATTAGGATTTATATTTGAATGAAACCTAGAGTTTATTGTTCCTGTTTACTACTGGAACGGAACTTTCCGATAACATAGACATTATTGGAATGGAATTCACTACCTTAATTTTAGTTTTGAAATTATTTTTGTCATTAATTGTGATAAATAGTTTAAAGTGGCTTATTTTTCAATATTAGGTGTAAAGATTAAATTATAAAATTTATTAAACTACAGGGACAGTTAATTTTAACCTTTTTAATTTATAATAAGAGTTAATTACACCAAACATTTCAAAATTATGATTTTTATTTTAAATTTATTCTTAAATTTTAAATCATTCTAATTACATCCTAAACTATTAATGTTATGTCAATTAAATTTTTCATTTGCTAAAATCGTTAATTTAACTATTAAATAACATATCAAATCTTATGTGACATAATTTAAAATGAAATATTAGAGAAAAATGTTTTAAAAATATTAATTCTGATTTTTTCGAAGCTTTTGTAAAAGTTTTATCATCTATTATTTCTTTTTTTTTTTAATTTTTACTTTATTTTTAATTTTTACTTTAAAAAGTTACATGACAACGTTCTATTTAAAAAAATTCATTTTAAATTCAGTTACATAACACTTGATGTTTCATTTAGCTGTTTTAAAAATAAAAGGATCTGATTGATATAATATTAATAGTTTAGAGACGTAATTAGAACGTTTTAAAATTTGAAAACTAATTTAGAATAAGATCATAGTTTGAGGATGTATGATACAATTAACTCTTATAATAATCACGTCATAATTGTGTATAGTCCAATTAAATTCATAAATTTTTTTAATATTTTGAAGAAAAAAAATCCAAAATCCCTTTCATTTGCTTTCTTAAAGGGAACGAAAACAAGCAAAATAAAAAAGAACAAAGAAAATTGCAATGTCTTGTACGCTTCTTCGCTAGTCGCTACATACAAAGTCACAGATACCCTCCGCTGTTTCTCTTCTTTTTTTCCCTCTCTTTCTTTCATTTTCCCTCCTAAAGTCCTTAGATCTCTTTAACACGTCTTCAAACACCAAATTTTCTCGAGAAAATTTTTAGTTTTTTTCTCGGGGATCAGAAAACGATGTCGGACGCTTTGATTAATGGACTAGCTGGAGCCGGTGGAGGGATCATAGCTCAAATCATCACATATCCTCTTCAAACTGTACGATTCTCTCTTCTTTTTTTTTTTAACTTCCGTTTTCAAATTCAAAATTTTCAAATTAAATTTATTTTACTCTTTTTTGCTTTGATCTGCAGGTAAATGCTCGTCAACAAACAGAGCGTGATCTCAAGAAAGAGAAACGGAAAGTCGGCGCCATTGAACAAATGTGCCAGGTTTTTTTTCTCAAATAGTTGACGGCTTTACGTTATAGTTAACGGAAAGTTCTGAATACTTAACGGAATATGCTAATTGAGCTGTTTTAAGTTAGCCACTGTTTACTTGTTTGATTTTTCAACTTTCTTTTTTGAATATTAGTAATTAGATTATTACTGATATTGCATCTTAACGATTTCCTTATTTTTTTAATCAATTTTTTGTTTTGATTTTGCAGTAACAAGTGAAGAGTGTTAGTAATTTTGTGTTTAGTTTTGATTTGATTTTATTTTTTTGGCTTAATTTTGTTAATAGGTTGTAAAACAAGAAGGATGGGAACGGTTATATGGAGGCTTAACTCCTTCTTTAGTTGGTACAGCTGCTTCTCAGGTGATAACCTTTTAGATTTATATAGCATGATTGTTCTTGTTATTTTATTGGTTTAATTTCAGTAATGATAATGTTGCCAAGTGAAATAAATGAAATTGAATCTTCTATTAATAAGGATAGGAAGTGGGAAGTAATTTTTTCCCCTTTTACTTGTTTTACACTGTTTCATTATTTGTTTGGTTGCTGAGAAAGTGATGGGAAAAGATAGAAGTGGATTTATGAACTTAAGAATTGTTAGAATGGACCCAGTTTAGTATTGGTAGTTCCCCCGAGGTTTTCGTGCTTTTTACCTTGAGAATCGTTCATTTTGGATGTATTCTATTTGGCAAATTGCTACTGTAAACCGGCTAAGAGAGCTTACTGATAAATGAATTGCGAGTTTCAATGTAAATGATAAGTGGTCCCATGTGGGGAAATTCTAGGGTGAGCTTCACTGAAAAAAAGCTTAGAAGAAGCTTTTACCAAAATATCTAAGAATTTACTAAACCTCTTAGAAAAATTGGTAAATCCACAAAAATATTGGTAAATAATTAGATATTTTGGTAGAAGGCTAATTTTAGTAAAGTCTCAGAAACATTGATAAATCTTATTTATTTTGGTAAAAGCTTTTTCTAAGCTTTTTTTAGTGAAGCTCACCCTAAAATTCCCCATTTGATGACAGATCTGTACCAGTGCATTTATTTATTTTTTTATTTCTAGATTTTTTTCTTTATTCTTTAGTTTTGTTAATATTTTTGAAAACCAATATCTTGAATACCATATTCCATGTAAAATTCAAACTGTAGCTGGAACATTTATGAAAAGAATATCAGAAATACCGTGTTCCCTAACCCAAAATGTAACTGGTATGAGATTAATTACCATACAAGTTAGGACTGACATGTTCTTATTGATGTTAAGTTGCTATTGAGCTAAATCAAATTCTTGATCACTATCTTATGAGCATGGAGCCATTTTTGTTTCTTAACTACACACTTTATGGATGTTTTCAAACTGGATTTCTTATTGATCTATCGTTGAAATGGATTGCTTGTTATTGGCTTTCATAAACTGTTTTTCTTTTCGTTGAGTGACTATGTAAAGTAGTAGTATTCTGTTTGTTTATTTTCCTTCTGGATTCATAAAGCTTACACATTTCTATGATACAGGGTGTTTATTATTATTTCTATCAAATATTCAGGAACAAAGCTGAAACCGCAGCACTTCAAAGCCAGAAAAAAGGGATTGGTGATGGATCAGTTGGGATGCTTTCTTCACTTGTTGTAGCAGCTTTATCTGGGTAATCTAATTTTATGTGTTTCTAATGTTTGCCCCATATCAGCTTTTTAAAAGCTCTTACATGAAATTTAAAGCATATGTGTGAATTACTTTCACATAATATCCTCAATTGAGTCGTAATTTTCTCTTCTTTGTATGTCTGTGAACTAATATATGCTTACCCATTTGTCTGTGTAGGTGCGTAAATGTTCTGTTGACAAATCCTATTTGGGTAGTTGTGACACGCATGCAGGTAAAAAATTATGCCTTGAGAAAATATGGCCCCTTGAATGTGTTAAATGTGTTCTTTATCACTGTGCCCAGCATCATTTAATGCTTACCATCTGCTCTTTTCTTTTAGTTCACGCAAAGAGTTGCATTTTTTCAAGTACTAAATGACACATGAAATTTGAGGATCTCTATTTCTTGTTTAGTTTACATGTTTGTTAATGTTTAAATTAAACAACTATTGTAATGCAGACTCACACAAAAATCTCTAAGAAAGACCATTCTAATAGGTTGGCAACGACTGCTCCAGAGGAAACAGCTCTTCCGGTCATTGAGCCTCTTTCTTATGGAACGAGCCATGTGGTATGCACAGTCACTCCATCTATATTGTTCATTATGTAATTCACTTATTGAAACTCATACAAGTTATCTCAAGGCAGTGAAAACAGCAATGGTCATATCATATTATAAATATTTTCTTATGTTTGGACATGGAGTTTCATTTTATTATACTGGCCTGGTCAGTACTCGTAAATATCTTAAAATTTTGGATTTCTTACTTTGAATCTTTGTTCTTATTGATTTCAACTAAAATGTTAGATTTTCTGACATTCTTTTGCAAATGGAGTACTTGTAGATTCAAGAAGTCTATGATGAAGCTGGATTATTTGGTTTCTGGAAAGGTGTATTCCCAACACTGATAATGGTATGTAAGACGTGACCCTTCCACCTTTTATGCGTGTTTCATTGATTGTTCTTGATGTTTCTCTCAGGTGAGCAATCCGTCTATACAATTTATGCTGTATGAAACGATGTTGAAGAAGTTGAAGAAAAGACGAGCTCTTAGTAAGCAGGGCAACAATGGAGTAACTGCTTTGGAGGTTGACTCTGAGTTAATCTCCCTTTACTAATAATCATGTCAGCATTCCTTGAGAATTTCGTCTTCTCTAGATTTTAATCTCAGCACGAACTGTCCAATTATTCTAGATATTTCTTCTTGGAGCTTTGGCCAAACTCGGAGCTACTGTTGTGACATATCCTCTTCTCGTTGTAAAGGTATGATTGTGTGACATGTAGACATGCATTTTTTAGAAGAGAAAACTTGTTCTTAACTATTCTGAATCAATCTTATGAATCGATATGTCTTAGAAGACTACGAAATAAAGAAAAAATGCGGTCTTACCCATTTCCTTGGTGCTTTTTACAGTCAAGGCTTCAAGCTAAACAGGTTACAACCGGGGACAAACGGCATCATTACAAAGGTACATTATACTAATATTTTTGAATAATTAGTGGTAAAAGTACCGTGGAGACCCTGTACTAAGAGTCAGATTACATTTTGCACAATTTACTCAAAAAATGAGCAAATTAGTCATTGTATGTTAGATTGAAGAGTAAATTGATTTTTTTTTGTTAAAAATTGGCTTGGCTTGGTTGATGGAATAACCATGCAGTTATACGTGGCATGCTTATGCTGATGTACAAGAACCAGTTTTTAACAATAAAAATAGATGAAATTTTTAACAAAATGACTAGTTTGCTATTTGATCTAACATACAAGGACTAATTTGCCCTTTTTTGTAAGTAGAGAGGGCAAAATGCAATCTAATTCCTAATAGAATGGTCTAACAATTAGCTAAAAACTTCTGGGGTCTTTAAGTACGAACACCTAACAGTGGCAACCTGATAACGTTACCGCATCAGAGTTGGTCTTTATAAAAAAAAAAGTTCATGACGAAACCACATTTCCATGTCTCGATTTAAGGTTCAGATTAATTTGTTATATTTCCATCATTTGAATCAATATAGGGACTCTGGATGCTATTCTAAAGATGATCCGATACGAAGGTTTCGCCGGTTTTTACAAAGGTATGAACACGAAAATCATACAAAGCGTTCTCGCAGCTGCCGTGTTGTTCATGGTTAAAGAGGAACTTGTCAAGGGTGTTCGATTATTGCTTATTAAAGACGGCATTAATACCATGAAACCAAAGCCTCTTTAGTGAAAAACTAGTATGCTTCTTCCCCTACTCATCCGCTATTTATTTTCAACAATTTGTTGTTTGGTCAAAATATTAAATTCGAACTATAGCATATATTTAAATATATATATATTATAAACATTATTTCTCCTTGAAATAAACCTGTAATATTTGAATGGAATTTGGACATCAATTTTAGGTAAATTGTTTTGTTTATGAATAACAAAGAGGGAAAACAAGAAGTAAATAGAATGAAAAAAAAAGGTTCCAGCAAAAACTATTTCCCCTCTTTGGTAAGAGAAAAAAAAGTAAATGCGAAAATAATTAAACCATGATAAAACAATGTAATCCTTTTAAAATTTAGGGTTAAAATGTCTTTGTAAATTTGAATTTTAATATATATGTTTTATTTTTAAGAATTTAATTTCCATAGTTTTTAAATTTCAAAATTAAAGTTCAATTGTTTACATTGATAAATTTATTTTGTGAATTCAAACTCATTCAACATTTTTAATTACATTATTATCAAATGATTTTTTTATATTTTAAAATGTTACATTAACAAATTCAATGAAAAAAATTTAATGGTATTAACAATTGGATTTAAAATTTAAAATTTAAAAATTAAAAATTTAAATACTTAAAATAAAAGTGCAAAGATTAAATTTTAAATTTATAAAAAGTACATAAAATATTAATCAGAATTTAAATCTCTCCTTAAATGTGATTTCTAGACTGTTAATTTTATGATAATTATTCATACAGTTCTTTTTTGAAAAAAAGAAATAATATGATACTTTAAATACCTAAAAGAATTTAAAGTCAAAATCTAAAATTAGAGTATAATTTAAAGGTGAATTTGTTAATAAAGTTAAAAGTAAATAGGCCAATCTTCATAATGTTAAATAAAATAGACAAGTCAAGATCATGTGCAGCAGTCCCTAGAAGCAATGAATTAAACAGAAAAATAAACCACACAATGAACATAAAAAAAAATGACATGGATGGGTTCAAAATATATCAAATGATTCAAATTTTATTATTTCTAAATTTATTAAATATATTATATAAGAGTAAAATAATAATTTCAAAATATCAAAACAGGTGAATGCGAATAAATATTAAAACTATATTGTAGTCTCTTTGTAAACAAACAAACAAAAAATCACACCTCGTAATCTCTCTCTCACTAATAAAAAATAATATATACATTCGAAGTAAATTAATTCAAAATTTATGGAATGATTCGAAGTTTTATCATCTCAATTTTGCCTTATTTATACCCAAAATTATTTTGATGATGATGATGTAAGAGATTAGAATAAGGCCATATCTCTTCAACGTTTATTGGAAGTAGAGCTTTATCAATAGCCTCTGGTGTCCACATCTTGATGCCCTCATCTCCACAGCTAACCACAGCTGTGGTATGTGGATGAGACTCCATACATTTAACCCCACGTTTATTTGCTTTTATTACTTGAATAAGCTATCCTCCTTTCTTCTTCCAAGTGAATATCCGGCCAAACCAGTCAGATTCATTAACCACGTACTCCGATTTAGGTCCAAGGAAGCTCACATTCTCCACCAACTCAGATGCTCCATGTCACTTGTAAACTTGAGGAGTAGCTTTTTCAACAGCTTCAATTCCACTGTGTCCCAACCCCATATCCCTAGTAAAGAGGTAAATGGACTTATCACGGTATGATACGAGAAGCTCACTATCATCTGAAATGGCCAAGCCTTCTACTCCAACTTGACGATCACCAATCAACTGAGGGGATGGAAATAATCTATAGACTGACCAAAATCAGTTGAGCTATCACACTTATATTTGCAGATATCATAAAGGCGAGTATACCCATCCGATCCCGCAACTACAAAGAGATTTGGGTTCCTTGGATCAACATCAATAGCTTTAAGATAAGCCCTGCAGTGATCATCACTTTGATAGCACGTAAAAAGCTCTTTCTAAGATCAATCTGAAAAGACAGAAGTATAAAAGGGCTCTGAAAGTCAGTTTTGCTAAAGCATAGACAAAAGAATTATGGGTTTGATTCTCGAGAATTTAATTTCCCTACTTTTTTTTAATTTAATGAATGAAATTTAAATGACAACACCCTAAAAGGATTTACATGATCGATTTTAAATCACATAAAATCCATATGCAGCAAATAAAAAGTGTCGACTTTCACAATGCTTCTATAAAACAATTTTGAAAAACCTTACAGCTCTGAGGTCCAACATATTTATTTATTTCAACATCCATGTGTATAATACTTTATATCAAAGATGCCATATAACCAATTTATTGCTATTATTTTGATGGCAATATCAATAAGACTTCAATTACTAAATCAAAATAGTAAAAGGTTAAATCTTGGGATCAAAAGTATAAATTTTAAATTTTAAATTTTAAACTTGTGAAGAGTATAGGGACTAAAAAAACAATTAGACCGAAATCAAGTTATAATAGCTAGATCATCATAGAATAAAACAAGAAGAAGACTAACATGAGAATGGAGATTATATTCTCCTATCCAAGACAACTTTTTTATGTCCAATAGTCATTTGATAAAAGAAAACATGTAAAAAATCACAAAAGAAGAAAAGAAAAGAACCAATTCTACCTGGAGTATAATCAACTCGAGCCGAGTTTGAATATTTTCAAGTTCAAGTTCAACTTGAAATTCGAAATTCAATATTTAACTCACACTTAATCAAACATAAAATATAAAATAACATATTATAAAACTAGAAACGAGCTGAGTTTAAATCTTCAAGATGCTTAAATCTGATCCATATTTTAAACAGACTTAATTATTTACTCAATTATATTTTTCAAGCTTAATATTTTATCTAAATCTTTCTAAATTTTGGATAAATTTACGAGTTTAGACAAATAGTTGGACCCTTGAACTATTTAAAAAAAATGGCCCAAATGGCAAACGACGTCGTCTGAACACTCCATAAGCCCCTATATAAACCTTGACTTCTCTATTTTTGTGCCAGTCTCCTCCAGTCTCAGAAATACCGGCAACGCTTATTTTCCTCCATAAAGATGCAAGAAAAAAAGGCAGAAACCGCAAATAAAAACGCGAAGAAGGCGAATCTATTGGATCACGGCTCCATCAAACACATCCTCGATGAATCCGTCACTGAGGTAAAATGAAATTGAGTGAAAAAAAGAAAACGAATCAAAACAACCCTAGATCCATTCATTTTCAAAATCACAGTTTGATTTTTGAATAATTATATCTCCTTTATTTTTTGCAATAGATTGTTAAGAGTCGCGGATATGTAGAAGATGTGAGGATGAGCAATATCAGATTATTGCTTGGAACTATTATTATTGTAATCGCTCTTGTTGCTCAATTTTACAAAAAGAAGTTCCCCGAAAACCGTGATTTCCTCATCGGTTGCATCGTATTATATCCTTTTTTTTTTCGAATTAACCTTTTTTATACATAATTGTTGTTTTGGTTTATTGTAATCGCTAGATAAATTGTGTTTAAGAAGGGTCATTTTGGATTGAATTGCTACATATATATATATAATTTGAAACTGCGATGATAAACTGGATAGAATCTAAATTAGGTTCTGTTTGGCTTTTAATTTTGGTATTTGATAGAAACAAGTAGTATTATAATCAAGTGGTATAAATATATACAGATCTGAACATAATTATCCATGTGAAAGTGAAATTAGGGTCATAAAAAAGTTCAATTTTGAACTTTAATTGTGTAAAATTACATTAGCTTTTGTAACCAAATGGACCTTATGTTTTTACATTCTAGATATGAACCGAGTAGCAAAAGCAGCAACTAGACTGAGTTTTAGATTGCTAAATATATTTAATTTTGTCTGTCATCTGATCATATATGAACTAAATTCTGTTGAAATTCCCATCCGTTCTTCTTTGTTTCTTTTCACGAGATGCGAAAACAATGACAATCTTTTTGTCTTAATACTTGAAACTGAAACCAATTAGTTAAGTGTACCTGCTACTAAGAAAAGATGATGCTAACCTAGTTTCCCTTTTTTCCCTTGCTTTTATTGGCAACTAAAGAATGTAATCATTATGTTACTTTCATGTTTCTTTGATCCTTGACTCTGGCAAATATATAGTTTTTAATGGAGTACTCCAGCTGGTCATATACACTAAGGAAAAGAATGCAATTCTCTTTACTTATCCTACTGCTGTAAGTTCCTTCACTTTCGAATTAAACATTTCCTTAAATCATATGTTGTCCTATGCATTGATCTCTTTTTCTTTAAGCTTAGATTATATTCATTTATACATGTTTAAGTCTATGGTGTTGAACTTTTCTGAATATTTGCATGGTTACTGATTCATGAGATTACTATCTAACTCTTATTGGCATGGCAGCATTTTTAATGCAAATTAATTGTCATTTAGCACTTTGTCTTAGTTTCTATTAGAAAGTTGAAAAATATTTGCATCATAAATGAAGTTGAAGAAAAAGAAGATTTATGATTTCATCTAATTTTCTTGTGTTTTCTTTATGGTTAGACTATTGCATTTCATCCTTATCACAATGTTGCGTTTTTAGTCAATGCTTTATGCTCATAGTGATGATGTGGAATAATGCCTAGATCCCATATAGACTTCTTTATTCTTGAATATTGCCCAATCTAATGATGTTCTTCTACCAACTCAATACAAACAAACCCCTATTCTTGCCTAACATCTATGATCTTTCAAAAAAAGTTTACGTTATTGTTGGTGCTTCTTGTGTGCCTTTGGATGGAAGGAGCTTACCAAACTGGAAAGAGGTAAAAGTACCATGATGGCCTTTATACTAGGAGCCCGATTGTATTTTGCCCCCTCTACTAAAAACATGGGCCAATTAGTTCTTATATGTTGGATCAAAGAGTAAATTGATCCTTCTGTTATAAGTTTCATCCATTTCTACGGTTAAAAAACTGGTCTCTATATGTCAGCATGAGGTACATGTGACATGCCACATGTTACTATTTGGTTACTATGTCAGTCATGTCAATTTTTAACAGTAGAAATTGATGAAATTTTTACAGAAATGATCAGTTTGCTCTTTGATTTAATGTACAGAGAATAATTTGCCCATTTTTTAGTAGAGGGGGCAAAATGCAATATGACACCAAGGATTAGGGCCTTCATGATATTTTTACGCTAGAAAGATTAGAAGTAAATCCACTATACCAGTGGATCTAGTTTTCGATGTTTCTAAGATGCCCTTCATGTGTGCTTCCATACAAAGCTAAGTGTATGTTGTTTTTCCCATCTAAGTACTGATTTCATGTTTTCAGGGATCCGTAACCAGCACTGGTTTGGTGGTCTCTTCAAAGTTACCAAGATTCTCTGATCTTTATACACTTACGATAGCAAGTGCAGATCCCAAGTCGATATCTGCAGGGAAACCGGTTGAGTTGACCAAAAGTGTTACTCAATGGTATCTCCCTTATTTCGCTTTTTCCATCCCATTCACGTGCCTGCAATCCGTTTTACGTTTCTAACCGTTTAAATATTGCAGTTTCACTAAGGACGGAGTATTGGTTGAGGGCCTATTCTGGAAAGATGTTGAAACACTAATAAATGATTATGCGACAGAACCAAAGAAAAAGAAGTGATCGTAGATAGTAAAGCCTTACCTTGTTAGGTTATTGGTTAGACTGTGAAATCTGTCCGTTGCTGCAACCTTGATTTAGAGTATGTTCACCACAATCATTGGTTTGAAGATTTTAAACTAAAAACAGAAAATGAACTTTGCCCAAGGATTAGAAGACAATTTTCATCACTTATCGAACAACGATTTCTTGCTAATGAAAGAGATTTGGTTTCTTTAGTTTTATTGAATGTCGTCGTATCAATCAAGATGGCATTTACATAATATACCGATGATAATTTTCGAGTAACTTTCATCCATCTTAATTGCTGTTAGGACCAGCTTTGGATGTCAAACTGCAGGTTTCACATGCCTTTGGTTGCCAGCTTTTTGTTGGGGTTAGCTCTTTACCATTTAATTGATTTGTTTACCTTACAGGTTATGCTACTTATATTTCTTGGATCAAATTATGGTTTTGGTTTCTCTGCATTTTAATTTGGCTGATTTGGTCTCTTTATTTTTATAATATCATCAGTTAGTTTAAATAAGTCGTACCATCTCTATTAAATGTTGATATAGATTTTGCTTAAAAACATCCTTTTTATCATAAAAAAAGATTCATACCAACATGATGAGTAGGAAAGGATGTTTTTAAGAAAACAAATCATGTTAGCATTTTAATCGGAATATTTAGTTATTTTGGATTTGTTAATAATATTATAATAGTATAGAGATCAAATTATGTCAAATAAAAATTACAGAGATTAAAGCAAACTTGAGCATGGTAGAAGGATTAAAATTATAATTTGATATTTTTTTCAATAATCATAATTGATATTTTTAATGCTTTTAAGATTATGACTGATTGAGTTGATATCATAAATCAACTCAACACTATTTTGGATAGTAAAAATATCTAAAAACCATTTTCAAGAAAGAAATAAATATTAACTATGATAATGGTGTTTTTGTCTTCTATTATTTTTATGTAGCATATTTAAATAAAGCCACTAAAAACTAAATGTTTAAAGATTGAATTTTTTTTTGAAATAATTTCACTATATCTTTTACATAATGTTTAAAATTATTTATAATTTATAATTCGTATCTTGGACCTTAATATTAAAAAAATAAAATACGTTGATTCGAAGCTAAACTGAAGGGCCAGAAGGGAAACTGACCCCAATCTTTTTTTAGAAACCTTTATCGATAACATTTTTTAGTGTCGTACTTAAAAGGAACTTCTGAACTGGATCTCATTATTAAATTGTGTGAAGTAATCCCATGGAACATGTCATATGGCACCGGAGACCCAGTTTGCTCAAACTCTGCACAAAGATCCATACATTTAATGCTCTATTTGTCGTTTTTTATGACTTCTCTATAATATTACCCGACTGAGTCTCTAAGTCATTTGTCATAAATTTAATATGTTCACCAATAAATGGTATTTTGGACCTACATGTCACATTCCACTTTGCACAACACTTGTGCAGGACAAATTGATGATTTTGGGTTACCTTAATTTGATTTATAAATTTACAAATTATTTTTGGGTTTGGGTATTTTAGATTTAGGTTAATATTTTATTCATGTTATTTTAAATTTTAGTTCTGGCTTTTTAAATTATTTATTTAGGTTTAAGTGATTTTGAATTTGATTTAATTTCGAATTTGTATTAAATAATTTTGAGTTATTATTAAATTTAGTCGATTTTATATTTAAGTTTGGATTAATTATATTAGGTTTTGAAATTCAAATTATAATTAAGTTATTCATGTAATAATCTTTTTAGAGTTTACGGATATAAATATATAGTACAATTAGAAATACAAACTACAAAGTAGAACCAAATTAATGCCAAGTATAATTGGGTTAAAAATCAACATGATAACAACACATGATATGGTAATTGTGCATGAAAATTGACCTATTAAACTAAAATTAAGCATAACAACATATGGTAAAATTAAAGATTCATATATAATAATTATTTAAAGTGAAACTCAAATTAAAATTTTTTTTGAGAAGTTGAATTCATTAATTTATTCAATAAATGGAATCATACAATTCAGATAAAAAAATACTTTCGTAGATGGTGAAGGATAAGCTCTATCAATACAACAAAGGTTTTAGTCTCAACATCAATAGAACATTATAATACATTGACAATTAGCTTTGTCACAACTCAAACACGACATATTTGGACTAATTGCAAGCAATTAATACCATAAGAAAATCAGCCCCAGATGGTTTACACTTCAAAGCGACAAGTAAAAATCGACAAAACAATCAAAGCATTCACCAAGCTAGTGAGGATGATAACAAAATCATCCCTAAAATCACTTGTAACATTAAAATTACATGCATAAACAAAACTAAAAAACGTGTTACAAGAACATATAAACGAACTTAAATATTTTAAAAACCTAAGAATTTTTTAAAAAATATAAGATACTTGTTTAAAATTTATAAATTTTTCTCACATTCTAATCTTTATGGAAAAAAGTATCCAGCATTTTCAAATAATTTTTCTAACGGTATTAAATCAATAATTTATATATATAAATTTGTTTCCATTTGCCCCTTCAACTATCAATTAAGTCACCTTAATGACCCCACTAAGTAACATTTTGTCTGTCCCTAGATTTGAATCTCTCAACTCTGTAAAGCCACGAATATTCCCCCCAACTACTCAATAAAATCCCCATTCCCTCTAAACTATTTTAATCAGTCCTTTTCCATTTGCTGATTATCACTCATTGCTTTTCCTTTTTCTTCTTATATTTTCTTTCCTTTTCTCACTTCCCAAACAAACAAATTAATACTTCATTATCATCGCCCCGTGACGTGGCTTTTTCTATTTTACTGGGGTCCGCACGACTAAAATAAAAGGTGACGCGGTGTTTTTACCAAATAATAAAGGTTTAATTTTGGTTTTAGTCCCTCTATTATGTTCAAATTTAGGGTATGATCTTTCTAATTTTATAATATTGTTAAGAAGTACAAATTGATAAACGCTGCTTGTTGTTGTTGTTGTTAAAGTGATGGCATGAATTTTTTTTTAATTGTTATTCAATCTCATATTTCAGCTAACCTTGCTAAACCAATGCTTTATTTATTATCTGATTCTTGAATTATATTCTTTAAAAAAAATCTCTTGAACTATACTCGTTTTGTCATATTGGTGCCTAATTTTTTGTCCCGTTTTAATATTTGAACTATTATATTTATCTCATTTTATCTAAAAAATTACTATCATCCAATAAGAATGTGTCGCATGTAATCGTCTTATAGGTAACTTCCTTTTTAGATAAGTTGAAATGGAAATGATAGTTTAAGTACTAATATTTGATAAAAAATTGATATCAAAATGAGAAAATGAGTATTCTTCAAAGGAAATGGCGGAGCTAAGGGGGGTTGGTAGGGGCCCGACCCCTTTAAAATAAAAATTTTTTCATTTAGGACCTTTATAATTTATAAAATTTTAAATTAGTAATGGTAAAATTATACTTTAGTCCCTAAAAAATAATAAAATTTTGATTTAATACTTTAAAATTTAGTAATGCTCAAGGTTATATAAAAAAAAAGATATCATGATTTTAACCCAAGAACTAATAGTGTAGATCAAATTATGTAAAATTAAAAGGATTAAATTTTATATTTTAACATAGTAAATCGACTAAAACAATAATTAAACAAAAAGAAACTAATCAATACAGATATTAAATGAAAACAATTAATCGATTTGGATCTACAAAACCCTAAAATAAGAGTTATATTTTATATTTTAACATAGTAAAGGGACTAAAATAACAATTAAACCAATAAAAAAAACCTAATCAATCAAAGCACGGATCTCAAATGACAACAATTAATCAATTCTAACACCAGGTTGACGTCCGCTAGATATTTTTTTTTAGTTTTTGTTCCTTCTTTATGTAGCCAATTCCAAGCTTTCCCCCTAATCTTTAATATCACCATTTTTGTGAAGGAGATATATTTCTCTCTTTCTCTCTCTAAAAATCTTCCTTTTCTCTCTCTAGAATCGCTTTGGTCGAAGTTTTCTCCATTTGATCTCTACGCTTCTGATTATATATTTTTTCTCGTAATCGAATCTATAGTTTCTTACTAAATCGAAGAATTTGTTTTTTTTTTGAGTTTTTATAGATTTTGTTTGATTTCGAGATGGTTAATTCTAGAAACGGGGAATTTGTTGACGACCGCGTGGATCGAGACGACGACGAATTAATCGGTTCGTCGGACGCATCTTCGTCCATGAACGGCGTCGTTGATACCTTTAGCGTTGGATCTGGAACAACGTCGGGACAGAACGGTGAGGTGAGGAACGAAATCGGACTTACGGAACGGTTAACGGACATATTCGTAGAGGAAAACAATGGAGATTTGTTGCTTCAACAAAGCGATCGAGAAGATAGGGTTCTGCAATGGTTACAAGCTTTGGATATGCAAGTAATCGGCGCTTGTCGAACCGATGAAAGGTTAAAGCCTTTGTTGAAAGTCAATGTTTCGAACGGCGTAGCTGAGGATCGATTGTTAGCTCATTTGAGTCAGGTATTTTGATAGTTTGGAATTTCAATTGATAAAATTTTCCATTTATATCGAATTCTATGATGATATTTAGCTCATATTTGTATTTTGTTGTTAAAATTTTCAATTTGGCTGTCTTGTGTGTGTAATTTCATTTGTTTTGGATAAATTTTCAGCATTTTGAGCCATCGGAAGTTGGTATGCTGGCGAGGTGCTTTTGTATACCTTTGGTTTCAATTCGAGTGGGGAAGATTAACAAACAAGGAACCTGTTTTCAGCCTACTGCTGCAAGGTAATTGAACTTTTGATGATATCGGAGTCTTGGATTTATCATAGATTATCCTGCTCTGAATGTCATGTACAGTCCATGGATGCATGTTAGCCTTTTTGTTGCAAATCATTAGCATTTACCTATAGCATATATCACAGAGCCGTATGCTTAATTGTTAACAATTGCCGTAGAGTATTTACATTATGCTTTCTCTAGAAACTAACCTTTCGTGGTAGCCCCCCCTCTTGAGGTTTAGTTTAAATGATTTAGGGAAATTGTCTTTAGTAGGTGATATGCTAATTAAGATATTAAATAAAATAAACTAATTATAAATTATCATAACATATATAAATATTGATGAAACTAGAAATCAAAGGTGACAATTAAAATAGATAGCCTTGCTTGTTAGCTAGCTAACTAGAAAGAAAGAAAGAAAGAAGAATCTCCACATTAGTCCAATCAAAGCCAATTGCTTGGTAGCTAATAGTGCATTACAGTTACGAGTTAGCTTCTTTTCCTCTATTTAGGAACCTTAAATTATCAAGTTAGCTAGCTAATGCTTAGTTTGAAATATTGGAGACCAATTATAGATATTAGCACATTTTCCCTAGATTTTTATCCATAATTCTTATTCATCAATGATACCATTTTGATGGTCTCATTCCTTTGATCTTTCATAGCCTTTAAGCATGTAGCATTTTATCAATTTACCTTGGATCACTGCAACAACTCTTTTAGCCCCTTAATGTCTCTGTTTTGGGATTAAGATGGTATTTAATTGACTGCATTATGTTATATGGTAATGCTTTCAGTATTCCATGCAGGCAGCTCGTCTAAAATATACATGATTTAGAATGTTCTGGTTGTCACAGTATGTTACACTTGTTTACTACCTGTAAGTTTGCATGTCATGTATTATCAAGTGATTATATGTGCTGACATTTGCAAGTAACTTATTTCGGTTTTTTTTCTTATATCAACTCTGCTAAATTGGGGATACCAACGCTTTTCTTAATCTTTGAACCGGTCATACCAGCCAAGTATCATTCTACTCTATGTTATATTATTTCTTAATTGTAGCGACTGTCTCTCGTTTTATAATGATTGAGGTATACTAAAGGCATTATTTTTTTAATTTAGCCTAGTGTTGACTGTTGAGTACATATTGGATTGGTTTTCATGATTTATTTAGATTCCTTCTTCTTATCTGGTTGCATTCAGCATGGTTACACATTTAGAAGTTAGTCTTTTTATCATGTTTTGGTAACTGTTGTCTGCAAAAATCCTATATCTGAATCATATACTCATTTTTGTTATTACTTTTTGATTTAGCAACTAATTTAATTGATTTCACTTGTTGAAACTTGTCCTGTAGTTCCACATTGACCCACTGCATAATTTGAATGGAAGGTGTATATTTAGCGGTTAATAGTCAATAGAAATTGCAGGGTTCTATTTTAGTTTTTTTGTTGGTCATCATGTTAATGCTTCCAAATAAATATATCTTTTGACTTGTAGGTAAAGTGGGCGTATTCTATAATGATCTCTGAATAATGAGGAAATAAAGGTAGTTTCATCTCCTATATTATATAGTTTGCTGCTGCTGTTTTGTGGATATACAAGGTTCACATTCAATGAATCAATAATAAGTAAGATTGGGTGCTAGTGACTTGTATGAATTAAACTTATGTTGCCTTGTCGGTGTCAGTAGTCTTAATTTTGTTGCAATTTTGCTTTTTGAACTGTATGCGTACCCTGTCATTCTTTATTATCTCTTAGTAATTTTGTTGCAATTTTGTTTTTGAACTGTATGTTTACCTGCCATTCTTTATTATGTCGGGTTTTTGTTGCAATTTTGTTTTTGAACTTGTACGTCTATCCTGCCATTCATTTTCTTATTGATTGTTTTGTTTTGTAGTCGTCAACTTGATCAAATTCTTTATAGGGATTTCTCATAACCCCTTATAAGTTTTCATATTTGTTCATGCCTTTGCAAAGGAAGCTTGTAAGATGTGTCATGATATCCTCATGCTTGTTTGAGTCCATTAAATACGTGGGTTGAGTAGTGGCGTCTTATTTTTTGTTTGAGCAAAACCAAATATTAAGTTCTATAGGACTAATGTCATAGCAGATGTTACTTGGTAGTTTCGTGTGTGATATGCCTGAGATAGAACAAACTGAATTTCCCTAGGGTTTTGTCATATTGAATTTCTAATGGTACTTGGTAGTTTCGTGTGTGATATGCCTGAGATAGAACAAACTGAATTTCTCTAGGGTTTTGTCATATTGAATTTCTAACTTAGAGCCGATCCATTTAAAATTCCGCCAGGATTTTTTTGGGATGATTTAAACTGTCAAATCTTACATCTTGGTGCATACCAGTTGTAATGTTAGAGATTTGATAATTATGCTTTTCTCATATTGCTGTTTATATTTTACTTGTAAACGTGTTCTTACTAAATAAAAATGTTTCCTAAATCTTGTTGAATTTCACAGGGGAAATTTGAGTCTCACGCTCTTGCCAACATCGGACTTGCGCCTTTCATTTGTTGGGGATGATGGTCAAACTGAGAGATTGTTTACCTTAAGTGACGAAACTCAATGTGCTGCTGTTTCCGTCAACGAGATCCCAGCAGACAGTTCTGGACGATCTTTCCTTGTGAAATTGCCAGATGGCAAAGATTTTTACTATTGGTGCTCGGAAAGATCAAAGCTCTTGGGGGTTGAATTGCTCTCAAAGGTAGCCAATTTTAAACTCTTTAATACTCTCACTACCAGTTTTGTACAAATTGCTTTGTTTGTCGAGTGATTGCTGTCTAATATTTGTGTTCTTTTTTGCCTTCGATAGATGAAGGATCTAATCAAAAGAAAACCATCTATAGCTGAATTAACTGGAATCAGCGAGTCACGATTAGGCTGTTTTGCAACTCAGCTTCATGCCTATCTCCTAGGATCATCTGTGAATCCGCAAGCTAGTTGTTCTAGTTCACCTTCACCCAGTACCACGCACGATGCTATTGTTGTGCACAATGGGCAATCTTCATCAGCTACATCAAAATCTTTGCGATCCCGACATTCTAGCAGTCAAGCATCCAAGGTGAATGCACTTTATCAAGGTAGCTTAAGTCCAAAATCAAGCTCTTTCAAAGAGGGTTTGATCCGAAACTCATCTTTCCCAAGAAGCACCACCAGGGATAAGTTGCGAAGGCGTGGAGATAATCTTCCATTAGCCGAGAGCCTTACAGTTGCTTTGCCTATTATAAATGATTCTTCTAATTGCAATCAAGCTGGAACCAACAATCTTCTGGACAGCAAGAGTTGCTCGCTCACTCCTAACTTCCTTGAATCACTCGGAAAACTTGCCACTCCACCAACTCCAAGTGGTGTTTCTCAGGTTTCCTCCGTAGGACCTCCTCTATTTTCTCCTTACTATTGTTGGTGTCCCCCAGGATCATCGACACTACAGTGCTCAGCTACTTCCGAACTCCCTGCCTCTACAATCTCATCTTTTAAGCTTCCACCGCTTTCATCAATGTTGCCAACAAATGGTTCTTCCAGCTCGTTGAAACCAACTCTACCTCTTGGTCTTACTGATGTACCATCACTGGATTTTCCAGCTTTCCTCCCGGAACCATTGGTCCGATTACCCTTGGCGAGTTCACAGCAAATTCCAACCTTCACACCTTTGATATGTGATCCAATTGTTCATATTCCAGTCATTGATGTTTGCTCTTCAGGACAAGGTTATTTGGTTAGTGCAGGTCCTACTATTTCATCCTCAATCCCTCCATTACATCCAAACCTCGTAAACCCATTATTACCGGATACAACTGATTCCGTAGTGGAAAAAGGTGCAAGAGAAACTCTCCGGCTACTCATTAGTGGTTCGACACACAGCAACCCTCCATTAATTGATGTATTACCGGCAGTTGACAAAAAAAGTATCCTTGTTACTGGAAGCAGAGGTCTATACAGCGGAACTAGGGACATAAGTGCCCTTGCCAGTGGCATTGCCACCGTGAGTTTCGCTACACTGTCATCCACCTCCATGTCAGATAGCTTTACAAAACATCCCGATTCAAAGCAGGTCGGATCTAGTGACTCGGAAGGAGCTTGTTCAAGCAGTGATGCTAAACTTTTGGACTCGGAAAGAAGTTAAATAGTGAATAAGTAAATAAATAAATGCAGGCAATAGTATTGTTCCCTCTGTAAGTCTTTTTCTTTTTGTAGGTTAGACAATGCAAAATGTAGATCAATGTATCTGCAATTTTGTCATATTTTAAAATGTAATTAGTCCCTATCCTTCATCCCATTTGGGGATTTGTTGTCTTCCTTTCTGGTATTTTCTATTGTTGGTAGTGAGCTCCTTTATCCTTTTGGTTAGAAAAAAATTGGGTTCTTTTTCATTTTTCACTATATTTATTTATTTATTTATTTAAAAATATATATTTAAGTGAACGTATTAATTTTGAGTGACGTTGATTTAAAAGTTTAAATTAACATTGAAATAAAAAAGAAGAAAGGGAACATTAATTTATTGATTATGCCAAGATTGATGATCATGTCAAATATGATTTACAAACACTAAAAAATTGATTTTTGGTTTGATGATATGGTTAATTTTGTATCTTTTAAATCACAATCATTGACTTGAAAAGAATTTTACGATATAATATAATAAGACCTTACATTATTGGTGGATCTTTTACCAATCGAAAAAATCAATAGGGTGAGTTTAAGCGATAGATTTATTAATTAAAGTGAGTTTATTAATACTTAATTTTAAGATTCCATCCTACATATTAGTGTCAATAAGCTTGAACTTTATAAAATAAATAATACTAGGATAGCCTTAAAAAAGAAAAAAGGACAATTGCGCGGTAGAAACATGTTTTCATGAGCATTAAAAGAAGTATAGCTTGGCGCCAAAAAATTCGAAATTCATTATGTGTAATAGCGTACATTTGTCTTATATAAAATTTTATCTAATTAATTTAATTAGTTAACTTACAAATTCTTAATTCATTTGAATCCTCGATTCCCATCAACCCAGCTCTATTAAAAATATTTTTTATTCTATTATTAAATTAACTGTTTTTTTAATTAATTTAAAATTATTCAAAAGCAACTTTCTTTAAAATAACAAGCACGCGGAGTTGAAAGATGCAGCAATGATTTTAAAACAGTAAGTCTTCACTCATTCTAGTAAACACTGTAAGTGGGCTTAAGCTCTTTCCATTGTTCACTCTATTTATTTACTTATTTATTTTTTAAATATTTAAGTGAACGTATTAATTTTGAGTGGCGTTTATTTAAAAGTTTAAATTAACATTTAAAAAAAAAAAAGGAACATCGATTTATTGATTATGTCAAGATTGATGATCATTTACATTGAATTGCTTTTAACACTAAAGGGATTGATTTTTAAAGCAATAACTGATTTGGAGGTCATTTGGACAAAAGAAACGTGGTTTGATGATACAGTTAAGAGTGTTTTTATTTTTATTTTTTGTCTTTTAATCATTTGAAAATAATCTTATGATATCTCATTATAATAAGATCTTATATTATTGGTGTATTTTTTACCAACCGAAAAAATTAATGGGGTAAACTCAAGTCACAGATTCATTGGTTGAAGTGAGTTCGTTCATATTTGATTTAAGATTTCGACCCACAAAGTACACCTATATAATAGTGTTAGTAAGCTTCAACTCTATAAAATAAATAATAATAGGATAAAATAGGTACATGTTTTCATGAGCATTAAAAAAAGTATAGGTAGCTTTGGCACTAGAAAGGCAGACCAAGTTCGAGATTTACTGTGTGTGATAACTTACATTTATCATTAATTTGGTTAGTTGGCTTTAGTATACAAACGCTTAATCCATTTGTATTGTAATAATTCAATTCTATCTGGTGTTTTTTTTGGACAATTCATCTCTACCGTAACAATTTAATATTTATGATTACTTGAATATATATTTATATATTTATATTTACATTATACTTTACTTATAACACTTTCAATATATATTAGAAATAGTAACTAATTTTAAATTGTAATAGATTTCGAGATTTGTGATTGATTCTTAATTAGTTTAATTTGAATAAGATTAATTTTAAATTGATTCGAATTATTTTAAATTTATTTGATTTTGGGTTTTGATTATTTTAAATTTTGGGATTAAGTTAATTATGGGGACAGATACACATTCTTGTCTGTTCCTAGATTCCCATGGACCAACCATTGCAGCTCTATTAAAAATATTTTTGAACTGATAAAAAAATATTTTTTATTATATTATTAAGTTAAATTTAAAAAAAAAATTAATTTAAAATTATTCAAATGCAACTTTCTTTAAAATAATAAGCACGCGGAGGTGAAAGATTCAATTTTCTGCTTTCTGTATAAACAAAGCAGCGACGAACGTTAAAACAGTAAGTCCTCACTCATTCTAGTAAACACTCTAAGTGGGCTTGAGCTCTTTCCATTCCTCTTTTGTCATGGATGAAAGGTTGAGAACAGCAGCTCGTACAGGAAATGTTAGTGATCTATACAGTTTAATTGAAATAGATGGAAATGCTTTGAAGCAATTTGACGAGGAGGAGTTCGTCGAAACTCCCTTACACATTGCTGCAGAAGAAGGATATTGCATTAGGTTTGCAATGGAAATGATGAGCTTAAAGCCATCATTTGCTAGCAAGCTAAACAAACAAGGCTTGACCCCACTTCACCTTGCAGTTACAAAAGGGCATACAAGTATGGTTCTACGTTTCTTGGAAATTAATAAAGATCTAGCTCGTGTCAAAGGAAAGAATGGCAAGACACCTTTGCACATCATAACTGAAGTTGGGAACCATAATGGTCTGTTGGATAGAGTTCTAGAGATTTGTCCTCAATCGATTCGAGACGTTACAGTTGAGAATCGTAATGCTTTGCATATTGCCGTCAAAAACGACAGACTGGATGTTCTTCGAGTCCTACTTCAAACACTTAGGAAGACAGACTGCTATCGTGATGTGGTGAACCAAAAAGATCAAGATGGGAACACTGCACTGCACTTAGCTGCTTTTCATAATCAACCCGAGGTTAGACTCATCTAGTTCAATACAGCTTCTTTTTAATCTTTATAGACATAGATTGTTGTTCTTTTATATCTCAAGCTATCAATGAAACAGATGCTTAAACTATTATTGAACTGCAACGCCGATCAGCACGCTACCAATCAAGCTGGTTTGATGGCATTGGATATTGCAGACCAGAATCATAATGAAGACAGTATTACTGTTCTACGTGGTTGCTTTATTCCAGGAGTTTCAAACTTTAAACATAAGTTGGAGAAACAAGTGAGAAAAGCATCATCTCTAATCTCTCACGAGATAGATAATATATCAGGCGAGGACCGCAATGCCTTACTAGTAATTTTAGGGTTGCTTCTAACTGCAACCTTCCAAGCTAGTCTTAGCCCACCTGGTGGTGTTTGGCAGGGAGATAACACTTCAAAGTCCGAAGGGTCATATGATGAGATGGCGTTGGGTAAATCAATCTTAGATGAATTTAATTTTCTTTTTTACTATATTCCAACTTATCTTGTCTTCATCGTAACCTTTTTCTTAACATTAGCCTTGCTTAAACCTTATCCCCATTGTTTCAGAACAGCACTACAAGTCTTACTTGCTTTCTTCGCAATGTCCTTCGACCTATCAGTAAGTTTCATAGCGCCAACCAGGTTCACAACTAGTGTTATGGCTGTGTTTTCGGTTTTGGTTTTTATTTTAACGGTGCTCATGGTTTCCACTTCTCGAGTGTCAAAACTTAGTGTTGCAATTCTGGGATGTCGGTTATCCGCTTCATTTGCGTTGCATTATTATATGAAAAGTTCAGTTTTACCAAATGTAATTCAGGGAGTTTGGTTATTCCTTTTCCTACATGATGAATTCTGGAAAGGAACTATTCTAGTTGCAGCATACTGTTTAGCCATGAGCACGCTTACACGGGATTTTACGTATTGTATTGTCTTTGGGTGCTGGTTTTCCTTTTTTCTATTTAGAGTCTGTCTAAACCGGTTTCTTATTCATAGAGTGTAGCTATCTTTGTACCAAAGAGAATAATCAAAACAATGTTCATCTCAATCCCTTTTGTCTCCTTTGATTCATCAATGTTATTTTGATTGGATTTTTGTTGTGGGATTCGTTGTAGCTAAACCTAATCTTGAGCCACGTCAGGTGAATATAAAATTTTAGAATATTTTTTAGACTTAGATAATGAATACTAAACCCGAGGTCGAACCAGTCCGCCTGTATTAAACTTTTTTTATATAAAAACATGTTTAAAAAATATAATCAAATATACTAAAAATATTAAAATATATGTTTCCCAACAATTTAAAAACACATTAAAAAAAAAGGTCATTATACTTAAATAACACTCAGATAGTTACAACTTAAGAAGCAAATGCCTCTAAAATATTAGCAAAATTTATAATAAAATAAGAATTATACAATATCCAAATAATAACAACGAAATATTAACAATATAATATTGGCAGCCAACAACAACAAAACAATGAAAATTTTTGGAAATTTTGGGTTGGGCCCAAGCCAAAAAGTATTGCCCGAAGCCGAGCCCTTTTTTGTCCAAGCACATTTTTCTGGCATATATTTTTGCCCAATCCCTCCTACTTTTCGAGTGGGCCTTTGGACTTGGATAGGTGACCGACCCATGATCATGTCTAAATATAGTCCATAAAAGTGATTTCTCGTGTACTCAACTTTGCCTCGATTTATTTATTTCTTCCTTTTAAAAAATCTCCTTAATTAATTTTCAATCTTGGAGATTTATTGAAAAAAAAGTAATAAAAGAGTTAATTTACTGTTGATGTTGGAAAGTGGAGTGAAAAAGGAGTTTTAAAAAGTACTTTTGAAAAGTTTATTGGTGTATTCTATTACTATCAAACAATATTTTTTCGAATTTTGACATGGCTTGATCAGATAATTATAGTATCTTTATTTTTATCTTTTAATCGCAACTGTTGATTTAAAAATAATCTCACAAGATCCCACTATAATAAGATCTTATTTTAAACTTTATTGGTAAACTCTTTACCAATAAAAAAACAATGGAGTTAACTCAAGCAATAGGTCCATTGGTTGAAGTGAGTTCATTCATATCATGGTTCGATCCACAAGTTCACCTATATATTAGTGTGTGCGTACGTTGGTGTGTAAGTTTAAGCTTGTATTATATGAAAATAATAATGTGATAATTTTATAAAGGAAAGACAATTGCATTAGAGAAAAATGTTTTAATGAACATTAAAAAAGTATGGGTAGTCATTATATGTGCTTATGGGTCAAGCCTATGTAAGGTATTTAGATAACTTTTTTTAAGTATAGGCTCGATCGGGAAAATGGATTTATTTTATTGTCTAAGCCCGGCCTAATTTAATAATAGTAAACCTGGGCCTGACCTGACCCACCCATATTTGATTTGTTTAGATTAATTTTTATTTAAAAATAAATTTTAGAAAAATATAATACACTAAATGCACTAAAAAAAAGAGGTTAAAATAAAAGTTTTCTAACACATTAAAAAGTATTTATATTAAAAAACACTACCATAAATATAATAAATCTTTTATTATATTAAAAACACAAATAAATATAATAAATATTATATTATATTAAATATAAATGTTAAATTTTATATTTTAAATTAAGTTATTTGGTTGGATATATATATTTTTAGATCTTGGCAATGAGTTTGTTCACTTCCTTTTTCTAGTATTTTCTATTGCTGGTAGTGAGCTCATTTTTCCTTTTGGTTTTAAAAAAGAAAATATATAGTGGGTTTTTCTTCATTTTCACTTTATTTATTTTTTCTTTTTTAGAAAAAAAAAATCATTTTAGTGAACGTATTAATTTTGAGTGGCATCTATTTAAAAGTTTAAATTAACATTGAAATAAGGAAGAAAAAATGACTTCAGTCTATAGTTGATTATGTCAAGATTATTGTTCATCATGTTATTTGCATTGAAAATTTTGAGTTTAATTTTTAATTAATTCAATCGATTTTAATACTTTAAATGGTTTTCAACACTAAAAATATTAATTTTTTTTTAAAAAGTGACATATTAAGTAACTCATTTAACAAGATTGAAGTCATCAGTACAATTTTAGTACTGTTTTTGATGTTGTTTGATTAGATACTTACGTATCCTGATTTCTATTTTTTAACCACCTTATTTATTTAAAAAAGATTTCATAAGATCCCACCATAGTAAGATCTTATTTTAAACTCTATTGATAAACTCTTTACCAATTGAAAAATCAATGGGGTCAACCCAAGTCGTAAGCCCATTGATTGAAGTGAGTTCATTTATGCTCGATATCAAGGCTCAAATCCACAAGTTCACATATTAGAAGCGTGTGCGTACATAGGTGTGTAAGTTTAAACTTGTAGTGTATAAAAATAATAATGGAATAATTCTGAATGAAAAACAATTGCATTCGAGATGTATGTTTTCGTGAGCATTAAAAAAGTGTAGTTAATCATGTTAATAGGCTTTTGCTTTAGTATGAAAATTTTGGACAAATGCAACTTTCTTTAAAATAATAAGCACGCGGAGTTGAAAGATTCCCTTTTCCGCTTTATTTATGAACAAAAGCAGCAGCGATCTTTAAAATAGTAGTCAACACTGTAAGTGGGCTTTGTTGGAAACGTGATGGGCCGAAAATTTACTTTTTATTACACACTCAATATATTACAATACGAAGATTACAAATATTTTCTCAATGACTAGATAGTCTAGCTGCTGCTAGATTTTAACTCACTCAAGGTTTGCTAACCTTCTCACTCTCACTCACGTTGCTTCTCTTATTTCTTTTTTCTTCTCATTTTTCTTTTTTTTATTACAACACAAGTTCAAGCCTCTATTTATAGGCTGATAAAGTGACAACAAATGTGGCTATTAATCCACTTAATTTCCAGCCACAAAACATCTCAATAATGGAGCACTTTGTATGGCTAAAATTTCAGCACTTTGCATGGCACAAAATTGCTCCACGTCTCATGCTTCTAGATTATGCTTGGAGTGGGTTTGATTTCTAACAGGCTTCAGCTCTTTCAAATTTTCTTTTGTCAATTCATTCTTCCACCTGATATGGATGAAAGGTTGAGAACAGCAGCTCATACAGGAAATGTTAGTGATCTATACAGTTTAATCCAAAGAGATGGAAATGTTTTGAGGCACTTTGATGAGGTGGAGTTTGTCGAAACTCCCTTACACATTGCTGCAGAAGAAGGATGCATTAGGTTTGCAATGGAAATGATGAGCTTGAAGCCATCATTTGCTAGCAAGCTAAGCCAACAAGGCTTGACCCCACTTCACCTTGCAGTTACAAAAGGGCATACAAGTATGGTTCTACGCTTCTTGGAAATTGATAAAGATCTAGTTCGTGTCAAAGGAAAGAATGGTAAGACACCTTTGCACATCATAACTGAAGTTGGGAACCATAATGGTCTGTTGGAGAGATTTCTAGAGATTTGTCCTCAATCGATTCGAGACGTTACAATTGAGAATCGTAATGCTTTGCATATTGCCGTGGAAAACGACAGACTGGATGTTCTTCGAGTCCTACTTCAAACACTTAGGAAGACAGACTACTATCGTGAAGTGGTGAACCAAAAAGATGAAGATGGGAACACTGCACTGCACTTAGCTGCTTTTCATAATCAACCCGAGGTTAGACTCATCTAGTTCAATACAGCTTCTTTTTAATCTTTATAGACATAGATTGTAGTTCTTTTATATCTCAAACTATCAATGAAACAGATGCTTAAACTATTATTGAACTGCAACGCCGATAAGCACGCTACCAATCAAGCTGGTTTGATGGCATTGGATATTGCAGACCAGAATCATAATGAAGACAGTATTACTGTTCTACGTGGTTGCTTTATTCCAGGAGTTTCAAACTTTAAACATAAGTTGGAGAAACAAGTGAGAAAAGCATCATCTCTAATCTCTCACGAGATAGATAATATATCAGGCGAGGACCGCAATGCCTTACTAGTAATTTTAGGGTTGCTTCTAACTGCAACCTTCCAAGCTAGTCTTAGCCCACCTGGTGGTGTTTGGCAGGGAGATAACACTTCAAAGTCCAAAGGGTCATATGATGAGAATGCGTTGGGTAGATCAATCTTAGATGAATTTAGTTTTCTTTTTTTCTATATTCCAACTTATCTTGTCTTCATCGTCACCTTTTTCTTAACATTAGCCTTGCTTAAACCTTATCCCCATTGTTTCAGAACAGCACTTCAAGTCTTACTTGCTTTCTTCGCAATATGCTTCGACCTATCAGTAAGGTTCATAGCGCCAACTGACTTCACAACTAGAGTTATGGCTGTATTTTCGGTTTTGTTTTTTATTTTAACGGTGCTCATGGTTTTCACTTCTCGAGTGTCGAAACTTAGTGTTGCAATTCTGGGATGTTGGCTATCCCCTTCATCTGTGTTGACATATGATGATATAGATCCAGTTTTACCACATGTAATTCAGGGAGTTTGGTTATTCTTTTTCCTATATGATGAATTCTGGAAAGGAACTATTCTAGTTGTAGCATACTGTTTAGCCTTCAGCATGATCAGGGATTTAACGATTTTCCTGGTCTTTGGATGCTGGTTATCCCTTTGTCTATGTAGATTCTGTCTAAACCGGTTTCTTATTCATAAAGTGTAGCTATCTTTGTACCAAAGAGAATAATCAAAACAATGTTCATCTAAATCCCTTTTTGTCTCCTTTGATTCATCAATGTTATTTTGATCAAATTTTAATTGTGGGATTTACATATGGATTGGTTCGGGTCAATATAAAATTTTAAAATTATATTTTAGGTTTGAGTCTATTTTGAAAAATGAACCTAAAATTTTGCTAAAGCTCCGCTTATGTAAAAATATTGAATTTAAAGTTTAGCTCAAACCTACCCGTATTAAAAATAATATTTTTTATATAAAAACAAATTTTAAAAATATAAATGTTTCCAACAATTTCAAATTTCATTTAAAAAAATATTTATATTTAAATAACACTAAGATAATTACAACTTAGCAAGCAAATGCTTATAAGATGGTAGCAAAATTGGTAATAAAACATGAATTATACACTATTTACACAATAGCAATAAAATAGTAGCAATATAATAGCAAAATGGCAACAAAATAACATCAAAATGACAACAAGCAACATCAAAACAATGAAAAAAATTAGGAAAATTCGAGTCGGCCCAGGCCAAAAAATATTGCTCGAGGCCTAACCTATTTAGAAAAATAGCCTTATTTTTTGTCAAAACACATTTTTCTAACTTATATTTTTATCCAAACCCTCCTACTTTTCGGGCAGGACTTTGGGCTTGGGTGAATGACCCAACCCGTGGTCAAGTCTAGTTATAGACTATAAGAGTGATTTCTTGTGGATTCAACTTTGCCTCAATTTGTTTTTTTATCATTTAAAAGAATGTCCATTCAATTCTTTCTGTTAATTTTCAGTCTTGGAGATTTCTCAAAATTTTTTTGTAATAAAAAGGTTAATTTACTATTGAGGTTGGAAAGAGCAACGAAAAAAAGTTTTAAAAAGTGCTTTTGAATAGTTTAATAGTGTTTATTATTACTATCAAAAAGCGCTATCCCAAATTCTAGCGTGACTTGATCAGATAGTTACAATATCCTTATTTTTGTCTTTTAACCACAACTATTGATTTAAAAAGGATCTCATGATATCCTACTATATATAATAAGATCTTATTTTAAACTCTATTGGTAAACTCTTTATATCAACTAAAAAAATCAATGGGGTGAACTCAAACGGTAAGTCCATTGGTTGAAGTGAGTTCATTCATACCTGATATCTCGGTTTGCTCCACAAGTTCACCTATGTAGTAGTGTGTGCGTATGTAGATGTGTAAGTTTAAACTTGTATTATATAAAAATAATAATGGGATAACTTTAAAGGAAATTAGACAATTGCATCTAAGATACATGTTTTCATGAGCATTAAAAAAGTATGGGTAGTCATTTGAGGTGCTCATGGGTCAGGCTTATGTAAGGTTTTTAGATCACTTTTTCAAGTTTGGGCCCGACTCAAAAAATGAACTTATTTTTTTTCCTAACCTTGACCCAGCTTATGAAAAGTAAACCCGAGCTCGGCCTTGTCCATATTTGATTTGTTTAGATTAATATTTATTTAAAATTATTTTTTTTTAAAATATAATACACTAAATGTACTAAAAAAAGGCTAAAATTTTCTAACACATTAAAAAGTATTTATGTTAAAAAAGCACTACTATAAATATAATAAATATTTTATTGTATTAAATATAAATGTTAAAATTTTATATTTTGAGTTGGGTAAGTTGTTTTAGGTCTTGGGCAATGGGCTTAATTGTTATTGTATTAGGGATTTAATATAAATATAAATATAAATATATATAATTATTATTTAACATATATAATCAATATAATATTATTTTGTAACATAATATTCGGGTTGGGCCGGGCTCAGGCCGAAAAAGTCTTGCCCAAGGCTCGACCAATATAGAAAATGGATCTTAAGTTTTACTTAAGACAATTTTTCGAACCTCGTATTTTATGTAAATCCTCCTATTTTTTAGGCGAGCCATCGAGCCTGAGCAAGTGGCCTAGCCCTTGAGCAAATTTAGTAGTCATGTTAATAGGCTTTGGCACCAGAAAAGTAGACCAAGTTTGAAACTCACTACGCATAACTATATGCGTGGTTCTTCGGGCCCTATAGCGTACGTTTGTCATATGTAAGTTTTTGTCCAATTACTATAAATTCTTAATTTATTTGTGTTGTAATAGTTCAATCCTATTTTATAATTTTTCGGACAATCTATTTATACCATAAAAATTTGATATTTATCCTTACTCAAATATATATTTATATTTGTATTTTATGGAGCTGTAATAAAGAGAGGGGTTCATTGCATATGGACAGATAGACATTTTTTTTGTCGCATTTCACACTTATAATTAACAACCCAAAACACAATGAATCCTCGATTCCCATCAACCGACTTTGCAGCTCTGTTGAAATTTTATCTCTATTATATATATATATATATCACAAATTTAAAGAAAATTTTAAATTGATAAGAATATTTTATATTATTAAATTAACTTTAAATAATTTACAATTATTATTTATGTTTATTTTTATTTTATTTAAATATATATTAATTTTATTGATGTATAATAGAATTATTATTTGAATAAAACTATAAGCATCTTAAATATCATTTAATTAATATTTAAATTATGTACTAATTAAAATTTAAGCTTAGCTTTATAAATAGAATTTAGTAGTTAAGTATATTTAATCAAATAGCATCTAAAGAAAATTAATGGTGATGTAAATACTACCCACAAGCTCACGAAAGAGGTATTAATATTGTTAGAAATTAATTATGGAAAGCACGTCTATAGAAGATCGAATCATCAACTAAGGCCTTATATGCCTTACATTAGCATCCTTGGTTCCACTTGGTTAGACTAGTATTCTTACCCTTTGAGACCTGTTAAGGACTTTGGTTCAAACCCCACCAATACCAAAATGATAAAATATTCCTTTGGTGGATCCTAGGCGCTCCCGATAAACTTTATGAACCCTTTGAACTCTCCTTGAAGTTGGGAGACAAAATCTCAAACCTAAACTTGAGGATAGACAACTCGAGAACAACACCAACTGTTCGAGGTTTAAATCTACTGTTCGGAGGACAACATTTCAAAAACTTCTCTCGATAAAAGAGTTGATTCCCCTTAACAATTATAACGTTTAATTTTTTATATTATAAAGATTTAATACCATTGCTATGTCCATTTTTTTATTAATTACCTCTTGACACACATTCCAAAGTTATATAAAGTTATCTCAATATTTAATTCAATGATTGCTTGGTTGATTGAGTTTTTTCGTTGAAGAGTTTAAAATCGAATTCCCTTTCTCCAAAAAAAAAAAATTGGGCTGACCTGGAGGATTGACTTCATTTGGATTTGGATTAAAAAATATTTTTTATTATTTCAAGTCTCGTTTTATGATTGAATTTCTTTTTTAATAATCGAACGTAAGCAGATTTTGTATTTTCTTATTAAATTGAGAGCTAAAACAGGTTTGGAAAGTTGAAATGGTTTTCGGATCCAATGTTCAAGTGTGCAAATTAGGTTATTTTATGAGCATATAGATAATAATAATAATTATCGATTTCTTCGAATAAAATCTCTAAATGTTATCCGTCGAGTATTAATTAGACTTTTAACTATCAAAAGTATTATTCATCAAGAGAGACTTTTGTCTCGGGTGCTTTGCTAACTTAAATGGTATTATATATCTCAACAAGTGATCTATATATTATAAATCAGGAGTTTAAATTTCATCAAAGATAAGACGCTATAGTCAAGCAGATACTCTCGACTCTGAAAACTAAACTTTCAAGACAGTTACTCACGACGAAGCACGAAAGACCATTTTCTCGAAGACAATAAATTTTTTAAACTTTCTAAGCATTTTATTTTTTATAACTTTTTAATTTTATGGTTTCAATATAAATTGTATTTATTAAATGCACGTTTACTATAATCTAATATATACATATTGAATTTGGTCCAGCTTTGCATTGATTATTTAAATGGAAAATTGAATGGAGAAAGCATCTTATTTTCATTTGAACTTAATAGCATATATTTACGCCAAACCCCAATTTCATTAAATTAAATTAAATAGACGCTGGAAATAATTGATTTGGTACGAAAATAACGGCGAAGCTGGCAGCTGACAGGGGCACTGACCGCAAAATGAAAATAATATAAATAAATAGTATAAATATATTCTAAAAATCTATTTTATTGTATATTAAGAATTTAATTTAGTTACGGTCAGCGGCGAAGTTCGCAGCTGGTTTCGTTCTTGATTAATGTCAACGAGTTAAGCGAATATTAATTTAGTTAAGTAATGATGAAAATATTTTCATATTATTAAATAAGTTGTATTATTTTGAATGTGTTTTATCATGTTAAATTTTTTATATAAAAAAATATACACATGATGATAGGATTTAAACTCAAGCCTTTATAGTTAAGAATGACAAAGCCCAACTGCCCGATAAATTTCGAATCAATCCACTTTGAATGGAGCAAACTTTGTTTTTGGAAAAGTAGATGCGAGACGGAGCAAGGTGGATTTTTTCTTTTGTGGTATGGAGCGATTATGACAATTACTTGTCTCATCCCGCCCTACTTCGCTATATGAAATTATCATTTTGTCATTGTATATATAAACTATTAAAAGGGTAAAAATATAATAATATGGATTTCTAGATTCGCCCTAACATCATTATGATAGGGAAGCCTGTGGAATTGATGAAACTTGAAAGAGATGACAATATATCTAAACTAAGTTACATCGAATCCTTTTTCTTCCGAACAATATACTACCTAGAAATAGAATAAGAGAAAGTTTTAGAAAAAAGTAATAATTATAAGTCGATAGATTACGATATAATTAAGTTGCCAACTTTCGCTATTAAAGGCATTGGTTAGTAGTTTGAATGCATCTAATATAGACTAGAAGTTTAAATGTTGTAGGTTGAATTAATGGTTAAATTGATTTAATAAAATCTCATTGAAGTGAATGGTTTTGGGTTTAAATCTTTAATGCCAAAAGGACACAAATTTGAAGTGAAAAAAAAAATATAGTTGTTGACAGGTAAAATCAACCAGGAGGAGGAGATGAATGTGACGGTAGCAATTTACCCTTTGCTAGAGTAGAGAGTCACTGTTTTTGGGGATTGGATCGATGGTTGTTTGGAGGGATTGATCTAGATGGAGTTAAGTGTCTCGATTCTTCTCTCTTACTCACCCTTCTTTGGTGTCTTGGTTAGGCTTATATATGCGGAACAAAGGAGTTCCACACGTCCTATAGGTTCACTAATAGTAAAGTTATATTTTATTTACTTGTTTTATTGTAGTAGTAATGATGTGACGTTTTAGATTAAAGATGTGTTCACTAAGTAAAGGTGGTTTAGCAAAAATGATCTAGCGAGGGTTTTTCTTGTTAAATAAGCCATTAGTCTATTAACTTTACCTATTAAAACCCTTAGTTTTAATTTAGGTTATAGTTTTATTATGGGATTAAAATAAAATTTAAATTTCCACACCGATACTAATATTTGTTTTTGATATTCTTCATGTCCATTGTAATAACCCAATTTTGTCCGGCTCAAACAACAAACAAATAAATAAATAAATGAAATTTCCAATTACAAAGATGTCAGTCCAAATTCACAAGCTCAAATGGCCCAAATAAAAAACCCAAAAGCCCAGGATACAACCAAACCCAATACACTACCCAATTTACAAGCCCAAAGCCTGATAAGCCTAAAAACTTGAACTGTCTGCAGAAAAATCACAAACCCTAGGGTTTCTGCGTGCCGCCGCCTCCACTATGCCAGTGGTTTTGTCACTCGAGGCTTGACACCTCGTCTGCCAATCGCTGCTATCAGCTAGGGACACCTGCAAAAAAGAAAGAACAATGACAGAAGCACAACATGCAAGAAATAACAATAGAAACAGTAGAAAAAAAGTAAAAAAAAAGAGAGTGTAATTTGACTATAAAAGCCACGACTTTTATGTATTGTTTGGACGGAGAAAAACAATCAAGAAAAAATGCAAAAAAAAAGAAGAGCAAAAAGCATTAAAAGAAAAAACGAAGGTGATTTCTCCTGTTATTATTATTTTTATTTTATTTTCAAAGAAATAATAAATAAAAGATAAAAATCAGTTCTTTACCTAAGTCACTTTGTCACGGACTTAGGTTTTTTTCCACGCGATCCGTGCGGCCTTAGGCAGCTTCTTTGCTCAAAAACGCCTAAGTCAGCCTAACTTGCAACGATAAAGGATTCAAGGTAATTCCCTCATTGCTTTCACCAAGAACAGCAGAAGAACGAAGCAAGAACGAACCTTAAAAGATGAACGAAAGACACGGGAAAGCAAGAACACTTAAGAGAAAAGTTTGAGTGAATACTCTCAAAATTCTTATTGATAACTGAATGAATTACAATGAGCAAAGAGATCTCTATTTATAGTTGAGCCTCCCTAAAATCAACGATGTAAATCAAAGTACATCAATGGCTACAATTAAAAGCAGTATACAATTAGAACTCTAAGATTACACAACTAAAAGCTGTATACAATTAGAACTCTAAGATTACATAATCATCTCTTCTTGGATCACTTTCCATATTTATCAGGTTCTTGAGATGGGCTTTTAATCTCCCCAGGCAACGGGCCAGTTTAGTTGGGCCAAACGACCCCCCTCAAATACGTTGGGTCGCATAAGTTTGTCATGGTTGCGTGCTCTTATCCGCAACCCATGACATTCTCCCCACTTGTTCTAGCGACGCCCTCGTCGCATCCTCCTTATGGAACTGGTCAATCTTCCCTGGAACTGCCACAATGCCTCGGCAGGTTCCCAACTTGCTTCACTATCAGGAAGTCCCTTCCATCGAACTAAGTACTCATGCCGTGGTCAGTGGTACTTTTGTCTAATTACCCGATCTGCCTCAATGTTTTGACTTCACGATCGTATGACACCTTTACCCCCATCGGTGCTCGTTCGGACTTGCCTCGATTTGGATCTTCTTGATCCCCATGAAATGGCTTAAGCATGCTTACATGGAAGACCGGTGGACTTTAAGTTTTGCTGGCAACTCAAGCTTGTAGGCCACATTGCCTACTCTCTTCACAACTTTAAACGACACCTCATACCTTCGCACGAGACCTTTGTGCAAGCCAGTATATCGCAAAATCAAGTGTAATTTAGCAAGGACTGAGTCACCCACTTGAAATTGCACATCCCTCCGGTTTTGATCGGCCCACTTCTTGCTACGCTTACTAGCCTTGTGTAAACAAGCTCTAGCCAAGTCATTCTTCTCTTGCCAATCTTTTGCGAATCAATAGGCTGCCAGATTTGGTCTTGTATAATGGGTCACAATAGCGTTGGGTGTGAGTGGCTGTTGACCCGTCACTATTTCAAATGGACTTTGATTCGTGGCCCCACTTCACTGCAAGTTGTATAAAAATTGGGCCACATCCAACAACTTTGGTTAATCTATTTGTGTGGCACTCACGTAGTGTCGAAGATATGCCTCCAACAATGCATTTACTCGTCCAGTTTGCCCATCGGTTTGTGGATGCATGCTCGTGGAGAAGTTCAAATCTGAGCCCATTGACTTGAACAACTCCGTCCAGAACAGGCCCGTAAATCGTCCATCTCGATCATTGATAATAGACAGTGGCACTCCCCAATATTTCACCACGTGTCTAAAGAACAACCGAGCTGCTTCCTCAGCAGGGCTCTCCTT
Organism: Gossypium hirsutum; assembly: GCF_007990345.1. NCBI lineage: Eukaryota > Viridiplantae > Streptophyta > Magnoliopsida > Malvales > Malvaceae > Gossypium > Gossypium hirsutum. The sequence continues at coordinate 65,584,938 of NC_053446.1, forward strand.
GGTCACCGAAGTAAATGTCGCATACTTTGAAAACCTGTCCACAAAAACAAGAATACTAGTAAACCCGTCAGACTTAGGCAAACCAATAATAAAATCCATGGATAAACTCTCCCATGACCTTTCCGGAACTGGCAAGGGTTGAACCAAACCGGCTGGAGTCTTTAACTCAACCTTGTCTTGTTGGCACACTGGACAAGTTTTTACATAGGTTTTCACATCAGCACCCATGTGAGGCCAGTAATAACGATCCTCCAAAAGGGCCATAGTGCGATGCATCCCTGGATTGCCGGCCCATTTCGAGTCATGACACTCCTTCATGACTTCCTTACGGAGTTTCCCATAATAGGGCACATAGAGGCGGTGCCCATGAGTGTATAACAGCTCCTAATCAAGCTAAAATCTTCTCGTTTTTCCCTCCTTGGCAAGCTCAATCAAATTTTTGGCTGTCGGATCATGGGACAATCCCTCTCGAATGCGTTCTAACAAAGAACCATCAGGTTGACTAATTACTGCAAATTCCATCTTTCGATTGAGTGCATCAGCCACAATGTTGGCACTTCCTGGTTTATATTCCATTGTAAAATCAAACTCTGCTAGTAAAACCTGCCAAAGAGCCTGCTTGGGAGATAACTTTTTCTGGGTTAGAAAATAACTATTGGTAACATTATCGGTAAGAACCACGAACCTGAAATCCAATAGATAATGTCTCCATGTGCGCAAGCAGTGTACTACCGCAGTAATCTTTTTCTCTTGGACCGTATATCTGCGGTATATCTCATTAAGCTTTCGCCTCTTGAAAGTAATTAGGTGTCCATCTTGCATCAGTACTCCCCCAATAGCATAATCTGATGCATCCGTGCGTACCTCATAAGGCTTCGCAAAATCTGGTAAGGCAAGTACGGGTTCCTTCGTCATTTCTTGCTTCAATTTATTAAAGGCCTTCTCACATTCCGGATTCCAATCCCATATCTTCCTTTTTTTCAACATGTCCGTCAAGGGAGTGGTAATTCTAGAGTAGCCTTCGACAAAGCGTCGATAGTAATTTGCCAACCCAAGGAAAGATCTCAACTCCGTTACCTTGGTTAGAGGCTCCCACTCTGAAATGGCTCGAACCTTGCTCTTATCCATTTGGATCTTACCACCTCCCACAATGTGGCCTAGGAATGACACCTCTTGTTGGAAAATGAGCATATCTCCTCATTGATGAACAACTCATTTTCCCTCAAAGTTTGGAACACCTCCCTCAAGTGTCTCATGTGCTCTTCAAGAGACTTGCTATACACCACAATATCATCAAGGTAAACAACCACAAAACAATCAAGAAATGGTTGAAGTACCTTATTCATTAGGGTGCAGAATGTAGCTGGGGCATTCGTGAGTTCGAAAGGCATCACAAGGAATTCATACGAATCTTACCGTGTCACACAAGCTGTCTTTGGTTCATCCCCCTCGGCTATCCGAACTTGATGATACCCCGATCTCAGATCTAACTTAGTAAACCATCTTGCACTACCAAGCTGATCAAACAAATTTGCAATAAGAGGAACATGGTACATAGTCTTCACAGTGATATTGTTTAGAGCTCTATAATCGATGCACATTCTTAAGGACCCATCATGTTTTTTTTAGAACAACACTGGCGCACCGTATGTGGATTAGATGGTCTAATGAATCTCGCATCCAAAAGTTCCTTCAATTGTTTCCGCAACTCTAATTCTGGCGGAGACATACGATAGGGGGCCCTTGCTGGCGGTACCACATTGGACACTAACTCGATTTTATGGTCCACCTCCCTCTTGGGTGGCAAACTTTTAGGAAACTGTTCAGGCATTACATCTCGAGATGATTGCAACAATTGACCCACTTCTTTCGAGGTCTCACTAACAGACTCAGCGGTCTCTTCGATCTTCAATGTGGCTAAATATGAGACTTCATTTCTATGTACACCTTTAGCAAACTGACTTGCTGACAGTGTTTTTCCCTCAAAGCTTCTTTTCATTCTCACTTTCACAATGCATTGATGTTTCGCGTCCGAAATCACCATGTAATTGCTCGAAGGGGCAATAAGAGCATTAACCTGATCAAGGAAGCTTAGTCCAACCACAAAATCATAATCATCAAGTGGTATTACCTTAATGGATACCTTCCCCGACCATTTACCGAGCTGAAGATCCACTCCCTTTGCAACCCCCTAGATTAGAACACTTTCTGAGTTCACTGTATTGATCTGACCCACTTCATTATCTATCTTGAGGCCCAGTTTACCAGCAGCCTCCTTAGATATGAACAAATCAAAAGCGCCTGTGTCAACGAGGGCATTCAATTTTCTACCGGCCATAATAATATCTACAAACATCAAACCATGGCTCATTCTATCTTTGACACCCCCTAGTATCGAACCAAGATTGTTATCCTCCACATCGGACTCCCCCTTTGCTTTCATAGTCGTGAGAGCGGCCTTCTTTGGGTAGCCATTGATCATATGTGGACCATCACAGTGAAAGTAACTTATAGGCCCACTCTTTCTCTTGTCCCAAGGCTTCTTACCATTGCCGTTCCTAGTGGGCCTTTCTTTATCTCCCCCACTATTACCCTTTTGATTAAATCTGGGATTAGAATAATTGGGATTATCTTTCTTCCCTCTAAATTCAGCAAGCGATTCTGTTACTGACATAGCCTTGGTGAGTTCTTGAACTCCTCGGCGTTGCAACTCTTACTTCGCCCACAGTTTTAATCCGTCCATGAAGGAAAAGAATGTCTCTTTCTCCCCCATATCTGAGATTTGGAGCATAAGTTCACTAAACTTCTGCACATACTCCATCACAGTGCCTTGTTGCGCAAGTCGACGCAACTTTACCCGAGCCTCATCCTTAGCATACTCTGGGTAAAACTATGCTTTGAACTCACATTGAAACTCCTCCCATGTTTCGATTTCGGTCCCACTATGTTTCACATCAGTGGACTGACGACGCCACCACAACAAATAACCGTCAGATAAATATATCGCAGCAGTAGTTACCTTAGTAACATCCTTTATGATACATTTGGCACAGAAGTATTGCTCGATTCCCCATAAAAAGTTGTCCACATCTCTTGCGGACCTTGTTCCCTTGAACTCCTTGGGCTTGGGAACATCAATATTGGGCTTGGGTACGACAACAACTAACCCACCATTGCCCAAAGCAGCCTTGTAGATTGTGAGTTCACCCTTGAGCTCCGCAATCTCCCCTTTCAAGGCCGCCACCATAGCCTCAATGGCATCATCTCTACCAGTCGTTCCATATTATCCGTCACATACACTTTGAGTTGCTCCTGCATGGACTGCAATCCATCATGGAGCTTATCATCGACATCATCAATCCTCTCCTTGATATCCCCCATGGAATTCTCGAGAGTGACGACACGATCCTCTAAAGCTAACAATATGTCCCTCGAGCGACTAGCTTTTCTTGCCCTCCTACGGGTCTCTATTCACTTAACTTCTTTCGACATCTTTCAACGGTGGCTTCAAACCTTGGCTCGGATACCAGCTGTCACGGGCTTAGGTTTTTTTCCACACGATCCGTGTAGCCTTAGGTAGCTTCTTTGCTAAAAAATGCTTAAGTCATCCTAACTTGCAATGATAAATGATTCAAGGTAATTCCCTCACTGCTTTCACCAAGAACAGCAGAAGAACGAAGCAAGAACAAACCTTGAAAGATGAACGAAAGCCACGGGAAAGTAAGAACACTTGAGAGAAAAGTTTGAGTGAATACTCTCAAAATTCTTATTGATAACTGAATGAATTACAATGAGCAAAGAGGTCTCTATTTATAGTTGAGCCTCCCTAAAATCAACGGTGTAAATCAAAGTACATCAATGGCTACAATTAAAAGCTGTATCCAATTAGAACTCTAAGATTACACAATTAAAAGCTGTATACAATTAGAACTCTAAGATTACATAATCATCTCTTCTTGGATCACTTTCCATATTTATCAGGCTCTTGAGATGGGCTTTTTAATCTCTCCAGGCAACGGGCCAGTTTGGTTGGGCCAAATGACCTCCCTCAAATACGTTGCGTCGCACAAGTTTGTCATGGTTGCGTGCTCCCATCCCCAACCCATGACAACTTCACATCTCCTTGTTCTCGAAGGCTTTCTTTGACGTCAAGTTCGGCCTAGGCTTCGACAGAGTAGGGCCCGAACGGCATGAAACAAGTCGAGGGTCTCTTTTTTTATTCTTTTGCTGATAGAAGGCATTGCCTTCAGGTTAGGGCTCAAAAGGGTTTAAATTTTTTTTAAAAAGAGAAAAAAAATAAAAAATGGGACTTTTTCAGCCACCGGAGGCGATGGTCACTGTCGTCGATGATTGATGGCCACGGTGGACCACGACGGGGAGACGACGACCCTATTGCCAAACCTTGGGGTGTGTTTCAAAAAAATAGGGAAAATGAGTTTTTTTTTAAACATAGTTGAAATAATTTTTTTCTGAAATTTTTTACTTTTATAGGCCCCTAAAACGGTGTCGTTTTGGGACTGGCCTCAAACGCCCAAAATGGCATCGTTTTAAAGCTAACCCGATTTCCTGGTATGATCTGCGCGTTTTAGCGACTAGGGTATAATTTCTACCCTAGTCCTTCCGCTTTTTAGGCGGTTTTCAATCTAGTCCTATTTCTTTTTTTCCTTTTTTTAATTAAATAAGGAGCAATTTTATTTTCGAGAATTCGGAATGTCCTGTCCTAACTTACGGGACATGACCTTTTCGTTTTGATTATCTCGAAATAAGAGGGTTTCTTATATAAATTTTAATTTAACTAAATAATTTTAATTAAAATTCGTGCAAGAAGGGATCGTAGTTTAAATTTTATTTTCAACTGCCGACATCAAAACATCAAGTAATTAACTAGGTACCAATTATTTCATTGAGATTCAATTACTTACAACATAATAAAAATTATGTTTGAAAAATCCTATTTTTATTAGGTTGATTGGTGAGAATTGTTGATACATGTAGTGAAGTTAGGGACCTTAAACTTTATGCCTTAAAAAGGATGATTTTGCTTTTGGAACCCCCCTTTTACTTTTTTTTGGGTTGGGTTAAAGAAAAAAACTTTGCTTAATTAGTAGTTAAAATTGATGACTTAATTCAAAGTTGAAAATTATGTTATACCATTAGACCTTAGATGCTCATACTAAACAAGGGAAAGATTTTATTTCACATCATATTAACTTGCAATTTGTAGTAATTACCATTTCTAGAGTTAATTAATTTGATTTCTCTCCTCAGCAACCTTTTTGCTTTTTCATAATCCTTAATTAACTAAGAAACATTATATATATTGGAGTATATCTCGTTTTTTTTTTGTCAAACTAGAATCAGAATCGATATTGTGACGATGTGACAGAAGACATCACCATGACGGTGTCTTGACAAGAAGACATATAACGTCACAACGACGCAACGTGTTCTCCACATAAATGAGTTTATTCTCTTAGTTAAATTATGTTATTTTATCCTAGTTGAACTCTAATTACTCCAAAGATACTTCAGTCAAATTAATCTTATAATTTTAGTCTATAAATAGGCCATAACAACCATAAAATAGGTGATCATAACGCAACATTCGGGATTAGTGTTTGTTTTAGAATTTTTTTCATCTTGTACTCTTTGATTATTTGCTCATTAGTGAAGTCTTCTTTTTCCCGTGATTTTTTCCTTTTTATTGAAGGAGTTTTTCCACGTAAATATTTGTGCCCAATTTTCTATATACGTTCTTGTTCGTCGTTAATTCGAGTCTATCTCCAACATATTACATATATATATACTAATTTAAAACTCATGATTGAATTTAGCGTTGCAAGTAAATTGAATGTTAACTCGATTGAAAAATATTAAAAATTTATTTTTTTAAATTACTCTCTAATACACCATTTGATATTTTTTTTCTAATAATGGTATTTATGTTTTTCTATTCAATGTGGTATCTACATTTGACAAAAATTATATATTTTAGTACCTGAAAATAACAATATTAATTTTTTAATTATTTAAATCAAATTTTAGGAGTGATTTGATAAAAATTATTACTTAAAAAAACATATGTAAACTTCATAACGTTTAACATTTTGGCAAAAGTTATTAGAATTTACCATCCCAGAAAATTTTGCTCGAATTAAGTAAAGGCATGTGTAATAAGTATTGCTCGAATTTAGAGTCTGTAATCGTATTCATTGAGCGTGGAGTATATGATACATTTATGTGTCAATTCCTTACTAATTGTTCTCTGATGATTCACACCAAATTCAACCCAACCTCCTCGGATTGACCACTAATTATATTCATTGCAACTAAGCTGTCACTCTCCACCATTAGTTGTTTTATTCATCTCCTTCATGCTATATCCAAACCATCCATGATAACTCAAAGCTCTACATCAACTACAGAACATATACCAATATTTCTACTATACTCAGTAATCCATTTACCTTTGTGGTCTTGAAACAACCCACCAACTGAGGTTGTACCTGTCAATAAGTGCTTAGTGTTGACTGTAAACTCATTTCCATACTTCAACAAGAAAATATACAAGGATATTTATAGGCAGTACGTTAGCAGTAATATATCAGCTAGCAGTGGTTATTAACAGAATAACAGAATAACAACTGCCTAACAACTAACAGATTCTTTATTCCTAACATGGCCCATGCATCTTGACTTCCTTCGTTCCTGTATGAGATTTGTTCTTGCTGCTATATATCACGACTTTCCATGGGAATTACTTGAAGTTTCTTTCTGAATTTTTCAAACTGCCCTGCTGATAATGGTTTGGTCAAAACATCGGCCACTTGCTCTTGGCCAGAGACGTGACCAACTTGCAGCAAGCCATTCACCACCTTTTCCCTTACAAAAATAAGTCTAGCTCTACGTGTTTGAACTTAGAATGCATGACCGGATTGTTTGCTACAGCAATGGCAGCAGAACTGTCACACCAAACCAATGTCTTGCTACGAACCTCAATACCAAGTTCTATCAGCAACGATCGAATCCATGCTATTTCTGCAGTAACATGAGCTAAGCTGCGATATTCGGCCTCTGCTGTGGATCTCGATACTACTTTTTGCTTCCTGGAGCTCCAAGAGATTGGATTCCCACCGAAGAAAACACAAAACCCCGATGTTGATCGTCTGTCATCAATGTCTGAACCCCAACTTGCATCAGAGTAGCCCTCAAGAGGAAGTTTGGAGTTGCGAGTGAACTGTAGTCCATAATCTAGTGTCCCTCGTAGGTATATCAGAATCCATTTTATAGCTTTGAAGTGTGTATCGAGAGGATTGTGCATGTATTGACATACCTTGTTGACTGAAAACGCAATATCTGGTCTTGTTATGACCACATACTGTAGGGCTCCCACAATACTCCTGAACATACTCTCATTTTCTATTGGATCCCCTTCATTAACCGTCAATTTACATGTAGTTACCATTGGCGTAGGAGAGGGATTGGATGTGTCCATGGAAGCTCGTCGAAGTAGCTCCAGCATGTACTTCTTCTGGCTGAGAAAAACGCCACTCGAAGTGTATGTTACTTCGATCCCAAGAAAGTAATTTAGAGGACCCAAATCTTTCAAGGAAAATTGAACATCAAGACTTTTTACAAACTCGTCTATAGCAGAAGAGTTAGTGCCTGTAATTATTATATCATCAACATATATGAGAACATAAAGCACTTGAGATCCTTCTTGTCGAATGAAAAGGGAACTATCAGCCTTAGATGCAATAAAATTAGTAGCTACCAGGAAGTCTCGTAGCTTCTGAAACCACGCACGAGGGGCCTGTTTTAACCCATAGAGTGCCTTTCGCAACCTGCAAATAAGAGGTCTCCCATCAGCCGAGTGTTGCTCAAACCCTAGTGGTTGAGTCATATATATTTCTTCATCCAGGTCTCCATTCAGAAACGCATTGTTCACATCGATTTGTCTGAGATGCCACCCTCGAGATACTGCGAGAGACAAGATCACTCTGATCATCGTTGGCTTGATCACTGGACAGAAGGTCTCGAAAAAATCAACGCCTGTTTCCTGTAAATAACCTTTGACCACCAACCGACCCTTGTAGCGAGCGACTATCCCATCAACATGACGTTTAACTCTGAAGATCCATTTGCACCCTACTGCTCGACGCCCTTCAGGTAACGTGACAAGGTCCCACGTTTTGTTTGCCAGCAATGCTTGATACTCAGCATGTGCTGCTGCAGTCCAAGCGGTGCTTTTGAACGCCTCATCAATCGTGATTGGTTCCTTCTCTTCAACAATAGTGGAAAAGACTTTAGGCTTGAAGATTCCATTCTTTGACCGAGTGCACATGGGGTGTCTGTTGGTAGTAGGGAATACCTGTACAGCAGATGGAGACATGGTTGAGTCGACCACATTATCCGAACCCCTGTGGACAGACCTAGAACTGGGGGACTGATGACACCGTAAAGACTGTGTGGGAGCTTCAGGTGCATGCACTGGTATTGAGACCAACGGGTCACTCGAGGGAACTATCGGGATAACAGATTGGTGACGACAGAACCTGGCACTCGTGTCAATCCTTGACGAGACAAACCCATTCTGAAACGGAAATAGTGTCTCATTGAACACCACATGTCTTGAGACATAAATTCGGCCATCTGGAGCCAGACATCTGTACCCCTTCTGGTTAGAACTTAATCCAAGAAATACGCACTGTTGTGACCGAAACTGGAGCTTATGTTACTGAAAAGGTCGGAGGTATGGAAAACAAGCGCTCCCGAAAACCTTCAGCTGAGAGTAGTCTGGTCTAGCTTTAAACAATCTTTCATAGGGAGTTTTGTGCTCCAAGACAGGTGTTGGTAACCTGTTGATAAGATGGACTGCATGCGAGAAGGCAGACAACCAATATTCTAACGGCATTGAAGCACGAGCTAGCAATGCTAGTCCCATATCAACTATGTGACGGTGCCTGCGTTCAGCTACTCCGTTCTGTTCTAACGTGTGCGGGCATATTACCCGATGTTGAATTCCCAGAGTAGTCAGAGTGTTGGTCAAGGATCGATACTCACCCCCTCCATCTGTCTGCAACATTTTGATGGTTGCCCCAAACTGTACTTGAACCATTTTATGAAAATTAAGAAAACAGTGGAAAACTTCATTCTTTGATTTGAGAAAGTACAACCAAGTAAATCTACTGTACATATCTATTAAGGACACATAATAAGCACAACCATTCGAAGTAACATGGGAAGGTCCCAAAACATCCGATACTACTAACTCAAACGGAGCTGAATAAACTATTCGAGAGGTGCTAAACGGCAGTTTGTGAGCCTTGCCCATCTGACAAGGTGTACAGACAGAATGTAGCTTGTCGTGCTTGAATGGAACATCGCAAGACTTTAGAACACGTGCAAGAGTGCTGGGACATGGATGTCCAAGCCTGTCATGCCAGACTTCAACAGATAAGGCCATCTGAACATTGCAGACACTAGGAGACTCGATTCTTTTGGTAGAGAGGAGACGTTGTGAACTGGAAGGAGAAACATCAAATCTATACAAGCCATTATGCATGTGGACCTCCAGTAAGATCATTCCTGTCTGTATGTCCTTCACAAAGCATAGAAAAGGATGAAACTCAAAGTAGACTGCATTATCTCTTGTAAATTGTCCTACAGAAAGTAAATTTTTACAGACAGACGAAACATGCAGTACGTTCTTTAGATGCAACAATCGAGAACCAGCTACAAAAGTTGAAGAACCAGTATTAGCAATGGATACTAACTCACCATTGCCCATGGACACTTTGTTGGTACCTGTATAAGTCGAAGCATTCTGAAGACCATTTACATTTGGAGTAATATGGTTGGTTGCGCTAGAATCTGGGTACCACATCTGATCAGGTACTGAAGATGGTGAGGAGACGGGGCATGCATGACAACAACTCTGAGAGGAACAACAGTTTGTAGGATCACCATGAAATTGATGATAGTTAACAGCCATCACCGAACTTGAATCAGAACCAGCAAAGTTCTCATCAAACCGATGGTAACACGTTTGCACCAAATGTCCTATTTTACCACACAACTGGCATTGTGGTTTAGACCGAGACCACCCTCGACCAGAACCACGAGCACGACCACGAGACCTCCCACGGCCTGGACCCCTTTGTCCACGATTGGTGTCACGATTGGAATCTGAACTTGGTTTCAAAGTTTCAGAATTACTTTGTTGCTTACTGGATACCAGATTTGCTTGTAGTGATGCATCAGATAACTGACTTAACTGACGTTCTTCGCAATCGAGTAGCATTTCAGTGACAAGATCAATATTCAAGGAAGTAGCAGTAGCAAGAACCCGAATAGACTCAAACTCAACGGGAAGGCCGGCCAAGATAACACTGATCTGTTCCTGTTCAGAGACTGGAATCCCAGCAGTAGTTAGATCATCACTTAGAGTCTTGACTTTGGAAAGATAATCTTTGACTGAAAGACTGGCTTTCTTGATCGAATATAAGGCATGCCTCATACTAGATAACTTGATGTTGGACTTAGCACCAAATCGTCTTTCAATGGTAGCCCAAATATCAAAACTGGTTTTAGCTTTGGTTAAGTGTATCAAAATATCATCAGAAACTATGGATAAAAGCCATGATGCCAAGAACTTATCTTGTTTGTGATGAACAATGAACGTTGGATTTGCAACAAGCTGACCATCAGAATCCGAAATTAGCGCAGATGGAGGGATCGTGGTGCCTAGCACAAACCCTTCCAGGCCATACCCTTCGAGGATCAATAACAATTGATGTTTCCATAGCAAGAAGTTCTGACTGCTGAGTTTAATGGTGTCATGCTTGGCAAAGTACTGAACAGAAGTTAAACTTGAACCTCCAGAATCTGACGGATGAATTTCTGCACCATAGTTGCTGGAATGATGCGGCGTACCATCTGCAGGATTACCATCTGTAGCCATGCATACAAACAACGTAGAAGAGAAAAAAATTTTATACCAGAAACACTATGGCTCTTGATACCATGTTGAGTGTAAACTCATTTCCATACTTCAACAAGAAAATATACAAGGATATTTATAGGCAGTACGTTAGCAGTAATATATCAGCTAGCAGTGGTTATTAACAGAATAACAGAATAACAACTGCCTAACAACTAACAGATTCTTTATTCCTAACACTTAGCCCCATTCGTCTTCAGCTTACACCACTCTTTATGCGGTGGTTGCCTGCAAATCCGAGTACTTTCCTAATCATTCTTCAGACACCTTCTTCTGTTGGCCATAGTAATTGATCTCGCAAAAGCTAGAATACCAGCAACCTCAGACGTAACTTCGCGTGTTCCACCATTGAAGATCACATTGTTCCTACGTTTCCGCACACTCCATGCAATAATTCCAAACAAGAATTTCTTCAATTTTCTTAATACCAATATGATTGTATGTTTTCAAAAAGGATAGAGTTAACATTCAAAAAGGATAGAGTTAACACACTATTTAAAATATTGTTAGATTTAGCATCTAATTGTTTAAACATTGCTGAATTTTTTAATAAACCAATCAATTTGTAATTTTCAAAAGATTGTTTTAGAAAAAATAATAATAAATATACAATTTGAATTTTAAATAATAATGTTTTAAATTTTAAACTGATTCCAATTAGGGTTAAAAATTAATTTAAAATATTGTTTTTAAACATAAAATTTTTATTGTAGTGGTTGAAATAGAACGAATTATTGCTTGAAAAATTATTATACCATGAACTAAAACATATAAATACTTTTTAAAACATATTTTTAAAACACATTTATAATAATTAAATGATTTTTAAAATTGTTTATACAAAACCCATTACTGATGTTTAAAGAAATGAAAAAAAATATTAAAATATTGGTTAATAACAAAGAATAATTACAACAATTATTAACAGTTTTTAAAAAAAATAGAAAAAAAACCTTCTAAAATAATAAATTAAATAAACAGTTTTAAATATATTAATGATTTAACATATTATTAGAAAAAAAAATTTAATAAAAAATATATTAACATAAAATAATTTTTTATTAATAGTTATCATTACGTATGATTTATATAATAAAATATAAATCTATATAATTATTTTTTATAAAAAATTACTAATATATTTTATATTACAAATTCAAATATAAGTTTTACAGTTAGTCCAATAATACAATTTATTAAATTATTTCTCATATTATTAATAAAATTTATAAAAAAAATTCAATACAATTTAATAAAATATTAATTAATAGACACAATTAACCCGTGCAAAGCGGGTAAGAAAAACTAATGTAGTATAACATAGGCTTAACGATATTAAAGCGAGATTTTGAGGCATCGGCTTTGTTATACTCCTCGCTCCATAAATAGTCTCTGACTTATGTCTATTTGAGAAATTAAGATAAAAAATTGAGTAATAAATAGTAGTTTATATTATTTATGTTTTTCCTTTTTTTTTGTTGAGAAAATGTTTTTCATATTTTTTAAATCGATGAAATTAATAATATAATATAATATAATAATCATTTTATTAATAATATTTTCATTATCAATGTGTTATTTATTATCATTTAATTATACTTTGAATCCAGCACAAAGAGGACACACAAGAGCCTTGGCCCCGCTAGTATTAATAGAATAATAATTTTGTTTTTGACATTCTAAAATTTTACTTTTGATCCGCAACTGTAACATTCCTGACTTTACCCAAATGGGTTTGGGATGAATTTTATTGAGCTCGCGGCCTATCCTGCAAAGTTACACGTGCATGGAACCGTATAAACGCGTGTTAGGTCTAGAGTAAGATAAACGTCTGTATATATGGAACCTACCTAATATGTTATATCAATGAACATACTCATATCATATAAATATAAATACACCACCGTCTAGAGAGACAGAGAAAAATACTCAAACAATATATATATATAAAATATGCTAATGAATATGTTAAAAATAATAAACATTAATGCAGTGCATTTGAAATATATTCGAATTTTTTGTTGAACATATTTTTATTTGAAACTTGTATCTACCTTACATGCAAATATATGTATGTTAGAAATTAACAAAATCAATTTATGTGTGAAAAAAAAAAAGAATGCAAGTGAAAGATAATAAAAATTTTTAAAATAAATTTATTTTTAGTTTTTTAAAAACAGTAGATAAAAAGTAATTTCGGTGGTTAAAAATATAAACTTTATTTTTTAAAATTTTAATTAATTTTAAAAAAAACTTAAATATCATTATTACTTCATTTTTTTTATTTTATAATTTTTATACCTCTCTAATTGAGTTAATATATGAACTCGCAATACTAATTCAATAACAAAATTATAATAATATAAATATATATGACTTTTAAAGAAAAAAAACAAAATTTAAAATATAATAATAAAGAATGAAGAAAGAATAAAAGCTTGCATTATATAAAGATATTGTTGTTAATGTAAATGTATGTGAGTTTGAGTGTATTTAAGTGCGTTATGTTCTTCTTTTTAAGGGTTGCGAAGGGGTTCTTATAACAATAAAGGATAAAGCAATATGGAGTCCTTGAATTTGGTAATATTTTGCAATTTGGTCCTTAATTTCTTTTTGGTCAACATTAGTCTCAGCGTTTAACAAATTGAATTCCATTAAATTGTGATGACATGATAATTTAAGGTTGTATCACATTATCACCTAAAAATTTTAAATATATTTAAAAAAACTTCAAATGATGACACGTCATGATCGTAAACGGTCACATCATCATACTTTAGTAAAATTGAAGTTTTGAAACTAAAGTAAATCCAAAAGCAATTTTGAAAATTAAAACGAAAAAACTATGAAGTTCAAGAATTAAATATTGTTTTATAGTAATAATAAGGGTATTAAAAAAAGAAAAGGACCAAAAGAAGTGACTGATTGATGGATTAAAGGACAAGATGTTTGAAGTGAAATCTAAGGTAGACAAAAGAAGTTAAAATGTCTTAATCTTTCATTGAAAAAAGGACCATTGTTAATTGTTAAATGTTCATTTTAGGGAGAGGGACCATATTGTTGGTAAAGTTAAGGACCATGAAGTCCATATTTAACTTAATTCCTGTCCATTTGGGGCCCTTAATCCTTTGGTTCTCCCACCATTCTTTCCATTTTTGCCCTATTTTTTTGTGCATTTTCGTGAGTCAAACATGTTTATTGAATTCAAACTCAATTTGTTTGGTTTGAACTTGTTTGAATCTGAAATGCTTTGAATAAGTAATTTAATATAAAAAAATTCGATTAATAAATCCAAATGACCTGAACCTGATCTTGAACCCGAAATGGTTTGAAAATTTTAAAATTTAAATTAACCCGATACAAAACAACTCGAACATAAAATGTCTCGAACGCAAAAATTGATTTGAACCCAAAATGGCCCAAACTCAAATGATATTTAAATCCAAAATGAGTAAAAAAATTTAAAATCCTAATTAACTCGATCTAAAGCAATCCGACCTACTCAGTCAGCATTTAGAGCTCATATGGTCGAAATGTCTACCCAAGGATCAAGTTACTCCTTCAATTTAACAAATTCAATAGATATGGATTGAATTTTGGATAAATATTTTCTTTTTAAGAGGTTACAAGTACAACTACAATCAAATAACTACGACCAGAATAAATTGTTACTGGAATTGCACACTAGTTTGCAAGTGTTGCACTTTTTCTGTTGAAAGAAGTGTTGCAACACCTTTTTTTTTAATAATCTCATTATAGATTCTGAATTCTGATCATATCTGCTCTTTTTGACACAATGTCTAGAACTACCCGGAGGCGAATCTATGGGGCTGGTATGGGCCCTGGCCCCCCTAAAATGAAAAATTATTATTTAGACCCTCTAAATTTTTTTAAAAATTTAAATTAGTAAAGGTAAAATTTCATTTTGGCCCCCTAAAATTATAAAAAATTGATTTAATCCTTTAAAAATTATAAAGATGTAGACTATAAAAAATTAAAATTTCATTCGCCCCCTAAAAAATTGTTCTAGCTTCGCCCCTAGAACTACCCATAGCCCCTCCTCAACCCATCAATAGGAGGATAATGCGCTTTAACGCACTTGAATACACGTTCTCCTGTATTGGCAACAATGCACATGCCAATCGAGTTAAGACTCGATCAGCAAGATATGACACAAAATATTTATACAATTTGAATAATTATTCTACCTATACAAATTAAGCCTATATTAGAGAATAGATTCATTAAATAATTATCACATACACTTAATGATTAAAACCCTAGATTATTACCCAAAAGGTCATGATAAAAGCAATCTCACGGTGTACAATTGTTTGCACTCCCTCTCCCTAAAATAAAGTCTCTCTTACAAGTGAACAATAGCTCTCCAACAAATCATATGCAACAAGAGATAACTCTACCCACAAATATTCCCAACGTGAATTCCATAGAAACACTCAAAACTCATGCTTAGCAAACCTATTCGACAACCTTCATATATGCAGACAATTATCTGTTCTTTTCTTAAAGAAACTTATCCAATCAGTTTGAATTTTGAACGTTGAATTGTCTTCAATCAATTAGATTATTACCCATGATTTAAAAACGAGAGCAGGCTTTAGAATCCTCCATTGCTTGCCGACTGATCTCCTTGGAATAAAACAATCCTTTTATGACTCAAATTTAGGGTGGGTTTGGATGGACAGTGCGTTTATCTGCAGTTGGTGTAAAAACAACGGTGGCGGTGAGATTAGATACTATAACGATACTGTAGCGTGAGACAAAAAGTAAGCTAAAAGCATCATACTCTACCGTCCATCCAAATCCACCCTTAATTACCAATTTATCAAAAACCTAGTATGGTTTGAATCTAAGTTGTGGTCTATTAACCAGGTGTACTCGTCTTCCCCAGAAATAACCTAGGTTCGAATCTTCGTTATAAAAAAAAATACTTTGTATAGTTTTATCTAATTTATTATTCACAACTATTTCTTACATTTTGCTGCCATATTTCATATTTACAACAATTATTACATTAATACAAGTCAAATTGCGAATTAGATGAAATATATATATCAACTATTGCATTTTTGCCATTAAATATCATGTTGCAGCACTTAATGTAATTATAAAATATGATAGAACTAATAATTAAAAAAATATATAAATTTATACCAAAATAAATTTAGATAAAGTTCATAAATGATAGGACCAAAGCAAAATAAATTTGAAAAGAAATGATAGGACCAATGCTTCATCTGTTAATTTTTTTTTTCAAATTCTTCACCTCGAATTACTATTTCATGAAGAAATTATTTTTATTTAAAATTTTAATTTGGATTTAAGTTTTTTTTAAATGCATTAAATTTAGATTCAATCACTTTTAAGAAATAAATACAATGGCAAAATAAGAGAATCTGTAGGGCGAAAGGCCGTACAATATAAATTGAATCCGTATAGAACTGTTCTTCTTCTGTTTGACTTTGATTAGAATAGGGTTTTCCAACCATGTAGTCAAAACTCTTCTTGTATCATTCGTTTTTCAACATGGGTGAATTTCTTCTCTCCTCCCCATGTTTTTTCTTCGAAAAGGTTCCAACATAAAATCCGTATATTCTTTTCTTTTTATTGCTTTATGATTGTTCTACCACCATTATCGACGTTTATTATAACATTTATTAATAACATCGAATTGTTATTAAAAAACTAGAAAGAAATTTATTACGATTTTCGAAAATTGAATCTTTTATGTACGTTTTACAAGAATATTCATATGCCATATGTTATTATTTTATTAATATTTTTAAATAATGGTTTTATATATTTTTGTTGACAATTTTACCAATAATAAAATATCAATGGGATGATTTTTACATAATGACAAATAGGTAATGCTAAAAAAGTCAAAAGTAATTAGGACAATTATTAGTTGGTTGATTATTATTAATGAAAGGTTGATGACGATGTTCATAATTACATACGAATTGATTTTTCACAAATCAATACTTACACCTATTCTTAACTTCTTGAATTACAATTTCCTATTTCGACAAAAAAAACATTTAAAATGTTGCCGACACATAATTTTGGTAATGTTTTATTCTAAACCCTAAAACCCTTAACTTGGAACTCTAAACTCTGTTCTTGAACCTTAAACCCCGAACCCAATATTATTAAATAATTGGAAATGAACCGTAGATGATATAGCGGAAAAGATTCATAAAATAATTTATCGTAAATTATATACAGACCATCATTTTTAGATTTATTATATATTTCGATTTAATTAAAAACAACTATGAGAATTAAAAAAAATTCATAGGTTTATTTATTAGATAGAGTAGACATTTGGGTGATTTTCTTTTTAATAAATTAAACTCCCAAGTAGGCTAGAATTCATGATCTACTTATAGTCTTTAATAAACCATAGCTAGTGGCTACAAATTATAATATTTAAATCATAAAATTAGTCAAGTAAATGAATATAATTTTAATGTGTATTATTATTAATAAAATATATTTCACTGATGTCAACAACAGTAGTTTAAACAAAAATATAATATTTATTTTGAAGTTATATTTTAAAAATAATATTTAATTTAATTTATTTATGTAAAATATATTTATGTGTGTAATTTAAGAAAAAAATTTGTTAAAATGAAGTACTTTTTTTTCTTCTTTTTTTGGCAATTTACTTAATTTTATTGACAATTTGACATTTCGTATTTAATATAGTTGCATACATTTTCAGGTGATTTCTGATCCATATCAAAAGAGACAAAACTAAACATCCAATTGATGGCTGCCACGTACAAACTTACCCTCTACGTACGTAATTTAACATGGTCTAAACTTTGGATTTAGTCCCTATATTAGGTTAAACTTTAAGATTTAATCTCTCTATTTTAATTTTGACATAATTTGATCATGTACTTTTATAAAGTTAGATGTTGCCGTTTAAGCGACGACATAAACATTTTTATATATTTTCATTAGATCGTACAATCAATAATAGATCAAACTGTTAATATTGTTAAATTTTTTGTTAAATTCTTACAACGTCATTTTTTAAATTACACGGCTATCAAGTGGATTTTTTTTTCTATTTTCAGATGTCACACCAATAAATTTAACAAAAAAATAATAGTGTTAATAGTTTGACTTGAATTTTGAAATATGATAAATAGGGACTATAACATATTTTAACCTAGACTATATGTCAATTCAATACTTAATTATCGATTTGGACTTATAATATTATAAAAGTATAGATGCCAAATCAAGTCAAATTAAACTTGAGGGACTAAAATCAAAATTAGACCTTTTAACATAAAGTCGTCACATGATTATCACATGACCTCATGAGCAGCTGCCACGTCATACAGTGTTTAATATTGACTTTTATGCAGCCCCCAACCACTATTTACAATCCAGCTGTCATATGATCTTGCCAACTGCCATCAGTTAACTTTTGTCACACTGCTCTTGTTTTTTTATAAATAATTATTCTTTATATATATATATATTATAAATTAAAAATTAAAAATAGAAAGTAAATAATGTAGAAATTTGTATGATCCATATCAAATTATGATAAGATTGAAAAAAAAATCGAATTCCACTTTATAATTTTAGTTTATTTAAATTTATAATGATAAGATCGTACTTTATAATAGTTAATTTTGATAAAAATACTAATAGATGGCTAGAAGAAATAGAGCCGACTTTTTTTCTCGGGTATATGGATTGGGTTCAAATTTTAGAGTCTTTCTGTTCGATTGTAAATTGGAGGAGAACGCTTATGATTATAGTAAAAGAATTTAATAATAAGAATTCGAATTTGTAAATTTCTATTTACAATTGCATTTGTATTTATAACTTCAAAAAAAATCGTGTTAATTTTTTATAAAAATTTGAACAACAATTTATATTTATTGTAATTTCAGTATAGTCGGATGAGTAGGAATGATAATGAAGCAAGGTGAGTGGCTTTTTTTGCACATCTTGACCCGACTTGATTTTTATGTCTCGTTCCCTAGTCCAACATCAAACTTTGACCTTAAAAGAAGAAAAATTTCCAACTTTAATCTGACTTGTCTCGAAATATTACACATATTTATATTATTTTTTACAAGATTAAATAAATATTTATTTCAAAATAGTACAGAATTAAAATAAGAATATGTTAATATCTTTTTTTACGAAAGTGTGCGGGGTTGATATAAATTCAACCCAATTAAAAAAAAGTTAATTAAAAACTCATCATTCTCATCCTCGAACTTGATTTGAGAAAGAATAAATCTTTACAAAACCGAATCAAATTTGAACTCGATGAATTCAGATTATTTTATCATTATGATGTATGAGCTTTCAACATTTGACAAAATATTGAAATAAATCGATATCAGCTGAGATAAATCATAATATTGAAATAAATTAGATTTAGCAATATTTTTAATTAACATATAAAGGATTTTGACTAAATGATTAATTATTAGATTTAATACCAAACTGGTACTATATTTTAACTTTAAATAATTATTAAGCAAAGCTTTGAAATTAATGCAAGTTAAATAAAAAATATTGCCGCAAATTTGGCCTTTTTATGATTATCGGCTACCAAAAGTATCTTTCCTATTTCAACTTTTTGGATCTGATTGGGATGTGACACTATTCTCTTTTTACTTTACTACTTTACTTGAGTATTATAAAAAATAAATTATTTATTTAAATAATAAGTGTTTAAAATTATTTTCCAAAATAATATTAAATGAATAAGGTCAAATTAGATATATATGACGATTTTTTTTGGTAAAATAAGTTTTTTTTAATTTAAGAAAATAGGTCGATGTGTGAAAAGCGTGTCTAACTGAGCACATTTTCCTCTTAGTTGGGAGGAAAGCACGCTCAGCTGGACACGCTTTCTTTTCCTTACTTTCTCCTCGACGAAAAAGGTTTTTAGGAATTTTTGTTTTAGGGTTTAGGATTGAGAAAAAAACGTATTTAGCTTAGCGCACTTTCCTCTTAGTTAGTAGGAAAGCATGCCCAACTAGACGTGCTTTCTTTTCTTTCTTTTTTTATCCTTGATAAAAAAAAATTTAGGGATTTTTGTTTTAAGGGTTAAGGCTGAGACAAAATGCGCCCATCTAGACATACTTTTACCTACACTCTCTAAAATCAACTTATTTCTCTAAATTTAAAGAATATGACCCACTTGATTTTTTTTTGGCATATAACCCTAATTTAGCAAATGATTAATATATTAATAGGTTTAGCATAAAATTGTCCCATGATGATTTGGAAATTGGGAAGTAATTTTTTTCCCCCAAATAATCAATCATTGGTGATAATTTAGGATCCTAAGGATGTAAACAAATAATCTTTTTAGCTGTTTTTGGAATAATAATAACTAATAAATTATTTTGGATGGTAAAAGAATATAAAGATAAATATCACTTTTTTTTGGTTCAAAATGGTATAGTTGCAATTTTTAGGCCTTAACTTTGTTTGAATTCTATTTTCGAATCTATATTCTTTCGATTTAATAATTAAAATACAATCTATAATAACATCAAAGAATTTTTGTTAAATTAAATTATGTAACATTTTAAGATAAAAAAATTACTCACGTGACCAATATTGCACACGTGGAGAGTTAAATAAGCAAAATAAAAATGTTGAATCTAGATTAGGAAGGTTTTTCGAATCTAAATTTGGGTTGCAACGGTTTTCAGTATTGATTCGAAACAACAAAGTGAACGTCAATTTTTTTTCTCTCTACATGTCTTCTATGTGGTTTAAAATTACTCACGAGAGTAACTTTTTTAAATGACGCATGATCCAATTTAGCAGAAGTCCTTTAACTGTGATATCAGTTGAGTTTCAAATCAAGTTATCAAAAGCAAGAGTAGAATGATTAAATTCCTGAAAGTAAAAGTAAAGATATTAAATTTTAAATATGCTAATAATATAGGGACTGAAAGCATAATTAACCCTTCAAAATTTTTTTATAGTTAAAATAGTATAAACAAATAGAAAAATGCAAACAAAATCATTTTGCTTTATGGAAAGTAGTGGAACCATTTTAGACATGATAGGACATCTTTGATTTCCCACTTGGTTTATTTTATTTTAAATAAATTATTAATAAAATGGTAAAATAAATATTGTAAGTCTTGAGTGGACATCTTTGTCTTAAAGAAAACAAAGAAAGAACTCTGTTTCAAACATTAAATAAATTATTAGGAAATTTATTAAAATATATTGGCTCCACTTTGCCATAATTATTATGTACTATAATTAAAAACATTTTGAAATTATTTTCAAAATTGGTTGTTTTTATATAATAATTAGTTTATCATTTTTTATATATAATTAAATACTAGAACTTCCATCAAAGTAATTATTGATATTAAAAATACAAGAAAATAATAGTAAGAAAGGAATTTTTTTATAAAAAAAAATTCTAAATTAAGAATTTATTAAAAGTGAACAATTTAGGTTAATACTTTTATAAAGTTAAAAATTTTCCCACTAAATTAACTCAAAGATATGGCAATGCTTACTTTATTTATTCTTATTCCAAATTTAGTTTATTTTATTATTTTTAATATAATTTTTAATTCATATTATTTTATTTACATATTCTTTTATCCACACAATTCTATCTAAATTCTAAAAGCTATGGATCAAAGATTAAAGAGAAATTAAAAGTTGAGATTATGTTCTAAAGAAAGACTTCTCGGGATTCAAGTTCTATAGACGGAGAAAATAATGTTGGGAAGTTTTGTTTTCTAATTACAGATTTGACTTAACTCAATGTCTGATTAGTCGCAATTCAATGTAACTATTGAATCGAATACAACGCTAGTAAATGATCGAACTGCACGTTAACTTTTAATACAATGATAAAATTTTAATTTCAAGAAACTTAATGTTCGGCCCGTATTAAATATTTTAGAAAAAACAAAATAAGTTGATTTTATTGAAAAAAAATAAAAAAAGCTTTATGATGGCAATCACATGAGTTAATTTTTTAATTCAAAAAAAATATGTAAAACCTTTTAAACTTAAAACAGTAAATAATTTAATTAATCAAACAAGATTTTACATTTATCTAAAAAAAAATTCTTACATCAACTTTTTCTTACCGTTATAGATTTGTCCCATAAGATAGCAGGAATCTACTGCACTAAAAAGTACTATAATACAGTTAAATTAACCAATCAATTACTCCCACGTCATATTCCACCCAAATTATTACATCTATATTAAATCCATTATATTATATTATTCCGTCACTTTCATTTATTTCTTCTAATTTTAAATTATAGAGCCGAGCTTGATCTACTACTTTCATTATCAATCGTCAGATCTTATCTTTCAAACCAATCTCGACCGTTCATTTATTCTCTTAGCTTCATTCTACTACAAAGCTTTTTCACAGCTTTTCTTCAATTTTTTTCTGTGTGCGATCTCTCTTCGTCTTCTTCTTCTCTACTATGTCTTCTCGATCCAGTTCATACCCGACTCGGTTCGTTTCATTACTGGACCTATCCCGTTCCGTTTCGGATCATACCGCCGGTTGTTTTCTTCTACTTCGGCGACTATAAAAAGAAAGGTTCGAAGGAAAACCGTTTTCTTGCTTATTTCTCGTTTTTTTTTCTTTTGTTCCAAGAAAAGAAAACCGGGTTCGGTCTTATTTTATTCCGATTTGATTATTGGATGGAGGAAAATGATAACCAACGGCGAAGAACGGTTCCTTTTACCGGTATGTCCGACGTCGTATTGGTCTGTGTGTTACCGTACATACAAGACGCAAGAGACCGTGCAGCCGTTTCGCTTGTTTGCCGGCGTTTGTACGAACACGACGCGTTGACACGTAAGCATATAACTATAGCGTTTTGTTACACGACGACTACCGATCGGTTACGGAGGCGTTTCCCGCACTTGGAGTCGTTGGAACTGAAAGGAAAGCCACGGGCGGCGATGTTCAATTTAATACCTGAAGATTGGGGAGGGTACGTGACTCCATGGGTGTTTGAAATAGCAGAGAACTTCAATTTCTTGAAATCGGTTCATTTTAGAAGGATGATTGTTAAAGATACGGATCTCGAAATTTTAGCTCGGTCTAGAGGGAACGTTTTACAGGGTTTGAAGCTTGATAAGTGCTCTGGTTTCTCCACTGATGGACTCTTCCTCATTGGAAGCATGTGCCGGTAATTTTCACTTTCAGTTTTTTTTAATGGTTTTCAATTCGACAGTGTTAATTTTGCTTATTAAGTGCTATTCAGTTCATTCTTTAATTCAATGTTATTGAATTTGATCCAACGAACTGCTAGATCCCGCTTTGAATCCATATTCTGGAATTTAATTGAATTGGTATCTCTGCATTTCTTTGTGTTTGATAGATCTAGTAAGGGATGGGGGCATCTTTAATAGAAGAATATGGCTTGCCTGAGTGGGAAAGTGTAGAAAAAAGGATTGATTTAACCACTTTCAATTACTTGGGTCTTCAAGACTTCAAGGTTGGCTTGAGATAGATTGACTTGAATTGGAGGAACTATTTGGGTTGTTTGTAGTTGAAGGGTTTTAATAGACTTATATGCAAGCCAGCTGATTTTTTTTTCTTTTTTTTTGAAAATTAGGTTAGATCTTTCTTTTTCAATGTGTAACAATCAAATTTACTGATGTAACATGAGTTATTTTACTTTTACTCTTCATTTTATAAGGATATGACCTCCTAAGATTCTCCAAATACATTGAAATATTTAGAAAAATTCAACTATACCCGTATAGGATACGTACTTGTATCTCACACATACCCGAGTTTGAATAACGTAGGAAATGAGTATCAAACGATTGCCTCATCATGTGAATCATTGATATTTTATATGTGCCGAAGAATGGCAGAGTTTAAAGTTGCTTGAATGGTAAAAGAGGCCGTTGTACTAGGAGTTAGATTGCATTTTGTCTTCTTTACTCAAAAAGTGGTAAATTAGTCTTTGTACGTCATATCAAAGATTAAACTAGTCCTTTCTTAAACCTTGCTTGAAGTTTTATTGGTTCTCTTATTGAATAAATAGGAAATGAGTATGAAGATTGCTTCTTCTTTTTCTTGTTTTAAATGCTTGAAGTTGATTAGAGCTTTGCCATACAATGCCATGTATCTTTATGAGGTATTGCGGTTGCACAAGGCACTTTAGCGTAAGTTATAGGATGCTGACAGCAATGGTTGACCTTTTACTTGATTGAACAATTAATGGTTCATTTATAGAATGCATGTGTGGTAGTCCATAGTTAGAGTTGAGATTTCACAAAGTAAAAAGGGTCTCTTAGCTATTTAATATATGGTTTGCTATTTGGTCCTCTGAGTTTTTTTTTATATATTAAAATTTTAAATTTTTTACTACATCCAACCATCACATGTCACCCTTTCAACTTTGTTTTTGGAGTCTAAAAAAGTAACTCAAAATAAACCAAATAATTCTCCTTAGAATCTTAAGATGAACCAGCAAGGTCCATATAATTGCTTCATAGCCATTTGAAAGAAGTAAAAATTCCTTGTTTATGACTGAAGTCTTGATTTGTTTCTGCAGGCAACTAAGAACCTTGTTTCTTGAAGAGAGTTCAATTGTCGAGAAAGATGGTCGATGGCTTCACGAGATTGCGGTAAAAAACTCTGTTCTCGAGACTTTAAACTTTTACATGACCGATCTAGCCCAAGTGAGTTTCGATGACCTTGAGCGGATTGCCAGAAATTGTCCCAACTTGACCTCGGTGAAAATTAGTGATTGTGAAATTCTGAATCTTGCTGGCTTCTTTCGTGCTGCTGCCGCTTTAGAAGAATTCTGTGGTGGTTCTTTCAATGAACAATCGGAGAGGTATAATGCCGTAAGATTCCCCCCAAGGCTTTGCCGTTTGGGTTTAACATACATGGGGAAGAACGAAATGCCGATCGTGTTTCCTTTTGCATCGTTGCTTAAAAAGTTGGACCTCCTCTATGCATTACTCGACACTGAAGATCACTGCTTGTTGATTCAACGATGCCCCAACTTAGAAGTTCTCGAGGTAAAACTGCAAACCTATAATTTTTTAATATTTTGCTGCATCGCTTTCGTGTAATTGCAACTCTTGAGACACTGCAAAATGCTGAAATTCCGAGAAATATTCTAGGACATTATTTGTCATTGTAGTTTTCAATCATGTCTTATCGAATATATTTTCTGGATGAACAGACGAGGAATGTTATTGGAGATAGAGGACTAGAAGTTCTTGCTCAAAGTTGTAAGAAACTAACGAGGCTTAGAATCGAGCGAGGTGCAGATGAGCAAGGAATGGGTGATGAAGAAGGTCTGGTTTCACAACGAGGACTAACGGCTTTAGCTCAAGGATGCCTTGAGCTGAAATATATAGCCGTTTATGTATCTGATATCACGAATGCATCATTGGAATCCCTCGGGACATACTCCAAAAATCTCTGTGATTTTCGTCTCGTCTTACTTGACCGAGAAGAAAGGATAACAGATTTGCCTCTTGACAATGGAGTACGAGCACTATTGAGAGGCTGTGAAAAGCTTAGAAGATTCGCTTTGTATCTCCGAGCTGGTGGTTTGACTGATGTAGGCCTCAGTTATATCGGGAAATATAGCCCTAACGTTAGATGGATGCTTTTAGGATATGTCGGGGAGTCAGATGCCGGGCTTTTGGCATTCTCCCGTGGATGTCCTAGCTTAGTGAAACTCGAAATGAGGGGTTGCTGCTTTAGCGAGCAAGCAATAGCACAAGCCGTGGTGCGGTTACCCTCTTTGAGGTACTTATGGGTGCAAGGATATCGAGCATCACCAGCCGGTCGCGATCTATTAGCCATGGCACGTCCATTTTGGAACATCGAACTGATTCCTGCAAGACGAGTCATTATGACTAATCAAGTCGGAGAACCAGTCGTGGTTGAACATCCGGCTCATATACTAGCCTATTACTCCCTAGCTGGACCAAGAACAGATTTTCCAGATACTGTCATTCCTTGGGATCCGGTGCTGTAAATACAAACCCTTTTTTCGCACGTCCGATTTTTCTGTTTATACAGATTATGTACCTTTACGGTTTAGAGGGTTTCAGTTTGATATTTTCGGGTTTTTTTTTTCGATTTCATTCCTCGACTTTGTCTTTGTAATAAGATTTGTGTTTTGGTAGAAAAAAAAAGCATTTGCTTAGTGGGCTACCATGGATAAGTAGCTTAGGGATTAAGCTTTTTACTGATATAATTGTACTTTTGATTATGCATATTTAATCTTAAATGAATAACTTTTTAATAGTGGCAGAAGTTGGAAATGTTCAATTAAAAAGGTATACTCTTGCTAAGGATTTTTGATTGCTTGGAATAATTCAAATAAGTTTTCTAAATAAAGTTTTGTTGTTGTTTGGTATGACAGCTTTCGATATTGAATTTGTAGTTAAGTTGGGTTGGAATTTAAACTAGGGTAAAGTGTTTCCCACTTTATTCACAAGA
The DNA here is from genome assembly GCF_007990345.1 of Gossypium hirsutum. Taxonomy (NCBI): domain Eukaryota; kingdom Viridiplantae; phylum Streptophyta; class Magnoliopsida; order Malvales; family Malvaceae; genus Gossypium; species Gossypium hirsutum. Next base: position 65,611,451 of record NC_053446.1, read on the forward strand.
TTCGAACAAAAGTTTTTATTTTGGGATATCAAACGCTTTACCATTGGTAAAAATACCATGGAGATAATTGTATTAGGAGTCGCATTGTATTTTACCATTTTTACTAAAAAAAATAGATAAATTAGTTCATATATATTAGATCAAAGAGCAAACTGATCATTTTATTAAAAATTTTATCCATTTCTACTATTAAAAACTAGTTCATGCATGTCAGTATAAGGTACGTGTAGCTATTTAGTTATTTTGTCAGTCATACCAATTTTTAATAGTAGAAATGGATGAAATTTTTAACAGAGAGACCAATTTGCTCTTTGATCTAATATATCTAAACTAATTTTCTTATTTTTTGAGTAAATGGGAAAGAATGCAACCGGAGTACTCTTAGTGCAAGGGCCTCTATAGTACTTTTACTCATTCTTATTCCATCGAACCAGCATTGGTGATTAAGGATGACAAAACCTGAACCGCTTAATAGATTTTAAACTTATCCACTCTGAATGAAGTAGATTTTTTTTTTAAAAGGTGGACATAGTTCAAGGCACAGAGGATTCTTTTAGGACAATGGATGTGGAGCGATTATAATATTTGCATGTCCCATCCCACTATATGAAACTATCATTTTACATTTATATTTATAACTATTAAAATGGTAAAAATGTAAAAAGTGTCATGAAAAATACGTGTTTTATGTTTAATTTTAAAAAAATTATGTTTAAATATTTACCTGCCTTTAAAAAGATTGAAAATATTAAAAAAAATTCACAAAAAATAAAGTGAAGTGAAACAATCGAAATGAATGTATCTAATATTCATGGAAGTGATAGTGGTTTTCGTTATTATACATTCATAGTGAAACGGGATGGGTGATAGAATATAGCATGACAACTGTAGAATGATAGTGGATTTGACAACTTTTGCCCTTATCCCGCTCAATTATCATCCCTATGGGTAATAAAAGTTATCTTTATACTATATAGGACATGCCCACCTATATTATTAATTTGATGATGGGGGAATTTAAACTTAAAAAGAACAATAATAATGACAATATATTTATCCATCGATGAAGTCGGGTTTAAGTAGATTATCAATATTTTTTATCATTATCTAAGCTTAGTTTAATCTGAATATGAAAATAATTTTTAATGAAGTTCAACCTGAATTGAAAAGTTCAGTTTCAAACCTGACTTGACCCACTCATATTTATCCATTTCAATATATAATTTTTTATGATTAAATAAATATTTATTATATTATATAAAATAAAATATATAACATTATTACTTATTGCTATATAGAGAATGAAACATTATATATATTATAAATATAAATAAATATTTATATATTTTAACAGAAGAAGAAGCATTAGTTTGTTCTTTAATTTAATGTAGAATGATTAATCTATTTATTTTTTTCTTAATAAAGAGGACAAAATGCAATCTATCTTATTGTACAAGGACCTCCATAATATTTTTACCATAAACATACCCAAATTATTATCATTATCTTGAAAGTTTTCAATTAAGCACAGGTAGTAAGAGGAATAATTTATGGGACCTTGGATTTGAGGACCAGAAAAAAAATGTACTTATTGTAAAGTGGTGTGTATATATTGTATCAAAATTGACCTCTATTTTCTCTTTAATTGTCATTTTCATCCTTTTTCCACAATGTAGAAAATAAAAGAAGAATGTACTTGAGTATATAACAAAGGATAGCAAAATATGATTTTTTTTTGTTTGACTTGGAATACTCATGTCCGATACATATTCAAAAATAAGAATATAATTCTCTATCGATCGCCAAAATAGAAAGAGAAAATTTAAAAAATTGAATATACTCGTATCAATAAAAGTATCATGGAGGCCTCTACTCAAAAAATAGGTAAATTAGTCCTTATAGATTAGATTAAAGAACAGATTGGTCCTTTCTATTAAAGTTTTCATCCATTAGTATTGTTAAAAATTGACATGGTGTGTCATATGTATTTCATGTTGACATACAATAATCATTTTTTAACCATAAACCTGAATGGAATTTTAACAAAAAGATCAGTTTGCTCTTTGATCTAATGCACAAACACTAAATTTTCTATTTTTTTTTTGAGTAAAAGAAATAAAATGTAATTCAATTCTAAATACAGGGACCTCAAATTCGTATCCAAATAATTTATTTTTTAAAATTCTTTTAAAAAGGGTTTTGGTGGTCTAAATATCTGATCAATAACACCCATACAATTTATAGCCGGTTTGGGCCTTAAAGTTTTCTAGATACTGACAGTTCAGGACAGATTCTAGATCATACCATTTTCACTTTCAGGACCCATTCTAGAAGTAGCTTCCCCTTTTTTTTTTTTTTTTTTTTTTTGGGATCTAAAACCTTTGATGTTCGATAATTATGATTATCTCAATTAAATTTAAAGTAGAGCCGGGTTGGACAGTTAAATCGAGATAATGTTTTTTAGTGTTATTTTCTTTTCTATTCATAAGATTTGAATTTAAAATTTTATTTAAAAAACATCGAACTTTTTATTACTTAATCCAACAGACAGTTGGTTGACAAAGTATTTCTAGCAGCCAAGAATTACTAGAATTGTTACAATTAAGCATAAATCATGTAAGTGTAACTTCGAGTGTGTCAAAAATTCAATCTACTCAGCTTAAATTTAAACTTGATTTAACAGCTTAATCATAAAAATATAATTACCTAAATTTAAATTTATCCAAACTCAAAATCGAGTTAAATTCAAAACTAACTCACACCTAAAATAATTAAAACTTGAATTAATTCGAATTTAAAATGATTCGACTTGAAAACTTCCAACCTCGAATTTATTCGCAATTCAATTGCTATATTTCTTGATGGGTATGAATTTGCCTTTTTATTTTCTTAAAAAAAATTCTAAATAGTGAAAGAGTGACATTCACTCAAATAAATTTAGGGATGAATATTAGAAATATACGTGAACTTTGATTTAATGTGTAATATTGTACATGAATTTTGATTTTGTACGATTTTATACATGAAAATTTGATTTGATTCAATTTTTAGAAATCACTAACACCATTAAATTAGTATAATTGTACGTTAATATATTGCATGCACAAGCTATTATATTAATCCAATATGAAAATAAGTGTACATATTCATTTCTTTAAATGTCTACAATTGAATCAGTATCAAGGTTTCATGTATACATATGAACCACAATTCAAGTTTCATGTGTATAATTTCACCAAATTAAAAGTTCATATATAAAATTGATATTTATCTCATAAAATTATAATTTAAACATTGACAAGTTAACGTGGAATAACATGGTTTTTGAAACCAGATCAATGCTAAAATCAATTCGGCAATTAGTTACCGATTCGATCAGTTTTAATTAAATAAATTATTAAAACTTTATCTCGTTTCATACCGATTCATAGGTCAATCAATTCTCTCCCTTACTCCAAACTAATGTAGCGGCGGATCTAGTATGATTTCAACAACTATAAGAAATCATTTTGGTTAAAAGATACCATAAGTCCCTATACTATTTGAAATTTTAAAATCCAGTCCCTCTAATTTTTAGATTTTAAAATTCAAGTTCAATTGTTAATACCGTTAAAATTTTTTCCTTAAATTCAAGTTCATTACAACATCAATTTTTTAAAAAAATTATATGGTTACCAAGTGAGTACTTTTGTTTATTTCAAAATGATACACCAGCAAATTTAACAAAAGAAATTTAATAGTGTTAACAGTTGGACCTGAATTTTGAAATATGAAAAAGTAAAGGACTAAATTCATATAAATAAAAGTATAAAAACTAAATTTTAAATTTTCGAAGAGTATGGAGACTTACGCCATATTTTAACCAATTGTTTCTTTTATCTAAAATATTAATTTTTTAAAAAAAATAAGGGTGTGTGAACTATATTTTTATCCCACATTGATAAAAAAACTAAAACAAAATCCCTCGTGACCCCAAATTGATGTCCTTCCAATAAAGAAGCCTAATCTAATGTACACTGTAACACTAAATCTATCTCTTGCTTTACAATATTAAAAAAATATTATGCCAATATCCAAAAAATTATAATAAAATTTGTACCAAAGTGATAGCATCAAACTCCACTTTAACATCATGTGTGAGATCTGACGACAAAAAAGAGAGTACTAAAACCAAACATCATCATTTAAATAAAAAGCAGGGATCGATTTGCAAACTTATACATCATGCTAATGTAGTAGTAAAATTGATCTACATTATATTTGAAGCATCTAACTAAGTTAGTGATACGAGTCAACCAAATATCAATTCAATTGAAAATTTTTGAGGGGTTTTTTTATATCATTTTATATTTAAAAAAATATACGAGATTTTAACTCAAAACTACTTTTCCATTTCAATTGAAGTGTGACCCGCATTGTGAGTATACCATAATCTAGTATGTGTGTGTGAGAGAGAATTTACTTGGTAGGTCCCTCTATTATAGGAACTGAATTAAATTAGTCTCTCTCTTATATATTTAAAAAAAATCAAATAAAGATAAATTTCAATTAAAAATTTTCAATAGAGTTAATATTTTTTTTAAACAATAAGTGTTAACTCAGTTACAATTTAACTTTATCTAATTCATTCTAATTGTACGAGGATTGAATTGAACAATTTAATAGTAGAAGGACTAATTGAATCCAGTCACTAGAGGTTAATAAGTATTTTCATATATATATATATATATAAAGAGGTAGGTCTCATATTTGCATGGGTATTTAGAAGGTTGATAATTGGGTTGTTGTTAAAGTTTAAGATTGCCATATTTTGCTTTATGGGGTAATTTAAAAAGAAGAAAAAGTTGGGCAAAAAGAAAGCATATAACGTTAACCTTCTCAAAAGGGTTTCATCAATCTTTTTTGAATAAAGTGGGGAAATAGAGTGCTTTCATATTCAACTTGCAAAAAGGTCTCTTTTGCTTAGAAAACATATATAAATATAAAGTAGATGGTTTTTGTCATTTTATGTGAAAAAAGTAAAAGTAAATTGAAAATAATCATGCTTGATCTGTAGCTTTTGAACACCTAAAAGAAAGCTTTTCTTTGGGGGGCATAGAAAATGATAGATTTTACATGCAATGTGACATGGGGTAGGGCACTAACTTACCTATTTCATCATAGTTGTAGCACTAGCAATAATCTATATTATTTGGACTCAATTGTAAAATGATGGGTTTATAATTTTGTTATATTTTTGGGCTTAATTTGGTATCTAAATTTATTAAATGTTATACAAATTACGTAAAATATTAACGGTGTTAAAATTATTTTTATTATGCCACAAAAAATATTGTTAGTATTAGAGGAAAGTCATGTTAAAAAAATAGGTATTGAATGCTTAACGAATTAATATTAAATAGGAAAAAAATATTTTTAAAACCCCAAATTAAAAAAATTTTATTATTTTAATTAATAAAATAATCAATTAATTAAATAAAACTCAAAGTAATTGAACATATAAAATAAAAAAAATATCATATCATCTATCATATTTCGATCATACATTAATTATTTTTGCTACATCGGAGTAATTTGAAAGACGTTTGATAAGTACCAAATCAAACAAAAAATATATTACATACCAAATTAGGAAAAAGAGTCAAATTTAAGTACCAATTTTTAATTAATTATTTAATTATTATTAGATTAATGAGGAAAATAAAATCCAATTTTTAATTGCATGCATATGAAAAGTAGCAATGGTGGGTGGTAAATCCCACAATTTCAATGCCTATTTTTCTACCTATGAGATAAGAGTGGATTAGCCAAATGGACATTAATTAGCCAAGTGGAGGCTACGAACTTTTATGTAGAGTAGTCGTCTTAGAGGATTTTTACGTAAGTATTATATGATCTATCACTTAAATTTAGTGAAGACAATGCTTCGAAATAAAATTGAGGATTATTCAGTGGCATACTTCAAGAAGGAAATAATTTGATCATTTTTAATTTATTCTATCATTGATTACTTCGATTTATTCGATTTAATGAAAAATTGAAGAGTAAAACTTAAGATATCAAAATTTAAGAATTAGTGTTTTATCTTAAATTATACTTTGATTTATGTTTTTTTAAGTAAATCATATTAACATGTAAGAAGTATTACATTACTTTTTATCGTTCGATTATATGTATATTTTTCCCTCTTAAAATCAAATCTTAGAATTAATTCTTGATTATCATATTATTTGTGAGGTGTGTTTTGCATTTTCGAATAAACTAGAGAAGAAACAAAATCGACGTCACGACGAGGAGGAGCACGACGACGCGACAGGCGACGTCCCAACGAGGCGATATGTCTCGTCACGATGTGGCGGCGTGTATTCAATTTAAACCAAGTTTCTTCTCTTAGTTAAGCTCGGCTATCTTTTTCCAGTTCAACTCTGATTATTCTAGGGATATCTTCTTTTAGTAACCCTAGAATTTACATCTTTATCACATTATGATTAAGAGAAGATTAAGAGAGTTTTTGAGAGAGTTTAAGGGAATTTCGTGTTTTAGCCAAAGAGCTTTGTTTTCCCGGGATCCAAGATTTTCTATTTTTGGTTATCTCTATCTTGTATACTTTCAGATTATTTGTTCATTTAGTAAAGCCAACTTAATTTATCCATGCTTTTTTATCTTCTTCAGAGAGAGATTTTTCTATGTAAATATTTGTATGTCCAATTTTCTTTTTCTCTTTTTCGTTCCTGTTCGTTGCGTACACGGATCAATCCCCAACACTACCGATTTAAATTTAAATATATGTGGAATATAAATATTTCTTTTAAAGATAAAGAAGGTATTAAATTAAAACACAGTATTTTCTCAGATTCTTATCAGAAGATTAACAATTTTCTTTTATCATGGAATATATTGTAAATAGTAGGCAATTTTGCTTGATTTCCAGGATCATTTAGCACAAGTTTAAGCACATAATAAAGTAATAAATTAGCAGTTCCAGTCCATAAGGAAGAATCTGAAAAAGTAAATAATATTCTTTCCTTTATCCATAAGGGAAAAAAAATACTCTTAAGGTCAAGGAGAAAAAAGGTCAAACATCAGATTCTGCCTAATTTCAAAGCTAGATGTCCCCCCCCCTTCCTTTGGTTAACAAGTAAAGGTTTTCTGATTCGGTAATTACCGAGATGAGCTTGAATTTTTCGAATCGAATTCCAGTCTAGTAATATTCGGCTCGAATAATTCGTGAATTTTATCGAACTTTTTAATTTTAATTTATATTACCTTAATATATATTATTAACCAAAATTTAATCGAATTTGAGTTTGGGTTTGAGTACAAAATTGATAAACGAACATAATCAAGCTCAATTATACCACGAGCCAATCTCGAGCTTAAAAATAAATGTTTAGTTGCGCTCGAGTTTTTTAGTCTTCAAGTTCTACCAAGCTCGATTACACCCCAAACGGGTAAGTTTTTCTTTTACAACCTTTTAGTATGTATAAATTTGCGTTAGATATAAATGTCCGACACCAACACTTGAAAGAAAAATAGAGAATCGAGGACCGCGCACAAAAGGACATAAAGAAGCTACTATGTTGAATGAATCAATCTTTGACACGCATTGACAGTTGGGTTGGCTGAAAGAGGAATCTCAAAAGAAAATGGCGAATTTGGATTGGACCAATATAAAGTTGATCAATAACATATATATAATGTGTATATATATTCCGTAGAAGATTTGAAGCATGTGATGCTGAGTTAAGTGGAATGCAGACTCAGCTTCTACTAAGTGATTGCAATCAAAGACTGAGTCAAGTTGGCCATATTGAATCCATAAAGAAAAGGTGAAATTGGCGGAAAGGGGTCCCTAACACAAAGCAATTAGATACCATGGAATTTCCAATGGGAGAGTGCCCATTGAGTCACCTTTTTCAAGACCAAATCACAATTTGACATTGCAGTTCCATGCCATTCACAGATAATCATCGATCTTGGCCTCGAACGTGTCCGGTCGTGTCTCGATTTGTGGCCTCGTAGGGTTTGGTTTCAAGCTATGGATGACCCAACAAGGCTTTTTATTACCCTGTATGAAAATTATGAACAAATGAAAGATTTAAGTGTTTAACATGTTATTTTCGTACTCCAGATAGCCGGTTTTTCGCGAACCGGAATAGCGTATTTATTTTCGAATTTACAGTACATGATTTGTTTTCATCCTTGTGAAACAATAAGACCATTTTTTAACACCATGAAAGAACCCCAAACATTATTAGATTCGAAAAACCGAGACGACTTTCGAGTACAACAGAGAACAACAACAGCCTTACATATCCTGTTGTGAAGGGTTTTAGAATACTGAACTTTGATGTTTGATATGAGCTCCATGATAAGCATTACCATACAGATTTTGAGCAGCCTGGTACTGCGACGATGTAAACCTGTTTCCATTCCCCGAATCGAAAACCGTAACCGACCCATTAAGGCCTACAGCTTTTGACATACTGGCTATCTTATGCTGCAATGTAAGGACATTAGACTGGTTTATAGACACAGCCTTACGATGGTCCGAAAACGTAGTGGTGCTAGTGAGATTGAGAACCGTGATATCGTGGATGCTCGGTCTCCTCTTATCTTTTCCCCCTGGAAGTTGCCTTTGGTAATATTTTTGGGCATGGCTAGCAACTTGTGTAGGTGTCTTTGAAACCACAAAGTTCCTTGAAATATTTCTCCAATCCCCTTTACCATACTTTACAAGTCCCATTAGAAACCTCCTTTAATGCCATAATCAAAGCAACCATTGTTAGTACAAGTTTACTTGCAAAACAAGAAACCTAATTAGAGTAACCCTAAGCCAAAATTTCATCAATCAGACAATGACCAACATGAAAGATAAGAAAAACCCACAATTTTAATCTAAATTCATCAAAGCAACCATTGTTTGATATTAAAGAAAAAAAATTACCTACAAGTTTACTTGCGACACAAGAAACCTGATTAAAGTAACCCTAAGTTAAAAGTCCATCAATCAGACAATCACCAACATGAAAAATAAGAAAACCCCAATTTCAAACAAAATTCATCAAAGCAACCATTGTTAAACATTGAAGAAATTTTTTTACCTGAAGTTTACTTGCAACACAATAAACCTGATTAAAGTAATTCTAAGCTAAAATTTCATCAATCAAACAATCACCAACATGAAAAATAAGAAAAACCCAGAATTTTAAACTGAATTTTGAACTAAAAACAATCACCTGTGTTCATCTTCAGTCCATGGGACACCTTTTTTCCTTTCATGATCATGGCCTTTAGCACCATTAGGTCTTTTCCTATAACCATCAAAATCATGGTTATCGACCAATTCTAATGTAAAAGATGAGGTGGGATAACCGGGGATCGGAATTCGACCGGCTTCGATATCGGAAACATCTTCTTCTAATTCCCTGTACTGTTTAATAACATCTAAAACAGTTTTACCAGGTATCATCTCTGCAACTTTTATCCATCTATCAGGTACATCGTCACCATATATAGCTAAAGCATGTTCAAACCTTTTGTTTTCTTCTTTAGTCCAATATGTATTTTGGTTCTCTTGATGAAACCAATCCATATTTGACATAAAAGATGTTGAAAATAAAGCTTCCATACTTGAAAAATTCATACCAAAAAGAAAAGAAAGAAGAAAATTTTAAGTTGGGAAAACAGTGATCACGTTGGAGATGAAAGAAGTAATATTTAGATGCTTAAAAAGAGCATTAAAAATCGGAATTATTTTACTTGGGAATCAAGAATCAAACTTTTTTTTTCTTCTTTTTTGCTAAAGAATCTAAAAAGACTAATCTTTTAAAGAATCAAGTGAATTTTGAAAAAGAACCAAGGCAAGAAAATCTGGGTTTTTTTTCCTTTCTTTTTTGATTTATTTATATAACAATAATAAAAACAAAGCTGAAATTGTTTGAAGAAGGTTATAACAAGCAAAGCTTGGAACTTTAGAACTTATATATATCCTAAAAACATGGCAATAAAGTGAAGAAGAAAAAAGATGAAAAAACAAGCTAAAGAAAGAACAAGTTGAGTAAAATAAATGAAAAAAAAAAGATGATTCTTTAGAATGGTTAAAATTTGATGGAAATAGTGAGAAAATTGGGTTTTCTTTGAAGAGAAGAAATGGAATTTGGATCAAAAGGGAAATGTCGAAGAGAATTAAGGAAAATAATGAGAAGAAGATTTGAAGAAAAAAAAAAGGTTTTCAAGTGGATGAGTTCAAGGGAAAGAAAGAGAAAAAGGAAGCTATGAAAGGTGGCATCCTAGGATTGGATTGAAGTTTTTAAAGTGGTATATATATATTTTTTGTCTTATACTTTAGATTTTTGAGCAGTTAAATCTAGAGTTGAATCGGGTTAGATGTCTAAACGAGAGTTATGTTTTAGATTTAAAAATTATTGAGTTTATTACATTCCACCTAATATTCATTAACTGACAAAAACAATATTAAGGCGGCAGGTAGGAGCTTTGACCTCTCGCAAATGATGGTAAAATTTCTTTATAATCCCTTTAAAATTTATGAAATAATATGTTAATACAATAAAAAAAATCATATTTTGACCTCTATTAAAAATTATAATTGAATATTGACTCGCTACAATAAATTTAATATTCTTTATTAAGTAATGATTAAAAATTACAAATTCAATCATAGCTTTATTAAGTAATGATTAAAAATCATTCTTTTATAAAATAAATTATATAATATTTTTATATAAAATTAATTAAAAAATCCAAAATGGTGACATTTTTATTTATATGTAAACATATTGTTTTACATTAATTTTTTTTCATAAATATGATGATTATCTTGTAAAGGGGAAAGAAAAAAATTTGTATATTTATCCACCACCATTTAATTATATTTGGTTATTTGTATGTGTTATGTGTTTTATGTTATTTTTGTATCACATTTTCATAAAGTTGTAATGATAATCCTAAAAGAAAAAAGAAAAAAACACCATTACAAAAAGTATAGAGCTATGCACCATTCAATTAGATATGATGATTTGTGTATATATTTTATGATTTTTATATTAAATTATATAATTATTTTTATCTGAAATTTTAATACTCTAATTTAGTTTTTAAAAGCATTAATATCATATTAACCGGTTCTTTCTATTAGTTTAGACATCAATTTTGACGTTAAATATCAGTTTGAATTTTATGTGGAAGTTATTTTAAAATACGTGTAGCAAATTATAAACACGTGTGTACCTATGTATAAATAAATAAAAAATATTTTAAATTAATTATAGAGAAATCCCTAAGATTAACTGAATGTTTAATAGTAATGATCAAATCAAATAATTATTTTAATTAAAAAAATTAAAATAATCAAAATAGAAACCAGCATCCTTAATTAAACAATTTTTTATTGTCAAACTTTAACCATCGCCATTTTTGTCATTTTATGAACTTTTAAAAGAAAATAAATTAAAAATGTCTATAAACTATATAGAAGCTTGTTAAAATAAGTCTAACTAATTTGTTTTACATATGTAAGATTTTATACCGATTGAGTCTTAGTTTGATTCGTATCGGTATTGTTGTTAGTGTAAGAAGATATGGGTTCGATTGCGCTAAAGCGTATTATCCTCCTATTTAAAGGTTGGGAAGGGACTATGGGTAGTTTTAAACATTATATCAAGAAAAGCAGATATGATAAGAACTTATAATGATATTAATGTTAAAAGAAATGTATATAACAACTTATTCTTTAATAAATGCACATAAAAACCTTTAATTTTAATTAATGGATAGTTTTTTATAACATGGAATTTAATGAAAAAATTATATGTAAATTATTTGTTTATTTGGATAAACATATAAGTTGAAAAATGTAAATTTTTTATGTAAAATTTAAAATTGTTTAGATTTTATTATATTAAAATAGTTTTAATACGATACATTAACAATCAATAGATTTCTAATAAAATCTTTGCATTATTAAATAAATAATTTATCAAATTAGTCCCTATACTATTGAATGAATCAATTTAATCTTTGCACTATTAAAAAAATTAAATAAGGTCAAAATTTAACACAATTAAACATTTATTTTTTTAATGTCTTTCATTTTTTTTGTTGACTGAGTTTTGACATTGACATTGTTGTCAATGCAAGGGGATGTGGATTCGAGTACGTTAAAGTGTATTTATCCTCCTATTTAAAGGTCAAAGAGGAATTATGGGTAATTTTAGTCTAGAATGAATCAACGTAATTGTATGATTTTCCAATAAAAGGAACCATAGACCATATTCTTTTTTTATTTAAGTTTTATGTCTCGAATTAAATGAAGAACATAATCAAAAAATATTTGGTCGGAACCTAATAGTCAGATATATATATGGTACAATTCACACATCTTTGATAGAAATAAATCACTGTCACACACACATCATAACTTGAATTTAGGACGTGGATTATGAGAGTAGCACCTATGATCAGTAGGCTAAATGTTCTATATATATATATATATGGTATAATTCACATACCTTTGATAGAAACAAATCACTGTCACACACACATCATAACTCGAATCTACAACATGAATTATGAGGATAGCATCTATGACCAGTAGGCTAAACGTTGGGTATATATATATGGTACAATTCACATACCCTTGATAGAAACAAATCACTGCCATATACATATCATAACTCAATTTACGACGTGGTTTATGAGGGTAGCACCACGAACAGCAACATATATTTTACATTACATACACTCAAAGTGTATATATATCAAACGATTGAAAATGACGTGGATACAACATTACAGCCTGCTCTTGACATATTGGCCATTCACCAAACCGAAAACCGTAGCTGATCCATCATTAGGGCTTGTTTTTGACGTACTGGCCGGCTTTTGCTGCGATGCTACGTTAGACTGGTTTGCCGAAGGCGGTTTACGATCATCCGAAAACACAGTTGTGCCGGTGAGATCGAGAACTGTAACGTCATGGATGCCTGGTTTCTTCTCATCTTTCCCCCTTGAAAGCTTCCACTTCTGGTATTTTTGAGCATGGCTTGCAACTTGTGTTGGTGTCTTGGAATCCACGAAGTTCCTTGAGATATTTCTCCAATCCCCTTTACCATACTTTTTAATCCCCAGTAGAAACAGCCTTTAAATCAAAGCAACCTCATTGTTAGACATTAAAGAAAATTTTAGGTTAAAATATGTTGTTAGTCCTTATACTTTGAAAATTTTTGAGATTTAGTCCATATACTTAAAAAGTTGAAAAATTAAATCCTCTTACTTTTTTTTATTTAAAAATCTCAGTCCAGTAATTAAAATCATAACTATTTTTTGTCAAAATTTATCAACTTAAAATTTTGATTAAACTGTCATCAGGGGTGAATCCAAATTTCTTTTAAGGGAGCTAAATTTGAATTATAAATTTTTGAGATATCAAATATATATTTTATTATGTATTAATTTATTATTTTATCGTTTTTGAAGAGACTAAATAGAATATTTTTCATTTGGGGAAACAAAGCATAATTTTTCCTTGCATTAATTTAGAATTTGATCATTTATAGAGGGGTTATAATTATAAATTTTCAATCTTGACGGGTCACAGCCTTGCCTACCCCTTTGTATCTTCCCCTAGTTGTCGTAATATTACATGGTACATGATTGATAGGAAATAAATTAATATGGTGAGATGACAAGTTTAAGAGAAATTACTGAATTGGAACAAAATTTTTAAATTAAAAAAAATAAAATAATTAAATTTTCAACGTTTAAAGTATAGAAATTAAATCTCGAATTCTATACCATAAGTACTAACAGCATATGTTAACAAACAAAAAAATTAACTTCTAGGTTAAATGAACTGTGAAACTAGTAAAAATTGCTTGCAAACCAAGAAACCTGATTAAAGTCACCCTAAGCTAAAAGTTCATCAAACTTTTCAAGACTAAAATTAATCACCAACATAAAAAATAAGAAAAACCCAGAATTTTAAAGTTATTTTTGAACTAGTTTATGGAGGAAAATAATCACCTGTGTTCTTCAATAGTCCATGGGATCCCTTTCTTCCTTTCATGATTAGGGCCTTTAGCACCATTAGAGCTCTTCCTATAAGCATAAAAATCATTGTTATCAACCAATTCTAACGTAAAAGATGAGTCTGAGACAGTTTTTCCAGATATCATATCTGCAACTTTAGAACTTGTACTAAAACCAAGGCAATAAAGTGAAGAAGAAGAAGAAGAAGAAGAAGAAGAAGACGAAGAAGAAGAAGAAGAAGAAGAAGATGAGAACAAGCTAAATAAAGAGCAAGATATATGGAAGGTGGTGGGCAAAAGTTAAACACTAAGTTCAGTAAAATAAATGAAAAAAAAAAAAAAGAAAAAGAGGATGATTCTTTGGGATGGTTAAAAACTGATGGAAAACAGTTTTCTTTGAAGAGAAGAAACATAATTTGATCAGAAGGGAAAATGTTTGGAATTAATGAAAATAAATAAGAAAGTTTGAAAATTTATTGGGTTTTCATTGTTGGAAAGTGGATGAGTTCAAAGAGAGGAAAGAGAACTATGGAAAGCTCGGTTTTCATGGTTTACAAGACTCAAACTCGAGACTTTGTTAAAGTGGTATTGTGTTCTTTACCACTCGATTTATTAGCATTAGTTAAAGCATAAAATCTCACTTCTTCTTAGACCCTCTAGTATCAGATAAGAGTGTGCAAAGTTGAATAAATAGATTAAACCAACCGAACTAGTTAATTTCGATATTGTCAGGCTGATTGTAATTTAGTTTGAGAGGTGTGGTAAAACAATTAAACTAGATTGATTTCGATTTTGAAATGAGAAAATCAAATTAACCAGCTTTAAAAAATATATTAAATTATATTTATAATTTTAAAATATATAAATTCAAATTCCAAGCTCAACCTATTATTCATAATATCCAAATCCAATACCCAAAAACTAAACCCAATTAATAATTTATACATATTATCCAAAAATTAAATTGAATTAATAAAATTAAACCCCTAAAATACTAAACTCAATAGCATATTGTCTTCAAATCCTAAATATATGTATAATTTTCATTCTTTTGAAATTGTCATTTCAATTTTGATTACTAAAAAAAAGTCAATTAAATAAATTCAACCATAAGTTCATAAAGTTGAGATGATCATCTAGAAAAGGTAAAAGAAAAAAATTTATAAAATTTGCATATTTATCCACCACCATTAAATTAGATATGATTATTCACATTTTCATAAAGTTGTAATGATAATCTTAAAAGACAAAAAAAAAAGCATTATAAAAAGTATAAAGCTTTTCACCATTCAATTATTATGATAATTTGTGTATAATTTAATTATTAATTGTGCCAAATGCTTTCAAGCTCTTCTCAACATATATTTTAAGTTGATGTCTAAATTTAAATCATTTTAATTTAATCCTTAAAGTATCATATGATATTAACCCATTAATTTAGATATGAAACATATTCAAAATACGTCTATCAAACTGCAAGCATGTATATTATCTACATTATAGATAATTTAATCACATATGTTAAAATAAAATAAAATAAATAATTGTCATAAATTTTATTGACATTATCTGTTTTTAAAAATATTAGTAGTGTGTTGAAAAAATAATTTTTCAATCCAAACCATAATTTCAATCCAAAAAATTTAGTAAACAAGTAACTTTTCAAACCGAACATTGATTTTAAAATGAGATTTTAAGTGTTTTTCAATGAAATTACTTTTTTATCCCCTTATTAAATCTTATACTTTACAGTATTATGTCTAAAATAGACATTTTATTTTTCCAAAAGTACTTATGAACAGCAATAGTAAATACCATCAAATTTTCAAAAGTAATTTTCTGAAACACTTTTGTCATAAATCTTTAGCCATCACCCACTTTTGATTTCTTGAATTACAAAATATTTTATAATAAAAGATATTGGTAAACATAAAGGCATCGAGGCGCTTGTAGCTCAGTGGATAGAGCGTCTGTTTCCTAAGCAGAAAGTCATAGGTTCGACCCCTATCTGGCGCGTCCTATTTGGTATTAGACATGATTTTTGGAATCGTCCCTTGATTTTTTATTTTTCATATTAATTTTAGGCTTTGATTTATTTTATTTTAATAAAATAGGTTTTTTATGGTTATTTAAATTATTTTATAAAGTTTCAATATATAAATACTTTTAATTTTTTTGGTAGATAATACTTTTTAATTTTTTAAGTAAATATTTGGAAAAAAAATATTTTTATATAGTATTTTTAAGTTATTTTAATTATTTTAAATATAAAATATTTAATTTTACATCATAAAAATTAAAATTAATTATAAATTAAATAAAAATAAATTTCAGTTCAATCCAAGTAACTTTAATTTTTAAAATTATGAACAAAACCATCCAAATACCACCAATTCGAATTGATTTTCAATTTTTTTTAAATTAAAAAAATTGACTAAACTATTAAAAAATTCTTGCAAAATATTTAATTTAATATTTAAAGTATTATATTTTATTAAACATATTTTTTTGTTAGTCTACCGACCAACTTAGTTGTTAAGTACTAGTTTAAATTTGACATGAAATATATTCAAAATACGTGGAACAAATTTTACGCATATGTGTACCTACAATATAGATCTAAGTTGATGCGGTAGGTACAGACGTACTTGCAATTTGATCCATTCATTTTAAATATATTCCAACTCAAATCTGTGCTAGCATTGAAAACCTAATAGCTAAGTTGACGTAAGGACCTGATCAATGTAAATTTGATACTTTAAAAACTTAATTAGAACATTCTAAAATTTAGGGATCATTTATTAAATTTTTTTACGGGTTTACATATATGAATGTACTTGAATTTGACAATTTATACGTACTTGTTACCTAAACTTTTTTTGAATCTAACTAGTACCTAAACTTGTACACCGTAAGTCAATTTGGTACTTTTTTTATGTACCTGATTAACACTGTTAAAATATACTAATGTGACACTAACAATCAATAACATAATGACATGTGATAACCTTCTGCCTTATTCCATCATCTCCAAACAGCTTTCTTTTGACCTAACATCTACATTTTTTAGCCTCTAAAAAATGCATGCACAAGAAAATTATATTTCTCAATCTTCTTGTACTCATTCAATGTCCGTGCATGCATAATGTAGGGTTTTTGGTTTGATATACTGAAGTTGGTCCCTAAGGTATCGACTTCACCTCTCACCCTCTGCAAACTCTACTAATTTGCTAAATAAATGAGAAAATAAAAAATTTTACTAATTTTTCTTAAAACTCATGGGAAAAAAACCCTCTCTAGATATTAGTCATTTTCCTACTTTATGAACAACTTCCTTCAAAGCGCTTGTAGCTCAGTGGATGGAGCGTCTGTTTCCTAAGCCAGAAGGTCGTAGGTTCGACCCCTATCTGGAGCGTTCTATTATTGCTTCTTTTTGGGATTTTTTTTTGGTGCTTTCTTTTTAGTTTTTTTGTGATTTTATGAACCCTTGTCATCAGAGCGCCTGTAGCTCAGTGGATAGAGCGTCTGTTTCCTAAGCAGAAGGTCATAGGTTCGACCCCTATCTGGCGCGTTCTATCGTAAATCCTTTTGGGGTTTCTTTTATTTCTTTTTTATTTTATAGGTCAGTTTCGCTTAGATTTTAATTGTCCATTTCGATTTAATTTAATTCAGTTTTCAAATTATTTTTAAGTTTTTTATTTTAGTTTAATAAAATAGGCTTTGTTTTATGTCTTTTTGATTATTTTTTAAGTAAAGTTTTGAATATCTTTTTTATAAATACTTTTTAAAATTTATTTTTTAAATAAAAATAATTGTAAGAATTTTCATTTGTTGTT